>NC_043704.1:98093168-98163727 GCF_006229205.1 Suricata suricatta | reverse complement strand
TCAAAATGGCTGAAGGACCTGAATGTGAGACAGGAAACCATCAAAACCCTTGAGGAGAAAGTAGGGAATAACCTCCTTGACCTCAACTGCAGAAATTTCCTACTCAACACATCCCCAAAGGCAAGGAAAATGAAAGCAAAACAGAACTCTTGGGACTTCATCAAGATAAAAAATTATTTTTAATATTTACTTCTTATTGAGAGAGAGAGAGAGAGAGAGAGAGAGAGAGAGAGAGAGAGAGAGCATGAGTATAGGAGGAGCAGAGAGAGGGAGGAAGACACAGAATCAATCCAAAGCAGGTTCCAGACTCTGAGCTGTCACCACAGAGCCCGATGCAGCGCTCGAACTCACAAACTACAGGATCATGAGCTGAGCTGAAATCAAACACTTAACTGAATGAGCCACCCAGGCACCCCATTTATTCTTTCAAAATTGCCATTTTACCTTTTATTCAATCTTCAAATGAAAACTGACATATCCTGCAGTAGTGACTCCTTAACAAGGTGATAAGTTAATTCTCTATTTACTTTCATATCTGTAAGTAAATTATTGATTGAGAAACTCTATTCTGGGTAGTTTCTCTTTCCCTAAAAGTTATGAAGAAACAAGAAGTTGTTTGCACCCTTCTCTGCCATGGAGAGAAAACCCATATTCTGTGAACTGAGGGAATCTATTTACTTGTCAATATTTAATCAATTCTTTTACCAAATATTACAATTATTTATTTTTCTCAAAAGTTATGTCTGTGTCCACATATCATCAATTCCTGAATTTTGTATAATACTTCATATAGTTTGCGGTCACTTTTCAAGCTTGATAAATGCTTCTGTTTTTGCCGTGAAGTTACTTTTGAAATATTGAAAAAGATTCTGACAGTAAGATATTTATAACTTGCACATAGCAATGCCACTTCTACCCCCCCTCAAATTCTCTCCTGTACAGACGATTGGGAAATATTGAGCTCCTACAGTACATACTGCGTCCCTTTGAAAGATTTTGTGAGTCAACCAGGAAAAGCAGATTCTATATCCAAACTTTGATAAGTGCCTCTGTAGAGGCGTTTGAAAGCAAAAGATCTTGTTCTAGCACATCTCCATGTGGGATTACAGAATGTGGAACTACAGGACTACAGACTGTGGATGATTATTACAAACATCACTTATATCTTAAGCAAAAGCTTCTTGAGAATTTGAATTTACATTAGGAAACACATGAGCTTTGCTATGTGACAGCTTCAGCCTCCCAGAAATTTTAGATACTTCATTCTTTCCTTTCACATTATTCCATTTACCTTCCTCAAAAAATATATATGAAGAGTAACACTGTATCACAGACATACCTTGTTTCATTGCACTTGGCAAATGTTTGCAACAATGAAAGTTTGTGGCAAACCCTGCTGCAAATAAGACTACAGGCCCCATTTTTTTCCAACAGTATTTGCTCACTTTGTATCTCTGTGTCACATTTTCATAATTCTCACAGTATTGCAAACATTTTCATTGTAACTATATTTCTTATAGTCATCTGTGATCAATGATTATGAGTCATTGAAAGCTCAAATGATAGTTCCAGTCTTTTAGCAATAAAGTATTTGAAAAAAATTTATTAATCTTTACTTAGTTTTGAGAGAGAGAGACAGAGTGCAAGCAGGGGAGGGTCAGACAGAGAAAGAGAGAGAGAGAAAAAGAGAGAGAGTGCAAGCAGGGGAGGGTCAGACAGAGAAAGAGAGAGAGTGAGAGAGAAAGAGAGAGAGAGAGAGAGAGAATTGGAAGCATGCTCTAGCCTCTGAGCTGTCAGCTCAGACCCCAATGTAGGGCTTGAACTCACAAACCACAAGCTCATGGCCTGAGCCAAAGTAGGACGTTTAACTGATAAGCCACCCAGGTGCCCCAAAGTATTTTTTAACTAAGGTGTATGTACAATTTTTAAAAATATAATGCTATTTACACTTAATAGACAACACTACAATGTAAACATAACTTTTACATGTACTAGGAAACCAAAAATTTCCTCTGACTTGCTTTATTACAATATTAATTTTATTGCAGTTGTCTGAGATAGAACCCATAACATGTCTGAGATATGATTGGAGTTTCCTCTTGCTGATGTACCAAATTTCCACAAGCTCTGTGACTTGAAACAACAAAAATGGATTCTTTACAGTTTTGTAGATCAGTTGTCTGACGTAGACCTGATGAGGCCAGAGTCAAAGTTTCATCAAGGATGATGATTCCTTGCTTCTGAGATTCTAAGGAATACCAGTACTCCTTGGATCCTGGCAAAATAAATTAATCTCTGCTTCTGTTACCACATCAACTTTTTACTTTCTCTGATCTCCTACTTGTCTGTTATAAGGACATTTGTGATTAAATTAGGTCCACCTAGATATCCTCTCACCTCTAAATCCTTTTCTTTTCTTCTTTTTTCCCCCAAATGTTTATTTATTTACTTTGAAGGAGAAACAGCATGAGCTGAGGAGGGTCAGAGAGAGGGAGCGAGTCTCAAGCATGTCTTGCTGTCAGCATAGAGCCTGACATGGGACTCGATCTCACAGATCTGAGCTCTTGACCCGAGCTGAAATCAAGAGTTGTTGCTTAATCGACTGAACCACGCAGGTGCCTCTCAAGATATTTTTCTAAATCCCAACTGCAAATTTCCCTTTGCTATGAAAAGCAACATTCACAGGTTCTGGGGGTTAGGATAGTTCTCAGTTTTACGAGAAAAATTTGGGAGTCACCCTTTATGACCAGCAAAAAAGAGGCCCTCCCCCCCAAAATCATAATACTTGGAGGGATTATGCCTTGGAGTTCACTAGGGAGCTTGCAGTATGGGTAAACTGAAGGGGGAAATACAAGACAATGCCATGAGTTGGAGACCATGAGTGGCAGAGTTGTTAATGTGATTGCTCTCAGAAAATGCTGAAAAACATTGTTTTGTTTTATTCTGTTTTTTGTTTGTTTTTGTTTTTTTAAGCGGCATTTACAGAGATTAGAAACTACATAGACTCTTTTTTTTTTTTTTTTTGTCTAGTCAACTGTTAGGCTGCATGATTATGTAAGGTGAAGTGTTGATGTGGATTGGATGCATACATCATTAAAACATTGTCATGTAGTTCTGAAGAGCCCACTGGCTATCTAGCACTCTTTGGTGATGCTCAGAGTTCTTTCCGTCAGGATTTGGAAGGCTTCAACTTCCATAGTGTTTCAAGAACATGAAATAACAAGACCAGAAAGATATTTGAACCCAGGCAATGTGGCTTCAGGCCTGATATTCTTAAGTTAACAACTGACACTATAGGGTCTCCATGAACTTTACCAAACTTCATCAAACTGTACTTCTAAAATCCTAACAGGAATTCTATTTAAAAATCAGTTATTCATTAGTTAAAAGAACTAACATGCACAGTGAATGAAGTAATGAAAAATGACACAATTTGACAAGGAATATAAAACAGGTAAATACGGTCTACTGCTACCTAAAGAAGCTTTATGGATAACAACTTTCCACATGACAGCACTGATAATTCTGTAGGGCCAAGAGCTTCAGTCTCTGGTCCTATACTCTTCTTTCATGGGGGTCCCCCTGACTTCTGCACTCTGTGCAGATCCTTTAGTCAACATTTGTTCAATAAATGCTTATTGTAGCAAGGACTACAACTATCACTCCCAAATATCATTCTCATATCCTAACTGACGTGAGACTTGCAGAAACTACCAGATGTACAAGGTAGGCTTCAATACTTAGAACTTGTATTTGTCCTATGCACATGTATTGACAACATCTATATATGCTTTAGGCATATCTTGAGACATGCTCAAATTATTACAAATATAATTTGTCTCAAATACAGAGGCACTCTACAAAGTTACCCCATCTTTCAAATGCTATCAGAAATCTTTGAAAAGTTGAGAAATGAGTCTTTAGGTTAAGAAAACATTAGTAGGTGGGGCACATGGGTGGCTCAGTCGGTTAGGAGTTCGACTGCAGCTCAGGCTCAGGTCATGATCTTATGGTTCGTGAGTTCAAACCCCGCATTGGGTTCTGGGTTGACAGCTCAGAGCCTGGGGCTTGCTTCGGATTCTGTGTCTCCCTCTCTCTGTGCCCTTCCTCTCTCTCCCTCTCAAAAATAAATAAACATTAAACATTTTTTAAAAAGAAAGAAAATATTAGTTGGTCAAAAACAGGAACACTGAATCCCCCCAGAAGTCCTGTTCTTATTACCATAGCTCTCTTCTCTCCCCATCGACTACTTAACTACTAAAAGCGCTGCCATCCTCTTCCTGGCTCCACTTTTTCCAGCTATCCATCTGAAAGTGAAAATTCCATACCTGCTTTTCCCATACTCTGATCGATACAAATGTGGTTTGGTTCTTGGGCATTTTGTCTCTAGTATTAGAATGTCAGAGGGTAAACCTTCCACTATGACTGAAATTTCAAGCTCTCTGGAACCAGGTTTCTGGTTCCCAGCTCACCAACTTATCATTTCTGCTGGCTACTTACCGTTAATGATCTCGTATTAGAATTTATTTCTGTCCCTATTATGCATCATTTAGCTAAGAAAATTCCAGTAAAATGTGATAAGTCCTAAATGACAGGTGGAGTATGATTTCATAGGCCTCTTGAAATTTATGTGGGCAGTATTAAAATTTCCTGGCTGCACACTGTCCAGAAGATTATCTTTATTGAACAAGGGCACTTCCTTCTATAGCTGGTTATTGTTACTCAATTGTTCTCTTACCATAATATCACTCTTTAAAAGCATAAATGTTCTTGCTACAAGATGCCTGCTTGTTCTTGGGGTTTTACAATTAGAGAGTTTATGTTTTGTTTACTAAAATTATAAGTTTAGTTTCAATACATGTTATTATTACCATGCTATTAAAGTCGTCAGGCAACATCCTTTTAAATTGACTTTTATTCCCTCCAATTTATTTTCTCCTATTTAGTAAGAGATCTCTGTGTCCCTAGTAAAGTATTAAAAGTAGGCATTGCTATATTTATCATGATTACAGAAACAGAAAATACTGTAATGACCATAAAAATGTTAAAGGCAGTCTATGGTGGCTAATATTATGGGCCCTGGTTACAAATACCAAAACAAATATCAATTTAGCAAAAGAGAAAAGCTTGAATTTTAAGGAAGCTGCCTCTATGGGCTTTCTCCCAATTACAAAAGTTCAGTGCATCTCTCAAAGAAAATAGGTTAAGGAGTATGGATTAATGAAAAAAACATAAGTGCTCCAGATAGCTTTTGTAAAAATAAATTTAATTTTTTCTTTCTTAGCTAATACCCTGTGTTATCTCAGATATCTCAAAGAGCAGACCTAAGGGAATATTTCAATTTGTTTTGTTAACATTTCCTGGAAATTATTTTGAAGTTAAGAACTTGACTTTAGGGTGGCTGAGGGACTCAGTTGATTGAGCATCCAAATTTTGCTCAGGTCATGAGTTCATGGTTCTTGGGTTCCAACCTTGCATTAGGCTCTGTGCTGCTGTTAGCTTAGAGCCTGGAGCCTGCTTCAGATTCTGTGTGTCTCTTTCTCTCTCTCTCTCCCACTGTCTCTCTCTCTCTCTCTCAAAAGTGAATGAATAAAAATTTTTAAAAAATGAGAGAGAACTTGACTTCAAATTATTTTCTGACTGGTAAGTAGAACACTAATATCTTTTTAAAGTAAAAATTTATATTAGATTGGCCATGTAAGTTATCATAGGCTCATAGTGCCAAAGACTGCTTTCTAGAGAATGATTTTTCTAGAGATGCTGTGGAATTCCTGCACCGAGTGTTACCATCTGAAAGTAACACTACAAAGGAAAACAGATTTCTGAAGATGTGAAGTATTATCTTTATATACCTAAAAGACAAAAACCATGAAAAATTTTAACTGGCAAATAAATTATATGTGGAATTTTAACTTAATAAGATACATTTCTCATGCTATGTAAGGTTTGGGGCAGTTTCTGTCTCTCTCTTCTAGGTATATTTTAGCATATAGATATGTTACATGAAAGAGTTCTGAAAAGGGACCATATGTACTCTCTGATATTTTTATTTAATGTTTTTATTTATTCTTGAAAGAGAGAGAGAGAGAGACAGGGTGTGAGTGGGGGAGGAGCAATGAGAGAAGGAGACACAGAATCCAAAGCAGGCTCCAGGCTCTGAGCGGTCAGCACAGGGCTCAAACTCACTTACCATGATGAGATCATGACCTGAGCCGAAGTCGGACGCTTAACCAACTAAGCCACCCAGGCACCCCTGCTCTCTGATTTTTTAATACTGTTTTGTCTTCTATAGTTTATATACTAGTCATTGTTGGATTTAGGATTTGAGTGTATTCTATATACAACTTAATAAGTGGACCTTAATTGTTATATATGCTAGAAGACAAGAAAGTGCTGGGTCAGGGCCACAGCACAGCATGTAGTGTGAGCATGAGCATATTTGTGTCTCTCTCTGTCCCCTAGTCTCATGAGGGCAATGTGAAGTGTCCAGGGGCCCACATATGAAGGATTCATGCTGCATACACAGTGAATTTCTTCATAGTTGAGGACTGACCTTGGGGAATCCACTGTTTTCATAGCAAGCAATAAACAAACCCAATCTATGTTTCCTAATCCCTCACCTCGCAAGGTTGCTCACTGCAAACACGAAACTGGGAAATGGCATAAGCAAAAACCTGGCAGAGCTTTGCATTCTTAATGTACCCAACAAGATGCGGGCAAACAAGGACCCCAAAGTGGATTTCCAGCACTCGTATACTGGCCCATTCCCCAAAACAATAAAAACAATTTCAACTAGCTTCTTTACACAGCCATAGTAGACTTCAGAAAAAAGTTTACAATACTAGTCATGTAGCAGTGATGTATGTATATTTTTAAGTGAATTTGTCCTGTTTTAGAAAAGATGGACTACCTGCTCAAATTTGCTCAAATTCTAGGAGTGTAAAATTCTAAGTATTGTAATTTTTTTGACAAAGTGAATTTTTTAACAAAAGTAAAAAATAAATTTTAAAATGATATGGTCTCATAGTGGTCCAATTTATTTATTTTTATGTTTATCTATTTTTGAGAGAATCAGAGACAGAGCATAAGTGGGGCAGAGCCAGAGAGATAGGGAGACAGAATCTGAAGCAGGCTCCAGGCTTTGAGCTGTCAGCACAGAGCCTGACGTGGGCTTGAGTTCATTGACCACGAGATCATGATCTGAGCTGAAGTCAGATGCTTAATTGACTGAGCCACCCAGGCATCCCAGTACCCCTAGGTTTACAGGTAATCGAAAAATGTATTATTATGAAAACAGAGCAACTAGACGACTACTTCTCTCTTAATTTCTCAAAAATAAAAATATTCCTTGGATGAATTTAAGGAGAAAATAGATTATCAACTGTCTACTTAATGACATTTGCCTATCTGAATACAAGAAAGCTAGATGAAATTATATGAGATATAGATCTATATTATAAGTAATAAAATACACTACTTTTACAAATTAAATACAATTTTAAAAGGTGTTCAGAGAGATACAGCATATTCTAAAAAACAAAATATGACTTTGTAAATTACTTTTAATGCAATTTCAGATAAAATGCGGGAAAGTAGGTTTTATCTATTTTAATTTTGAAGAAGGTGAGGCTCAAATTATTTAAATGACCTATCTAATTTCTAGGACAGTACAGCTACTTGCAGAAACAACAATGTTAAAATTGAATCTTTGGAGGGCTCCAAAACATGGCAAATCACATGATTTTTTCTTCCTGGCTTGAAATAAAAAGCATATAAAATCTGTATTAGCCACATTTTTTGCTGATCTATCACTTACTTTATTAAATGGCATATAAAATCTATAGTCTTTCTGCAAATGAATAGTAATTGCTATTTTACATGTGTATGTCTTAACTTCACATTAAATTTATTAACTCCTTGAGAGTAAAAAACTTGAATTATAATTATTTATTGAAATATTATTGTATGTTTTCTCCCCCATGTAATTCCCCTTCAGTTCAAACTGGGTAGTGGGGATTACAATTCCTTGCCTTGTGGATTTGGGATGGGTTTACAACAGAAGCAGTTATTAACCAAGCCTCTATATATCTTTCTAATACTTAAATATATGCAAGGGATTCTGCTTAGTAAAGATAGGGGGAGAGAGTGAATAAATATTTGGATATTGAGAAGAGAGTAGATCCTCCAAAAACCTTTGAAGGTAACAATAGTCTATGGTATCACTTTTATTTCTTAATGAGGTCTTTCCCGACCATTTTATTCAAATTGCTTACACGGTGTCCCTCCACAGCCTCCTCTGTGTTTTCCCATATCAATTATTACTTTCTAACGTACTGTATAATTTACTCATTTGCCATGCCTGTTATAATAGTCTGCCTTTCTCTACTAAAAAGCAAGTTTTGGGAAGACAAACTTTTATTTTGTTCATGATTGTTTCCTACTTTACCTAACTTCAAAAGTAAAAGGTATTATGCTTTTCAAAGTGACGGCTAGAATGGCAGAATAAAGAATAAGAATATTAAAAAAAAAAAAACCCTGGAATTTTCTGACTCAAGGGTGGGAAAGTGAAAGATAAATGTAGATTACATGCAAAATTTTAATTCAGCAAATTTTATGGAGGTATTTGAACTGTTTCCACTTATTTTGTGAATCAATAAATAATTTTGAGTTTTTAATTAATTGGACTAATGGATGACATAGATGCAGTGTATGAATATTGTAACAGGTGACATTTACACTGATTAACAGGGTAATTAAAGAATGTTAATAGTCACAGTGCATGAAAATGATTAACAATACAGTACTTCATCCCTTTATATGAAAAGGAGAAATGTAGTAAAGCTGCTTTATTCAAAAGATAAAAAAAAGAGAAAGGTCTATTTTTGTCAGACATATTTTAAAAATCCATTTTGTAAGTAGTTTTCATTTCTTTTTCTATGCATTTTGTTAAGATATGGAAAGAATTTGAATTTCCTTAAAATTCTGCTAGATCAAGGCCTTAAAAACCAATAAATGGCCAGCCTAAATATTTTGCAGTCACAAGAAATAACACATAAAAATGAAAGTGATTGTTTATTGAAACACATTTTCAGTGTTTCTCTGTTAAAATATACCTGAAAGTTAAATAAAATGGTGATAACTTGCTTTTCAATGTTTTGTTTCAAATTAGTCCAAAGAACATTAAAACCCTTCAACCTGTCAGAATCTAAGGTTTATCTCTATATCTTTATCTCTAGTTTTCTTTTTTTTTAATTTCTGTCTAACACAACCACAAAGAACAATATTCTAAATCTTGTCTCTGTACTTCCTCTTCTACATTTTCATCTTCCTTACCTCAAGAAGGCATTTCAGAATCATGGGGGGAAAAAAAACACAGGACTTTAAAGAACTATGAATTCTAGTTCTATATAGCAAAAAGGTACATTGCCAAACTTGTTCTGAGTACCTTTTTTTCTTTTTAAAAAAAGGTGGATATAGAAAGAATTTGGCTATTTATTAATATTAAGAAACACTTACAAAGCTGGAATCACATATTATGTATTTAATAAATGTTCATTCATTTACCCAAACCCAATCCCAATACCTAACGAAGAGAAACATGGGACCACTGAGGGCAAAGCACAAGCTGGCACCTCCCCCACCCAGGAGGAATCTGTGTGATATGCCTCAGACACTTCTGGGTCCCCAAGAACAAAGGAAAGGGGTTTAAACACTTGCCATGGTGATGTGGGAAACTAAGGCAAATGAAAAACTAAATTCCCCTACTGCCTACAGCCCACTGACAAGCCCTTAAAACAAGGCAGAGTGACCTTCCTCTAGGAACGAGGCTGACTCCATGATGACACTTTACTGGGGGCAAAAGGGAATCTTGACTTAACATTACCCTGATTCCCCACGACCCGTAAGTCTACTTAAACACATAAAGATTCCTTTGGAAACTCCGTTTATCTCAAGTGCCCCAAGACATATACTGGCAATCATGCTCCAAGCTTATGGCCCCTTGATATACATCTGAAGGGTCTCATGACTGAGGTTTTACAAAATGGTAATAAATGGGTTTTCCCTAGCAACAGCTAGCCCCCCAAGGTCCTGGAAACCTTGCTTTCTAAATCTCTTAGAGACTTACTCTATCCCTGACCCCCTCCCAACTTGAGCATTTATAATGCCTCATGCAGCATGACACCCCTGTGCAGCTTTTCCTGACCATGAGTTGTGTCCCCATGCCTAAAAAAATCATCTGTTTGCACCAAAGATGTTTTCGAGAATTTTTTCTTGGCCATTGGCTCTGGACCACCCCACAGTTACCCCAAAACTTCATCACCTAACAATACTCTCATATGACCTTTGCAATTTTTCTACTGAATAAATCCAATTAGTGTAGCCAGGATCTTAATGATTCATCCTCTTCTTGGGATATTTTTATTTTAATAAATCTAAAGGGCTATATTAAAGAAATGAATGTCCATTCATGAAATTGAGATGTTAACAAATGATTTAAGAATAGGAGCAATAGTACTTAAATTAATCACATAGTGTAGGCAATTGCCTTATTCTACTCATAACTTAGACAATTGTATCCATTGTATGTTTTGCTCTTTTATTTTAAATTAGTTTAGCTTATTCACAGTGTTCCAAAAATTTTGTTTTGGGGGTTAGACTGATGAGTAAGCATATTTGGTACAATTGAACATTCATTAAGTTAATTGTTAACATTATTAATGTTAATTAAACACCTACTGCATGTACAGCATATTTCCAGGCACTGGGAATACAAATATAGGGAAAAATAGACATTTTGTATAGAAACATCTGTCTGTAACATGGAAAACAGGGAAAGAACACTGAACTTGGGTAACTATAGCTAGACTTGTATTTTAGAGTTAAGTCAGCTTATTATTCTGAGATTCAAAGATCGCATTTATCAAATAATAAGGTGGAACTAGATAATTTTAAATTTATTCCAAGTGCAAGAAAGTACATATAAGCTATTTATACCAGAAGTCAATAAAGCTGGTTAAAAGAATTCAGCCAAAATGTTTAACCAGTTGCTAAAGACAGAATCTGGGCTAGTCGGTGAGTATAGAACTTTATAAGCTGCATACTCAAGAAGAATTCATACCAGTACTCCGGCCCTTCTCTACAAAACTCTTAAGGTATACACCAAAAAGATGAGGGTCAAAGCCAGAGACTGAAGAAAGTTCCCTTTGTGGTTCAGGCCTCAGGGTGGAGAATAGCAACTTCTGTGGAAAGAGCATGAGGTCATGTGCACCTCTTCGCCTCTACACCACCCACGCCTTCTGGAAAAGACCTTAAACTAAAGCAGGAAGGGTGCTGAACCTCACTACCAACAGGGAACAGGTAACCCACTGCAGCCGGAACTAGGCCATAGACCACTAAGAACCACCTTCTCCTAGGAGAGGAGGACAAAATCACCAAGAAAGTCCCATCCATAAGACAAAGGGACCCAGCACCTACCCAAGACTGATGATGAATAATAAAAATACAGCAGCACTCCCAACAAAAAATCTAGCAAGAATTAAGTGAAAAAGAACTGCAATTGAATACGAAGGAGGGGGAACAGCAAGGAGAGACATAAACTGAGTTTGGAGAAAATACTGAGAAAAACCCTATAGGAAATCAGTCTCAGAGTACTCATAAAATAACACTAGAAGAATTTAAAGTCATGGTTCACTGAGAGTAACTATAGCAACGATGAATGCCAAACCCCACTCAGATGTCAAGGATTCAAAACCCACAGTAGAAAGAAAATAAATGCTAATTTCCAGAAATGAACAATATTTACAACATTTTCTACTGTCATACAAAAGACAAAAGATGTCTGACATTCAACCAATAATGATGAGGCCCATAAAGGAGCAAGAATAAATCCATATACTGTCAAGAAACAAAGCAATCGACAGAATTAGATTCCAGAACGAACCAGATGTCAGCATTTTCAGACAAGGGATCAAAAACAAGTATGATTAATATGTTAAGAGTTATAGTGGAGAAAATAAACAGCATTCTTGGAGAAATGGTTAATTTCAGCTGAGAGACGAGAAGAGAAATGAGGAAATGGATATACTACCAGTGAAAATACAGTAAAAGAGATGAATGGCTTTTAATTCACACTCAACTTAAAACAACTGAGAAACAAGATGGGCCAATGCAAAATAATAAAACTGAAACAAAGTTAAATGAAGAGTGAAAAAATAACAATGTGACAATATCAAATGGTCTAATTTGATTTGAATCTCAGAAGAGAGAAAGAATAAATATTTGGAGATAATGTTTGAGAATTAAAAAAATAATAATAAAAAGACCCAAACAAAGATCTGAGAACTCAGAAACATCAAAAGGGATAAAACAAATAAACAAATAGCCCTAGACTAATTACATTCAAGTAGCTGAAAATTAATGAGAAGAAGAAAGCCTTGACATTATTTAAAAAAAGAGATTCATTACACATAGAAAGTCAAAGATAAGAAATATAGCACATTTCTCATCAGAACAATACAATCTGGAGGGTAAACACTAACATTCTTAAACTTATCTAATTACACAAAGTGGATTAATCCTGAATCCTTTACTAAGTAAATACATCTTTCAAAAATGAAGGGTACGTACTGATTTCCTCAGAAATACAAAATCTGAGAGAACTTACTAAAAATGTAGTTATCCTAGAGGTATATTGAAGTGAGTTCTTTAGATCAGAGGAGTAATGGAACAGAAAATAAACCTGGGTCTACACAAAGAAACTAAACCTTTAGAAATGGTATTAGTGAAGTAAAATGGATTTTTCTGTTATATTTTAATTTCTTTAAAATAAATGACTGTTTATAGCACAAACATTAGC
The DNA here is from genome assembly GCF_006229205.1 of Suricata suricatta. Taxonomy (NCBI): domain Eukaryota; kingdom Metazoa; phylum Chordata; class Mammalia; order Carnivora; family Herpestidae; genus Suricata; species Suricata suricatta. The sequence goes on along the minus strand of NC_043704.1, from coordinate 98,150,871 downwards.
AATGAATTTTGTGTTTATAATCTGTAAAAGTAAAGTATATGACAAAATAGTAAAAAAAAATGGCGGATCAACTGGAAACACAGTTTTGAGATCCTTCTACCACCTGTAAAGTGAGCATAACATTTGAAATTAGATCAAGACTAATTAAAAATATTTATTACATACTTATACCTTGTTAAAAAGGGTATAAAAATTAAGCCAAACGTGGAGGTAAAATCAAATGATAAGAATTTTTCAATTATTCCAAAAAGGACAGAAAAAGTGGAAAAATAAGACACAAAAAGCAAATGAAACAAATAGAAAAATAACTACCTAGAGGGCAAATTGTGATATAATTTACCAATAGTTAAATATAAGGACTCTAACCATACCTATTAAACAGCAGAGATTAGCAGAATGAATCAAAAACCAAATTCCAAAATGAGTTATTTAAAAACCTAACTTTAAACATATGAATATAGTTAGGTTAAAAGTAAAAAGATGTAAAATAATAAAGCATACAAACAGGAATCAATAGAAATGTGGGTTGGCTATATTAACATCAGAGTATATTCAGAAGTAATATTTCTAGGAATAAAGGAAGATATTATATAATGATAAAAGAATTAATTGACCAAGAAACATAATAAATCCCAATGCATATACATGTAAGAACAGAGCTTATACGGTTATAAACATTGGGGTGCATGTGCCCCTTCAAATTAGCATTTTTGTAGCCTTTGGATAGATACTTAGTAGTGAAATTGCTGGGTTGTAGGATAGTTCTTTTTTTAATGTTTTAAGGAACCTCCTTACTGTTTTCCAGAGAGGCTGCACCAGTTGCTTTCCCACTAACAGCGCATGAGGTTTCCCCTTTCTCTACATTCTTACTAACATGGGTTGTTTCTTGTGATGTTAATTTTAGCCAATCTGACAGGTGTGAAGTGGTATCTCATAGTGGTTTTGGTTTGTATTTACCTGATGATGAGTGATGTTCAACACATTTTCATATTGTTTACATTTTGATTGTGGTGGTTATAACTATATGCAGAGCTAAGACTTTCTCTCTCTCTCTCTCTCTCTCTCTCTCTCTCTCTCTCTCTCTCTATTTTTAAGCTTATACGTAAAAATGGAAACCTTTGAGAAGAATAAGATTTACCAAATATCTTGTGGGTCTTTGTACTGAATTAATAAAACTACATCTCTGTTCTGATTAAAATTAACTCTCAAGTCAAGTTTAACATTACAAAATAAGCTCAAACAGATCACTTAGCAATTCTGGCTCAATATAAAATGTTAGAATAAATAGAGCAAATTCTGTAGATTTACTAATTGACAGACATGCATTGTTTATGTACTTCTGAAACAGAGAAAGAATAAAAAAGCAAGCTAAAATAGAAACACATATGGAAACAGTTAAACAGCAAATCGCACAGAAAATGATAAACCTATTTTTAAATGGAAAATAGTTTCCACTGGTTCAAGTTGGAACCCTATCCAGGATCTTGTTTGTATTTCCATACTGTATCCATGGTCCATTTTTCTAAACTATTTAAAAGCCTCTCTCTTTTTTCCTAACAGTTTAATTGAAGTATAACTGATATATTTAAAAAGCTGCACATATTTAACATACAATTTTATGAGTTTGGATGAATGCATATGTGCATTGATGACACTTGACACTATCACACAGTGAGGTAATAAACATATCCATCATCTTCACAAGTTTCCTTGTGTCCGTGTGTGTGTGTGGTAAGAATGCTTAATATAAAATATATCTTTTGAGCATAATATAAGTGCACAATATACGTTATTAACTAGAGGCACCAGGGTGAATAGCGGATCTCTAGAAACCATTCATTTTACATAACTGAAACTAGAGACAGCATGGATGAGCCTGAGACGCCGCACTGAATAAAACAAGCCTCTCATATGGTCAAATTTGTATGATTCCACTTATATGAGAGATCTAAAATAACCATAGTCGCAAAATAAAACGGTGGTTTTCAGGGGCTAGTGGGAGGGATAATGGAATACTTAACAGTCTCTGATTGATTTTCCTAATTCATTTTTTGTCACTTTCAAATCCAGCCTATAAATGATTAACGTTTTTCAAAGTGTTTCACTATACTTTGTAGGTAGAAATCTATGAAAATGCTAAGAGCAAACTGTTTTCTGACCTACAGAACAAGCTATTTCATATTTTTAACTTAATCAAGAAATGCTTAAATTCTTAATGGGACCTATTTGATTAATCGGGCCCTGCTTACCTCTCCAACTCCTTTTCGCCCATTCACATCTCTCTCTCTACTGTCCAAATTCGCCATCACGCAGTTTCTTTTCTATTTCCTTCTCCTTCACAGTCAGGTTGTAGTTCTCCTCTTCCCTCTGTCTAGAAGTAACCACTTAATTAAATATTGTTTACCTAATTGTTCATTAGTTCGTAGCTTAGAAAACCCAACATAATATTTTCAAGTACACCCTCAGTGACCTTTCTGGACTACATTGACTGCACCTTTACCATCTCATAATCTTTTACGGCACTTCACACTTACTAACAGTGAAATTGAATAATCAACAGTAAAATCATTTTCTTGGCACCATTTCTACCAGATTATATGATTTATCAGAGTAGGGCCTCTGGCTTATTTATTACTGTATCCCCAGAACTGAATATAGACCATAGTAAGTAGACTGTACTCACTATATATTTTTCAGAATAACTCTAAAAATAATTCTAAAACTAATTAATTTATTGATAAATATTAATCAAACATGGTGGGAAAGACTTGACTGTCAAATGAAGGAAGGACTTTATTTTTAATTTGTATTATGTTCTGATAGGAAAGTTCTGTAGGGTTTCGCTAAGGAGAATGAAATCTCAATTTCTATTAATTTAATTCTAGATCTATTGTTTACTGTCTGGGCACTCTAGGTAAAACTTCCTTGACTATTCTGGGTCACAGTTTCTACAAATATAAAATTTCAGTAAAAATGGTATCCTTAAATGTTTAATGAGCATTAAATAAGATTATAAATATAAAGCACTTACTTCGTACTGTATCTGGTATTCAACTAATTTAGTCTATTACTGTTATCTTACTTATTCAAGGCCAAAAACCAAACAAATATATCATTTCTAACTATAAATTTATCATTAATAAAAATATATTTCTATTACTTTTTCAAAATCCTAATTCGTAGAATAGTTTTGCTAAATGTGACATTTTTTGAATAACTTTGTTGACATGTGGAACAATAATTTTGTCATTTCTTGAGTACTTCTAAGCACTCTGCAGCTATCTTTTTATCTTAAAAGCAGATATTATTAACTGCTTTTAATAATTTTTATAATTTTGATGAATAAGGAGAGGTAAACACGTAAGTGTCACATCCAATGAAATAATTTGTGTATGTGCTGGAGTTATTATTTGAATTTATGTCTGAAAAATTCTATGCTCCTTTCCTAAACCGGGATTTCACTCCATACAAAATATAGATAAGTCAGCTGTTTATTACTCATGAATATTAGTTTTTTTTTTTAAAACAACCAATCCCTCAATAATAAATAAAACTGCTTATAGAAACTCCAACATAGTATCTCACCTAGTTCTAGCTATTTTGACTGTCTTACTGGACACATGAGCTCATTATTCCCTGGAGTTAGCAACTGAATAGTGATTAGAACAAATGTTTTTGAAAATAAGCAATTCAGAAATATAAAATATAATGTTTTTAAATATTTCTCTATTTTCTTATATTTTTAATGTACTTTATGTTTGTATAACTTTTCTGCATACACAAGTGTTACATGAAAATGAATGTACTAAGATTAATTATTATACCTAGCAACTATTTGATCTATATTATTGTGTTTCAAAATATATAATTACAAAAATGTTAGATGTGTAAGTTCATATTAAATAAAACACACACATGCCCAGTAGAAACATCATGAATATTTAAAATTGATCAGTTTCATATAAATACATTACATTTACATTAAAGCCAGGAGACAAAATTTTTAACACTAAAATATAGTTATCTAAGAATTAAGAAAACAAATGAGCAACAGGGTTTAAGGAGAAAGAGAGAGAGAAAGAGAGAGAGAGGCAAACCAAGAAAGAGACTCTTACTATAGAGAGGAAACTGGTGGGTACCAGAGCAGAGGCGGGATGATGGGTGAAATAGGCCATGGGGATTAAGGAGGGCACTTGTGATGAGCACTGGGTGTGTAGGAAACTGTTGAATCACTAAATTATATATCTGACACTAATATTACATTGTAAGTCAACTAACTGAGATTAAAATAAAAACTTAAAAATACAGTTATCAAAATAAAAATAATGATGACAAAAAAGTTAAATGGGAACTTTAATAGAGTTTATGAGTAAATGATGTTTAATATTTAAAGCTTTTTGGAATTTATTTATAAAGAACCTTAAATTATGTTTAGTGTTTGACAAAGGAATTATAGTTTTGGAATTAGGGCCTCCAATGATAATCTGCAGAGTTGAATAGCTTTTATGAACAATGATTTTTCAGGACATGATATTTTGGTGCCAGCCATGTGTCCCCCTCCCCCTCCCCCTACAAACTATTTCAGGGCTGTCTCTCTAGCTCAGATGAGAATCTCAGTGGCCATCCTGTACCTCGGGAATTTAAACCCCAAAACAACAACAACAACAACAACAACAACAACAACAACACCAGGATGAAACACTTGTCCTAACTAAAGAACTATTAACCTTGGACAAATTATATAACTCGTTGATATTAGTCTTTTAATATGTGTACGAGAGACAATAATACTTAGTTTGTGTTTTTGTGAGAAGTATGAGGCATTTGTAAAGTTTAGTGCTTAGCTTGTAAATACTCAGTAAAGTTAATATCCTTGAATTATTATAATTGACAAAATAGGAGTCATTGGCAAATGATGGATTAAAGCACAGATCTTAAAATTTTATAGAACACATTTATTTAATGGATGATATTTAAAATATAATTATCTTATTCTTAGTGATCCATTAAGCTCCTTAAAACTATCATATATTTAGAAATAGAAAAATTATCTCCTTGGAGTTTATCATAGATACATCTTGCTTGGTTACCTCTGGAAGATTAAGTACTTATGGTTAATAGAAGTTTGAATATTGTTAAAAAGAGTTATAGAAAATGTAAGCAATAATTAATAAATAAATAATAAATATTTTCATGTTTATATATATCTTTTCTTTTAAAAATGTTTTAATAAAATTATATATATTTAAGGTGTATAATATGATGTTTAGACATACATATACAAAGTGAAACAATTACTGCAATCAGGTAATTAACATACCCATCTGCTCACATAATTACTAAGTGTGGTGAGAACACCTGAAATCTAGTCTAACAAATCTTCAATATGTAATACATTATTATTAACTATAGTAACCACGCTGTATGTTAGATATCTAGAATTTACGAATTTTACATTACTCCAACTTTGTACCCTTTGATCAACATCTTCTCATTTTCCCCACCTATTTGTATCTGGTGACCATTAACAAAATGAAAAGGCAACATTCAGAATGGAAAAAATATCTGTAATACAAATATCTGATAAGGGATTAATATGAGGAACTACAACTCAATAGCAAAAAAGGTAAATAGTCCAATTAAGACATGGGCAGAAAACCTGAATAGACATTTCCCCCCAAAAGACATAAATGGCCAATAGGTACACGAAAAAGAGCTCAACATCACTAATCATCAGAGAAATGGAAAGCAAAATCGTAGTGACATACCACCTTACTCCTGTTAGGATAGGTTTTATCAAAAAGGCAAAAAAATGCCAAGTTTTGAAGAGGATGTACAGAAAAAGGAACTTTTATATTCTTTTCTAAAAACAAACAATGATAATGGAAGAATAATGAAAACATTTACTTTATCTTACACATTTATGAGTATAATTCCTTCTTAGGTTTAATTCTTTTTTTAGATTCATAAAATGCCTTTCTTTAAAAAATTATTCTAAATTATTACAGAGTTATTGTCCTCCTTTCTAGCTATATATTTGTAGACTATCTTGTAGAGTACCTATTCTATTATCAAAAACAGTGTTTGATAGTATATATATATGTTTAACATATAGTTTCAATTTTTCTATGTTATTTTATAAATGTAACAGGAGACTGTTTTATTTATAAGGAGATGTTATTGCATTCATTGTGAATAGGTCAAATACCCTCATGTGAATTAGCCTGGGCATCAGCACTTAGTGTTTACACAAAAAATGCAAAGTGCAAAACAGAAATCACTCAGCTTAGCATTGATTACATTGATTACAATGATGCAAATTGATTACAAATGATGCAAAGATCATAAAGAAAATATATATATTTATGAGTTCACTTTCAAATCTGAATCTGAGATTTTTCTCTCTCTTCAAATTGATCAGATTTTTATTTATAGCACTGTTATTTATTTCTAAAGTAATAGTATAATTTAATAAGTAAGGAAACTGTTAAATAACCCCTCTGGAAGGATAAGGCCAGGCGTTAGCCTAATCACATTAATTAAGCCTGAGTATGGAACAAGCCCTCCACCCAAATCTTCACATCCTCATTCTGTACCTAAGTTCCCACAATTAGTCATTTTTTTATTTTTAGGATTAAGATACAGATGTTGCCACTTATAAAATTTGGGACCATTTATCCATTATATAATTACAGCATTATAATTTGAACACTCTCCTTCAACAATTTGGAGATATTAGGAAGATTTTTATAAAGTTGGAAAGGGGATTCCATGCTAAATTAGCTAAATTTTCTTCAAGGATAAACTGGGAAACTTTTGTGAAGTCGAGGAACAGCAGTTTACCAAAAATCAGAATGAGCTTACTAACTTGTGCAAGATTATCTCCATTTCATGGAAGTTCAGAAACTTTGGACTTATTTCATATTTGCTCTAGTGACACAGAGCATAAAACTGTCACACACTGTAGATGTAACAGCAAGTAGAAGCAATTCGATTTTCTGTTTTGATGGAAAAAAACTCAAACTTTTTCTACCTAGATCATTGAAAATGTTGAACAATAGTAACTTCAACCTTCACAACAACAGGAAAATTTATTCATTCTTTCCTTCCTACTCCCTATTTTGTTTTTGCCATTTGTTAGTCAGTGGTGGTTCACTTTAAAACCAGAGTAGTGGGGCACTGAGGTGGCTCAGTTGGTGAACATGAAAAAAAAAATAAAAGCAGAGTAGATATTTATTGGTACAGATCTTAAATTTAATGCAACAAATTCTAGAATACAGAAAGCTACTTTCCTTTAGAAATATGATAGAACAAATCAGGCACATAATTAATATGCAATAAGTGTGCTGATTTGCCTAAATATTTAGCAATGTATAAGGTATATATAAAACTGTTTAGCAATGAAATTGTAAATTTTCTGCTCCAACCAATACTTCACAACCAAATTAAACAAATATATACCAAAAGTTTTTACAAAAAGTGCTGAGATACTTTTAACCTTTCTGCTATTAAAATTTTCATACCTAAGTACCATATGATATGACCAGGCCATTGGCAGTTTATTGAGTTTTCCAAAGTTATGATTGGTTTATTGGCTACTTTTTAACAGTTCTTCCTGTTAAAATTTGTCATTTTCTCTCCATGGGTTAATACAGTTTGAATATTTTATTTTATTTTATTTTTTATTTAGGATTCATCTAACATTGGCGACATTGAACAGAAACTTGTTATCAAGTGTTATTATACATTATAAACCATTTGCCTTTTAATTTGTTATAGCTGTAAGACACTTATGAAACCAATTCATACATACAATTACTTACAAAAGTTTAAAAGATGGCCGGGTGAGTAGAGAAAATAGACTTATTGCTCTAACTCTGTCATTAGCACTGTAGTGGGAAATAAATATAAACCAGTCTTAGACCTATACTGAGACCATTTAATAGTTTGCTTACTATTATTTTTTCTATATGAACTGTAATCTGATAAAAAATAACAAGGGCTGCAAAAGTGTTTCTGTAATAATGTCCATGATAGTAATAAACATTTAAATAAGCAATAATAGAGCCAGGCAAGGAGAAATGTAGACGTATTTTTGCTAGATAATTGATGAAGTACTAATTGAATAATAAGTATCTCCAGCTTTGGACACAAACATGTTCATTTTAGAGGGAAGTGCAGCCGAAAGGCTACATGTAGAACAGCAAAATTGTGGCTAGTTAACCTAGTCCCTGTAAATATAGATGGGACTGAATCAGTGTATAGTTTTCTGTTATTGCTGTAAATACCGCCAAAGACTTAGTGTTTTGAAACCACACAATAATTGATTATCTTAGAGTAGTAAAGACCAGAAGTCTTAAATGGGTCTCATTGGGCTCAAATCAAGGTGTCAAGCAGAACTGCATTCTCCTTAAAGCCATTACAAGCCTCCTCATTTGCTTCCCTGCTCACTTTCCTAAAGGACCTTTGTGATAGCATTTGCCCCCCTCCCCCAACATAATCCAGGACAACATTTATTTCATAATCACTTGATTAGCAGCCTTTGGATTAGGGACTCTGAGGACATAGGAAGCCCAAGTGCTTTGGGGCCAGTGTGGGCAGTTTTATAGAGAGACGAAGCAAATGTTTTAAGTGCTGATTACCTGCTAGTTCAGGCACATCCTCTAAAATGGAAAGAGAGAGGCTGCTTGAAAAGATGGCACTCTCCACAACTTCTGTCTTATGTTTCTCAGGAAAAAGCATGCAATCTTCCAGTGTCCTCCATGTACATTCTATCAGGGATGCACACCTTGGTTCTGTTTAAATAGCAAATGCTATTGACAGCAGCTCCAGGAAGGATTAGAGCCAACTGAAAGTAATGTTGGCTGTAAAATGCAGTGTCTTAACTTCCTATTTTTTCTGAGAAAAAAAAAATAAATACTTTATTCAAATGAAAATAAAAGCAGCTTTAGTTCTCCTTTGCCATGTAACACCACATTTTCACAAATTTCAAGGACTAGAACATGGATATTTTTGGTGGGGAGAAAGGCATCATTCTTTCTACCACAGTAAGTCATCAGAGTATAAAATGAGATACAGGATGGTGTTATGTTGTACTGTGATGGAGGAAATAGGAATTAATATGTGTGAGGGGAATGGAGAAAAACAAATGTTCTAATATGAAGAACAGTTGAAGGATAATTAAAATGGGTGAGGAATTGACAATATTGTGTGTTGATGCAGTGTTTTTAACCATAATTGGGAAAATTATTCTGTATTAACTTTTATTAGGGGTCAATTAAAGTCAAATGGTAGTCAAATTCATTTTGTTTAATATATTTCTTTGTTTTCTAGCATCTAACATTCCTTACCTTTCTATTATGCTTTATATTTAATAGGAGGGTTTATTTGCACTCCTTTAAAAAAAAGTTCTTCTTGTTTCTGTTATCCAATTAATAGCTAATAATTAAGGAATGTTTTATTAATTTGATCTAGTGAGGAGATGCTTGACATGAAGAAGAATACAAAATATATCCTTGGTGTTGAAAGCAAGTAAAGTCCAGACCCATCTGGAAACACTCCAGGACCTGATTGAAAACATTTTGGTGACCACAAGTAAAGTTAAAATGTCCTAAGATGCTTAGACTCATGAGCAAAACCCAATATTTGATAAATCTGAATGATTTAAAGTTCAGATGAAAGCCACTCCTCAATTTTCATGATAATATCCCTGATTTTGGAGTTTCTGAGGCATTGATGGCTGTGACCTTGGGACAAGGGAGAAGAGATGAAATGAGAGAGAAATGTGGTACACTGCCAGGACTCAACATGTCTGTCCTTTTTGTAACTTTTAAAAGTTTATTTATGTATTTATTTTGAGCGAGGTGGGGAGGGGCAGAGAGAGAGGTAGAGAGAGAGAATCCCAAGTGGGTCCTGAGTTGTCAGTGAGGAGCCTGAGCTGGGGCTCAAACTCATGAACCATGAGATCATGACCTGAGCTGAAATCAAGAGTCGGACGCTTAACAGACTGAGCCACCCAGGTGCCCCCCATTTTGTAACCTTTATAAACCTGAGCTAAGCTTCATCTAGGAACATAAAGTGCTCACATGTGACTAGTTGGCCTTATACCATGAATAAAACTTAAAATTGTTATCCTTTTCTAGTTCGTTCTGTGTTTCTAAGAGATTCATGTCAGTAATATCCTGTTAGTTGTAAAATTGTTGACCTTTGAAAGTACCAGTTGTTCTAGACAGAATAAAGTTGTTAATTAGGTGACTGTCCAACTGAAAATAAGAAACAGGCATGAGGTGAAACTGATTCAGAAATTTATTTGCTGAAAATGTTATGATATGAAGCTCCATGAGAACTTTATAAACTACTAATATAGTTATTTTTAAGATTATATGATCTTACCTCTAGTCATTTCTTAAAGAATAATGCAAATAGTGTAAATATTTTGTCATATTACATAACTAGCTTCTGATAGTTTTTAAAAAAGTGGTTTTATCCAGATCAGAATCTTTTAAAAAAGAACATGAACAAGCAAATTTCTTTTTTTTTTTTAGTGTTTATTTTTTATTTTTCAGAGATAGTGCAAGTAGGGTAGGAGCAGAGAGAGGGGAAGACAGGATCCGAAGCAGGATCCACGCTCACAGAGAGGGTGATGCAGGCTTCAAACTGTGAGATCATGACCTGAGCTGAAGTTGGCTGCTCAACCAACTGAGCCACCCAGGCGTCCCTCTGGTCAGAGTTTTTTAAATTCAGTGAGTGTAATAGGCTATTTTTGTGTTGGGGTTTTCTTCAACAAATATTAGTACGTTTTTTTAAATGTTTATTTACTTTTGAAAGAGAGAGAGAGAACGTGAGCTAGGGAGGAGCAGAGGGAGAAAGAGACACAGAATCTGAAGCAGGCTCCAGGCTCTGGGGTGTCAGCACAGAGCCCAACATGGAGCTTGAACTCACAAACCATAAGATTATGACCTGAGCTTCTGAAGTCTCAGGTGCTCTACTGACTGAGTCACCTAGGCACCCCAATATCAATAAACTTTTGTCTTTTTTACTGGAATATATTTCTAACACATACACTCATAAATATGATCAAAGATAATGTTATGTATAATTTGGCAACACTGGTACAGCTTTTATTTTCCATTTTGCTCCAAAATTCTTATTGTCACATGTATAAATTTCACATTATACAGTGGCATTGTATACATTATTATGTTTTCTATAAACTGTAATGTAAGATGTTTTACTGTTTGATTTATTATCTTTATAGAAGAAAAGAATTTTCCTGTTATATTTTATATATCTTAATTCAATTAATATTTATAATCAACTAATATTTGACAAAGAAGCCAAGAATATTCAATGGAGAAAAGATAGTCTCCTCAATAAATGTTGCTGGGAAAATTAGATATTCACATGTAAAACTCATATCTTATGCCACTCACAAAAAATTAACTCAAAAAGGATTAAAGACTTTAAAGTGAGACTTGAAATCACCATGCTCTTAAAAGAAAACAAAGGGAAAAAGGCTTCTGTATATTGGTCTTGCCAATAGATTTTTGGATATGACACTTAATGTACAAGTGACAAAATTAAAATCCAACAAGTGAAATTACACCAAATTAAAAAGCTCCTGCACAGAAAAGGAAATGATCAACAAAATTAAAAAGTGATCTACAGAATGGGAGCAAATGTTTGCAAACCATATATGCAAAATGTATAAATACCCGTATAACTCAATAGTAAAAAAAAAAACAAAAATTTGTAAAGGGAAATGAATAAACACGTTTTTAAAAGTTTATTTATTTATTTTGAGAGAGAGAGGGAGAGAATAAATGAGGGAGAGGCAGAGAGAGAGAGAATAAATGAGGGAGAGGCAGAGAGAGAGAGAGAGAATAAATGAGGGAGAGGCAGAGAGAGAGAGAATAAATGAGGGAGAGGCAGAGAGAGAGAGAGAGAGAGAGAGAAACCCAAGCAAGCTCCATGCTCAGCAAGCAGCCTGATGTGAGGCTCTATCTTAAGAACCATGAGATTATGACCTGAGTTGAAATCAAGAGTCAGATGCTTAACCGACTAAGTCACCCAGGCACCCTGAATAAACAGTTTTCTAAAGTAGATACAAAAAGGCCAATAGGAACATGAAAAGGTGCTCAATGTCACTAATTATTAGGGAAATACAAATCAAAACTACAATGAGATATCACCTCAAGCCTCTTAGAAGGGTTATCAAGAAAAGACAAGAGAGAAATTCTGATAAGGATGTGAAGAAATACTTGTGAACCCTTGGTAGGAATGCAAATTGGCACATGCACTATGCAAAACAGCATGGAGGTTTCTCAAAAAATTAAAAATAAAACTAGCATATGATCTAGAAACTTCACTCTCGGGAATGTATGTGAAGGAGAAGAAATTACTATGTCAAAGAAATAGCTGGCTCCCATGTTAATTGTAGCTTATTTACAATAGCCAAAATATGTAAATAAACTAAGTGTCTATTAATTGGTGAATGGATAAAGAAGAATGTTCCACACAATGGAATACTGTTCAGCCAAAAAAAAAAAGGAAATCTTGTCATTTACAACAACATGGGTTGAACTTGACAGCGTTATCTAAGTGAAATAAGTCAGACAGAGAAAGACAAATACTATATTATGATTTCACTTACACATAGAAACCAACACAGCAACAACTTACTGAAAAAGAAAAATATCAAATTTGTGGGTATGGTGGGGTAGAGCGGGGAGAAGAAAAAGATGAAGGTAGTCAAAAGGTACACTTCCAATTGCGAGTTAAATAAGTATTAAAGATGTAAGGTACAAACATGATGACTATAAGTAGATGGCATACTTGAAAGTTACTAAAATAGTAAATCATTAACATTCTCATCAGGAGAAAAAAATAGTTTTATCTCTCTTTTTTAATATAACGTATGTGTTAATGGAAGTTAACTAAACTCATTGTGGTAATCATTTCTCAATATATATAAATCAAGTAATTATACTGTATACTTACACAGTGGTGTATGTCAATTATATATCAGCAAAACTGAAAGAAGAAAAATAAAGTCAACTAAAAAGAAATAAATATTTATTTAGTACTTTCAGAAGAACTGATTTTTTAAATAATTTTTTTAAATTTAAATCCAAGTTAGTTAGCATATAGTACAACAATGATTTCAAGAGTAGATTCCTTAATGCCCCTCACCCATTTAGCCTACCCCCCTTCGCACAACCCCTCCAGCAACCCTGTTTGTTCTCCATTTTTAAGAGTCTCTTATGTTTTGTCCCCCTCCCTGTTGTTATATTATTTTTGTTTCCCTTCCCTTATGTTTATCTGTTTTGTATCTTAACGTCCTCATATGAGTGAAGCTATATATTTGTCTTTCTCTGACTAATTTCTCTTAGAATGATATCCTCTAGTTCTATCCATGTAGTTGCAAATGGTAAGATTTCATTCTTTTTTATTGCTGAGTAATATTCCATTGTACATATATACACCACATCTTCTTTATCCATTCATGAGTTGATGGACATTTGGGCTCTTTCCGTACTTTGGCTATTGTTGATAGTGCTGCTACAAACATTAGGGTGCATGTGCTGGACAAACTGATTTTTAAGGAAGTATTTAATGAATGAAAATAAGTTTAAGTACTTATTCATAATTGTTCATTCAGATTGGTTCCAAGAAATTCCATGGGAAGCATTTCATCTTACTGGGCACTTTTCTCCATCTGCTTTTATCTTAGTATGTTGGATATTTTGAACAAACGAAATCCAATCTAAAAATCATAGTGGATATGCACTTTAAATTTTAAGGCTGAACATTTTTAAAATAAATTTTAAAGGAGAAAAGCCCATTTGAACATGGCTTTATGACATTTCTGTAGACAGAAAAGGATATTTAGGAAGAATATTCTAGGCCTAGAAAACAATCGGAAAATTTAAGGTAGAAGGACTAATAGTTTTTGGGTTCCCCCCCTTTTATAGTTTATTGTCAAGCTATTTTCCATATAACACCCAGTGCTCATCCCCACAAGTGCCCTCCTCCATGTTCATCACCCCCCTACCTCTCTCCCCCTCCCCCATCAGCCCTCAAATTGTTCTCAGTATTTAAGGGTGTCTCATGGTTTGCTATTTTTAAATTTCTAATTTGCCCCTTCATTCTTTAGCAGGGTGTTCTTTAACCTCCATGAGTTTGGAGGTTTTACAGAATTTTTTCCTGTGATTGATTTCAAGTTTCATAGCATTGTGATCTGAAAGTGTGCATGGTATAATCTCAGTTCTTTTATATTTATTAGGGCTGCTTTATGACCCAGTATATGGTCTATCTTGGAGAATGTGCCATGCAAACTTGAGAAAAAGGTGAATTCCATAGCCTCAGGATGTAGAATTCTGAATATATCTGTCAAACCCATCTGGTCCAATGTGTCATTCAGGTCTATTGTTTCTTTAGTGATTTTCTGTCTAGTTGATCTATCTATTGCTGTAAGTGGAGTATAAAAGTCCCCGGCTATTAGCACATTCTTATCAATAAGATTGTTTCTGTTTATGGTAAATTGTTTTATGTATTTGGGTGCTCCTGAATTTGGTACATAGACATAATTGTTATCTCTTCCTGATGGATAAACCCTGCAATTATTATATAATACCCTTCTTCATCTCTTGTTACTGCCTTTACTTTAAAGTCCAGTCTGTCTGATATTAGTATGGCTACTCTAGCTTTCTTTTGACTTCCAGTAGCATGATAGATATTTCTCCATGCCCTTACTTTCAATCTGAAGGTGTCCTCAGGTCTAAAATGAGTCTCTTGTAGACAGAAAATAGATGGATTTTTTAAAATTCATTCTGATATCTTCTGTCTTTTGATTGGAGCATTTAGTCCATTTACATTCAGTGTTATTGAAAGATATGGATTTAGAGTCATTGTGTTCTCTGTAGGATTCAGGTTTGTAGTGGCATCTCTGGTACTTTGTGTTCCTTGCAACATTTCCCTTATAGAGTCCCCCTTAGGATTTCTTGTAGGGCTGGTTTAGTGGTGATGAATTCTTTCAATTTTTGTTTATCTGGGAAAACCTTTATCTCTCCTTCTATTCTGAATGACAGACTTGCTAGGGAGAGGATTTTTGGCTGCATATTTTTTCTGTTCATCACCTTGAAGACTTCCTGCCCTTCCTTTCTGGCCTGCCAAGTTTCAGTAGATAGGTCTGCAACTACTCTGAGATAGGTCTCCCTTTGTATGTTAGGGCCCTTTTATCCCTAGCTGCTTTCAGTATTCTCTCGTTTTCCTTATATTTTGCCAGTTTCACTAAATGTCATGCAGAAGATCGATTCAAGTTACCTGTAAGGGGAGTTGTCTGTGCCTCTTGGATTTCAATTTCTGTTTCCTTCCCCAGATTGGGGAAGTTCTTAGCTATAATTTGTTCAAGTACCCCTTCATCTCTTTTTCTCTGTCTCTTCTTCTTCTTCTGGAATTCCTATGATATGGATATTGTTCTGTTTGATTGCCATCACTCAGTTCTTGAATTCTCCTTTCATGCTCCTACATCAATTTATCTCTCTTTTTCTCAATTTCCTTTTTTTCTATAATTTTGTCTTCTAATTCACCTATTCTCCTCTTTGCCTCTTCAGTCCTTGCAGTGGCCACCTCCATTTTATTATGCATCTCATTTATGGCATTTCTTAATTCATCACAACTATTTTTAAAGTCCATAATCTTTGTAATAATAGCATCTCTGGTGTCTTCCATGCCTTTTTCAAGCCCAGTGATTAATTTTATGACTACTGTTCTAAATTCTTGCTCAGTTATGTTGCTTATATCAGTTTTGACTAATTCCTTAGCTGTCATTTCTTCCTGGAATTTCTTTAGGGGAGAATTCTTCCGTTTTGTCATTTTGGCTAGCTTTCTGTCTCTTGTAAATTTTAGAAGCTTGTTTTGCGCTCTGCACCTGCAAGTTCTGCCAAATTAAGGAGGCTTGGGGTGCCTCGGTGGCTCAGTCGCTTGAGCATACGACTTCAGCTCAAGTCATGATCTCGCGGTTTGTGGGTTCGAACCCTGGGTCGGGCTCTGTGCTGACAGCTCAGAGCCTAGAGCCTGTCTTCAAAAAAAAATTTTTTTTTTTTTGAGAGACAGAAAGAGACAGCATGACCAGGGAAGGGTCAGAGAGAGAGGGAGACACAGAATCTGAAACAGGCTCCAGGCTCTGAGCTTTTCAGAGGGGCTCAAACCCATGAACTGTGAGATCATGACCTGAGCCAAAGCCAGTCGCTTAACCGACTGAGCCACCCAGGTGCCCCCATTTTTCAGGAATCATTTTAAAAGAGAATGTCTAAGAACTTGGCCAACCATTTCCAGGTTTAGTCCTTGTGCTTTAATGATACCAACCGATATGTAATCCCGCAGTCCAGGCCGCTTCCCAGCTGGAATCCAGTAGGGAGAGTACGGGAGCAGTTCCTCCTGTTCCAACTGGGACCAGGGCACCCAGCCCAAAGAAAGTGCTGCAGTTAGAGATAGGATCTCTCTCTGAATGCCCTGTGGTTAAGCAATGAGATGATAGGTTCCCTCTCCGTCCTGGGCCGAGGTTTTACTCTTCTCCAGGAACAGTTCTATGAGCAGTTTCTCTTCTCCTCCTCTCCATGGAGGGGGTCCCTCCCTTCTGTGCCTCAGGGTCATGGCCTATTTTTATCTTCCCCAGTCAAAATCAGCACCTATGAGGCTGTCTTCTTAGTGGATTCTCTTTTCCTCCCAGACTCTCATCGTTCAGTGTCCTTTGGCTTCAGCCCTTCTTTGTTTGAGAGATGCAGGTGAGAAGTATGGAGTTCCCTATTTCTTAGCCATCTTGCCTGGAACCCAGGACTCTGAGTTTTTATTCAGGTAGGAAATCATGAGGAGTTCATTGTAGTTTGCCTCTTGCTGAATGCTTTGTCTCAAATCTAATCATTTCCTGTTTACCATTCAAGGGCTAAGTCCAAATACAAAAAGGGAAAAATAAATACATGAAATAAACCTATCAAAATAAGATAAAATCTTAAAAGATATGAAAAAGTGAGGGGCACCTGGGTGGTTCAATTGATTGTAATCTGACTCTTAATTTCAGCTCAGTTCATGATCTCATGGTTCAAGAGATTGAGCCCCATGTTGGGATAGAGCTCGACACAGCAGAACCTGCTAGAGATTCTCTCTTGTCCCTACCCCACTTACTCTCTCTCTCAAAATAAATAAATTAAATTAATAAATATTTTTTAAAAAATGAAAAGGATACAAGCCAGGCACAGAAATATTAATACTGTATGATTTCACTTATATGAGGCATATAATTAGTCAAACTCATAAAAGTAGACATTAGAATGGTGATTGCTAGGAGCTAGGGAAGGAAAACATGGGAAGGTGATGGTCAAAGGGTACAAATCTTCAGTTATGCAAGATAATTAAGTTCTGAGACCTATTATACAGTCTACTGCCTATAGCAAACAATACTATATTGCAAACTGAAAATTTGCCAAGAGGGTAGCTCTTACGTGAATTGTTCTTAACACACAGACTCTTTCTTACTACCATTATGATGACAATGACTTCTACTACTACTACTACTAGGGTAACACTTTAGGAGGTGAAGGATATGTTTATGACATTGATAGTGGTGATGGTTTCATGAGTGTATAGTCATCTCCAAATCCATCAAGTTGTGTGTATTAAATACATATAGATTTTGCATGTCAATCATACCTCAATGAAGTATTAAAAGAGTGTATAAGATAATATTTTTAGGTAAAAAAGATAACAACCATAACTAATACAATAAAACCATCATCTGAGTTAAGGTGTCATAGCAGATAACAAATGTTCTATTCCATTGAGAAGGTCAGATTTCTGTCAGGAATTACTGTAGCCCCAGGGAAGGCCTTGAAGGAATTTAAGCCAACTGAAGTGGAAGGTGATAAAGGAAAGTTTTCTTGCAAAACAATTAGAGCAAGTAAAGTTATGAGACAGGAAAGTAGGATATCACTGGGAAGGAGTAAGTCAGTGGGTCTGACTTGAGCAGGAGAATCCTGTAAGGTAGTAGTGTGGAAGTAATGCACAGTTAGAAAAGTGGATTTTAGACATTAGTCTAATAATACCAGAATAAGAAGTTTACATTTATTGCGTAGAGAGTGAGGATCCTCTAGGATTTGTGTGTGTGTGGGGGGGAGGTTGTTTGTTTGTTTGTTTTTTCTAATGTGTGTTGTGGTTAATTTTATATGTCCACTTGACTGGCCTAAAAGATATCCAGACAGTGGCAAAACATTATTTTTGGGTGTGTCTGTGAGGGTGTTTCTGGGAGAGATCAGCATTTGGTTCAGTAGACAGAGTAAAGAGATTGCCCTCATGAATATGGGTATCATTCATTTGTTAAGGGACCAAATAGAACAAAAAGGCTGAGGAAGGGCACATTCCTTCTCCTCTTGCCCTGGATATCCATCTTCTTCTGCTGTTGACATATGAGCTGCTGGTTCTGAGGGCTTCGACTTGGAAGGGTTTGTACCACCTGACTTTCTGGTCCAGCTTGAAGCTGGCAGACTGGGACTTCTCAGCCTCTATAACCAATTCCTGTAATAAATCTCCCCTTCATTATGTCCATATAGCCTCTTGGCTCTCTTTCTCTGCAGGACCCTAATTAATACAATGTGTATTATTTTCTTATAATCCTTCTTGATTCAAGGGGGAAATGCAGTTAGAGAGATACATAAAATTTCAAGAAGAAAGTCAAAATTATATGAACAACAAATAAGTACTAATGTAGTTAAATAAAAAAGTACTAATGCAAAATATTTAAGTTTATTGTGAAAATGCAAATATAGTAGCAAAGGGTAATTTCTGCCACTTTCAGATTTTTATTATTTGCATATTTAAAACTCATTTGTTCTGATGGTCTCAAAACTTATAGGTTTATAGTCTACTACCACTTCCTTTTCCCTCCACAATATTTTATAGAATTCTTTTGTATGAATATATACAGAACTGACTCATTTTTTCACTTTTTAAAATACATTTAAGTATAATTTGCATACAGAAAGTACATGTATAAATACATGCACAGCAAGCTAGCTGAATGTTTACAAAGCAACCCTATCAGTGTAGGCAGATTCCTAATCAAGAAACATAAAATTAACAGCTCTCTGGAAAACCCACCTTCCCAGGCTTCTTTATAGTATAAATAAGTTCCTTTTTTTGAAATTTCAACTCTTGTGTCAGGCTTCTTTTGCCCAATTTTATGGTTCATGAAATTAATTTATATTATTATGAATCACTATAGAACATTCTGATTACTATTTTAGTATTCCTTTGTGTGATTGCACAGTAATTTATTTACATAAGCTACTGTTAATTGGAATAGGCTCCAGTTTGGAAATAATAGTAACTGCTACTATGAATATATTTGTTTGTGTCTGAGACATAAACACACACACACACACACACGTATATATATGCACACATTTATACTTCTATTAGGGTAGAATTACTGGGTTTTGGAATATTTATTTGTTCAGCTTCAGCAGATAATGCCAAATTATTTTCCAAAGTGTTTATGCAAATGAATCATACTGCTGGCATATGAAGACCCTGGTTGTCTTACATCCTCTGAAACACTTCATTTCTTTTATTTGATACATTTCTGTGAGATTGTGATAGTATTATATTGTGGATTTATTTTGCATTTACCTGTTGACTCATAAGATTGAGCACTATTTCTTATGTTTATTGCCATTCAGTTTATCCTTTTTATGCTATGAGTTTGAACATGTTTCTTGACTTTTTTTGAAATAAGCCATTTGCCCTTTTCTTATTGTTTTGTAATAGTGCTTTATATATCTTGTACATGGGACCTATGTTGGATGTATGTATAGCAGATATTTTCTTCTACTCTGTATCATGTCTTTTCACTTTTAAGGTGTTTGTGTGTATTATAGACAATTTTTTAGGATAGTTTTAGATTTATTTTATTTTACTGTTTTATATTAGTTTTTAATGTTTATTTTTGAGAGAGAAAGAGTGACTGAGAGAGTGGGTGAACACACAAGCAGGGGAGGGGGGGAGAGAGAGAGACAGACAGACAGACAGGCAGAATCCAAAGCAGGCTCCAGGTTCCGAGGTGAACCAACAGAGCATGATTCAGGACTCAAAACCACAAACCATGAGATCATGACCTGAACCAAAGTTGGACGCTTAACTCACTGAGCCACCCCAGCACCCCAAATAGTTTTAGATTTAGAGAAAATTTTAAAGGATGGCACAGAGAGTTCCTCTATACCTTGCACCTGGTTTCCCTATATTAATATCTTACATTGGTTTATACATTTTTACAATCAATACACCAAATATCGATACATTATTAATTAAAGCCATAGTTTATTCAATTCAATGCTGGTAAACTTTACCCAGCATCCTGTTTTAAATCCAATATTTCTTCCAGTATACATATTACATTTATTGGTTATACCTCCTTAAGCTCTTCTTGATTATTGATTTTGACTGTTTTAGACATCACTGAGGGCAGGTGGCATTATTCAAGTGGAGGTGAAAGTCCCTACACTCCACTGTGCCTCTTCTGACACCGCCCCCAAACAGAAGGAATAGCATCTCCCTACTGCTGGGTAATGGTGTAAGTCCAGGCTTCTCAGTGGTCTCTACTAATACCAATACAGAGAGTGGAACTTTTTACTTTTACTTCCCTGGAGATGAAAGTCCTGACTTCCTACTACCTACTTGACTCTATCAGGACCACTGTTGTGATTTCTGGTTGCAACCTGTAAAGGGCAAAAGTCTAGAGACCCCTGTTGTCCTGTGATGGCAATGACAGAGGTGGGGCCACAGCTGTTGAACAGAGTTTGTGTGTGTGTGTGTGTGTGTGTGTGTGTGTGTGTGTGTGCGTGTTTAGCTAGAATAGAGTGGTTTTTGCTTAAAAGGTTTCTGACTTGCTAGGCTGTCGTTTTCCCTAATGCTTTTGCTAGACAATTAAATTTTCTTGGGTCTCAGTATGTCTGTCCCTATGGGCATTTTGGGGATAGAGGAGGCAAAAAAAAAAAAAAAACCATGGGTTAGGTGACCATGTTGTGCCTTGCATCCTGAGGTCCCTAAACAACCCACCTTCTTCTCTTCACCTGTCAGAGATTTCTTAGGTTTGTTTAATAATATAGACATTTGCTAGTTCTCGTAAATGGGAAGAATACAGAAAAGTATGTCTACTCTATCAACCAGAAGGGAAAACCCAATGTGCTTATCTACTTTTAAATTAACAAAACTTTCAAGGATTTTATTATTGCTATTTCCTGTATCTCTTTTATTTTATTTTTAGAAATCTGGTTTTGGGGGTGTCTGGGTGGCTCAATCAGTTAAGCATCCAACTTCGGCTCAGGTCATGATCTCCTGGTTGGTGGTGTTCAAGCCCCACGTCAGGTTCTGTACTGACTGCTCAGAGCCTGGAGCCTGTTTCAGATTCTGTATCTCCTTCTCTCTCTGCCCCTCCTTAACTCACACTATGTCACTCTCTGTCTCAAAAATAAATAAACATTAAAAATTTTTTTTCAATCTTTTTTTTTTTTTAAATGAGAATGACTGACTTGTATTTTTCAAGAAACTTCAACCACTTTATATCACATCCTCACCCTGGAGACGACAGGCTTTGAAGAATGATTTCAGCAAATATATGCTGTTATTTATCCATCTGTAGCAGCTTAACAAATCCAAGGAAAGAATTCCCACAGCCATAAGTCTGCAGGGATGCTATGGGAGTTCTTATTAATATTGTCTGCTCCAAAGGACTTTGACCATGGAAAATATTTGCTTATGAAGATTTCATATATTTATTAATTTGATCTCACTTTTCTTCAAATGTAAACATTTCTCTAGTTTTAAAGGGTATAATTATCTACTTCATTTAATAATGTATTTTAGGCTTATGGTTACACATATCAAGCTGGATATATTTCCAATCTCACAATTTAAGATGCTGTAGACAAAAGCATGTTTTCACAATTTGAATTCTATAGATAGAGAAGATAAAATCAAATCATCTTTTTAACTACTAACAATGAGTATTGTCATCATCTTTTGCAACATGCTAGATTTCGTTTAGCAGTATCATGTGTATAGTCGATACAGATTTGTTGATTTTTATTTCTACTAATTAAAGGTTTCAGGCATATTTTATTAATATGCCTTTGTTTTACTGTTAAATTGCATTATATTTTCAGTAATACTTTATTTTAAGCTACTTTGTTTATAAAAACACATTCTTTAAAGTACTTTAAACATAAAGTATGTGACAATTCCATATGTTAGCCTTCAGCAAATGACTAGTGTATAACCATTTTTATGTGAAACAGAAATATATTTATATGAACAGTTTTCTTTAGATGCTGGGTTTTTCTAAATGATCAAATATATATATATATATATATATATATATATATATACATCTCATCTATATAAGTTTTATGTAATTAAATGTTTTATTAAGATAGGTAAGAACAATGTGATGGCGATAACTATTTACACGTGGGGAAGAAACCCAAGTACCGCTTCTACAGATACAGAATTTTCGGGTGCTAGTCTCTTACAGCTGAGGGTAGCTATTTGACTATGTCCTCAAAATGGAATGTGAGAGAAAGTGACATGGGACTGGTTCAGGTCTGCTCAAAATACCTTGCTTCTGCTCTTCTCTATTCTTTTTCTCTTTTCTGAATGTGTAATGATGATAACCCAGAACCTTATTTAGTCATCCATTGGAGATGCAGAGCTATAGTTTCTCCAGATCCTCCGATCTCTGTGTGGAACCTAGCACTCCTTTTTGGGTCGACTTTGTTGGAAAACCCCTCTAAGATGTCACATCAGAGAAAATTAAACTTTATTGAGTTTGGACCATTATGGTCAATTTGTTAGAAAAGATTTAGTCTAATCTAACACATAGTTATTTAATTCTAAATCGTATTGGATTCTCAATAAAAGAGAGGCTCATTAGTTATATGTAAATATAGTATTTTTAGTTTTAATGTTGCTATGATATTATATGTATGATATAGTATAATATGCAAAGTTGGAAATTCTTGAGACCTTACCATAGTGTAGTGTAACAATTCCCTTCATTTATGCAGCTTTTTAAACTTTGGTTATAATGGTAGCTGTTGTTGAGAGATAATGACAAGTCCTAGACAGATGCCCCTAGCCTGGTCCGTAATTGTTTTTTATTGTGGTAATATTATGGACGTTAATTTATCTTCTTTTTAAAGTTTAACAAAATGAATATGTTATACTTTTATAAACCAAAATATAAACAAGCTTAATTTTAAAATTAAGTATTTTGTCATGTGTATGTTTGCCATCTGGATGTCTTCTTTGAAAAACTATCTATTCATATCTTCTGCCCATTTCTTCACTAGATTATTTGGTTTTTGGGTGTCCAAAAACCAAGACCACACTTTACACACTGTATGTTAGCCAATTTAACAATAAATTTATTTTTAAAAATACCCTTAACAAAATAATAATAATAATAATAATAATAATAATAATTACTATTATTATTATTATTATTAAATATTTTAGTCATGTCATAAAGAGAAAGTCTATTGCCTTTTCTTAGGTATTTTTATTTATGTTCTCCAGCCAAAGACAACCAAGCAGTTGAACAAAACCTGTAGTTGAAAAAAGTCAGATTAATTGGCATTTTGCGCTGAGTGAAGCCACATATAATGGTTAACTATAAGGTTTCTCATTAAGAGGGTATCCATGAGGGGCGCCTGGGTGGCTCAGTCGGTTAAGCCTCCGACTTCAGCTCAGGTCAGATCTCACGTTCGTGGGTTCGAGCCCCACATCGGGCTCTGTGCTGACAGCTGGCTCAGAGCCTGGACCCTGCTTCCGGTTCTGTGTCTCCTTCTCTCTCTGCCCCTCCCCCTCTCATGCTCTGTTTCTGTCTGTATCAAAAATAAATAAAACATTTTAAAAGAAAAAAAAAGAGGGTATCCATGAAATATTTTATTGGATTTGTGCTTCTGTTAAGTAATTTGGAAAAATATTAAATGAAGCTGGATTTTGCTCCTGATTGGATGCTCTCAGAAAGTGGGGTGCGGGGTGGGGGGGAGGTGAGGATCTTAATTTTCATCCAGAAGATATGATTAACAAAATGGGGTTAGGGCTATAATTTCTTTTTTAGTATTTTAAATATTTTAGTTAATATATAGTGCCTTGTTGCTTTCAGAAGTAGGATTCAGTGATTCATCACTTACATATGGCAAAGCTATAATTAGTAAAAATGTAGCAGTCACATATATTAGTCAGAAAATGGGTGTTTAACCATTATTTTTGTTTATACAAAATAAAAGCTATTGCTTTTGTCTGTGCTTAGACATGATTATTAAGTTGCTACACTTTTGTTCTTTTGGTATCATGATCACAGGGGCCTTGCTTACGTTTGTGGGTGAAGGATTCTTCATGTTCAGTGTGAGATCATCAGAGCTTAGGTGCAAGTATAAGACTAACTCCAGCAACACTAAGTAGGCTTAATCCTCAGGGCCCCCAAATGTCAGGTGTTACTTTTCTCTTAGTCCATGCTTTTGTCCATGGGTAGATGAAGTGAGGACTTGGGGTATTAATCTTTGATTCAGGTCTTCATTCTTGCCAAGCTTTTGCTCCTCAGGAGGTTGTTTGGAGAGTGTTGTCTGTAGTTGGACCAGAACTAGTCTTTCCCATTCGTTTTGGTGCATTTAAAATGATGGGAGCATTTAAGATACTGAACAGGATACTTCAACAAAATGGTCTAGTCTTTGTAATAGATTTTGAAGATAGAAGCCTGAATTACCAAACTCAGACAGTAAAACCTGTCCTAAATCCAGATGTGCCACTTCCAAATCTCCTGGAAGCTTTTCTTATAGTCTAATCACAGACTATTCTATGTAACCTGCAGTATTCACTTATAATCAGCAGGAAGTGTTGCTGTAGTATAACTTCCTCCTTGGCTAGATGAACAGAAATCAAGGGTTATGTGCATGTCCATAACATCTTTGGCTAAGAATTCAAACTGGTCTGTTGGGCTCCTGGAGTGGAAGTTATGGTCTCATAAGAAAGATCAACAATTTGGGGAATATAATATTATTTATCAGGAGATAAAATTATTCATTCCTTAAGTTGGGAAGAGGTACTTTGACTAGATTAAGCAGGTTGGCAAAACAGGTTGGAATATCTCTAAAGAGAACAAACTGACTTTTGCAGCAAGAATGAACAAAATATTATTTTCCATTCCTGGCTGTGGGCTACATTTTGCTGATAGGGTGGTAATTCTTCAGCATAAATATCTGCTGATATGGGCTCAAAGTTCAATAATAACAAGATTGATGTTTGGAATTAATTATGTGAGGAAAACTGAAGTATCAGAAGAAAAGTTAGAAGATGTTTATCTCCTAAAATGTTTAAAAGGACCGCTATTAAATTTTTTTGTCAGAAGGGTTTGGTAGGGAATGAAATGCACATTAATTGGTTAAATTCGGAGCAATCACAAATCATCATGTTTAAAAGTAACAAGATGAGGGGCACTTGGGTGGTTCAGCCAGTTCAGCATCCAACTCTTGATTTGGGCTCAGGTCATGCTCTCACTGTTCATGAGATTGAGTCCTACGTCTGGCTGGCTCTCTGCTGACAGTGTGGAGCCTACTTGGGATTCTCTCTCTCCCTCTCTCTCTCTCTCTCTGCCCTTCCACTGGTCACACTCTCTCTCACACAAACAAATAAATACACTTTTTTTTTTTTAAGTAACGATATAAGGGGTGCCTGGGTGGGTCAATTTTTTGAGCATCTGATTCTTGGTTTCAGCTTAGGTTATGATCTCACAGTTCATTTCCTCAGTTCAAGCCCCATATCAGGCTCCATATAGAACCTGCTTGGGATTCTCTCTCTTTCTCTCTCTCTCACCCTCCCTTGCTCATTTGCTCACTCTCTCTCTCTCTCAAAATAAATAAATAAACTTTTTAAAAAAGGTAACAAGGGGCGCCTGGGTGGCTCAGTCGGTTAAGCCTCTGACTTCGGCTCAGGTCAGATCTCACGTTTGTGGGTTCGAGCCCCGCATCAGGCTCTGTGCTGTCAGCTAGCTCAGAGCCTGGAGTCTGCTTCCGGTTCTGTGTCTCCTTCTCTCTCTCTGCCCCTCCCCCTCTCATGCTCTGTCTCTCTTTGTATCAAAATAAATGAAACATTAAAAAAAAAGTTTTAAAAAAGGTAACAAGATGAAGGTAAAAAAAGAATGCCTTAAGAAAATCTTCTGTTAATTGAAAGACCACGTCAGGGCACCTAGGTGGCTCAGTCAGTTGAACGTCTGACTCTTGGTTTAAGCTCAGGTCATGATCTCATGGTTTGTGGGATCAAGCCCCACACTGGGCTCCTCACTAAAAGTGTGGAGCTTGCTTGGGATTCTCTATCTCCTTCTCTCTGTGTCCCTTCACTGTTTGCTTGTTCTCTCTCACTCTCTCTCTCAATCTAAATAAATAAGTAAATACTTTGAAAAAGAGCATGTCAAAATGTAATACTATGGAAGACTGATGACAGAATGAAAGAAGAAAGAGCCTACTGCATAATTAGAAAATTCATCTTGTTCTCTCATCTTGCAGAAGTTGTCCACTTTTGCAATCATTAACCTAATTCTGTTGTATTGGGTAAAAGTAGCCCACTTCTATAATTCTGTTAGAAATTCTGGTGAATTGCTAACAATCCTAAATTTAAGGTTTCTTAATAGAAAAGACATATGTAGTTCTGAAAGAGTTATTTATGTCTTTTTAACTGGAAATCATAAATCAAAGGATAAACAGTACAGGGTTTTATGGTTTGTCGATTGTTAATAATAACTGATAGGTCTTTTCCATTGCATGAAAGATCAATTTTCCTGATAACTTTTTCTTCAGAAGATCAAATGTCCTTGTTTCATACCATACTAGGGCTATTGAGGTGATAATTTTTGAGATGCAAATTGAATACGATTTTACTATAACTGTAGGTATCATATGCTTCTCTGGCCTTATTTAACCATATTGCTAGTAATAGAATGAAGTCTCAAATTTTTCAGATTCTTGGGACAACATATTCTTAACACAGGAAAAGTTGTGAGGTCCGTATGTAGTAGAACTTACTACCATCAAGGATACAGTCAGTCCTTAGGGGTTTATAAGTATTAGGCCTTCTAAAACTTTTGATTTCTATAATTATAGAATTTGATTACCAACCTTTACAGTTACTGAACATTATGGATAGTAAGGAAACTGGGCTTTCTAAGTAAATGGTAAAGATTTACAGAGTTAATAACTGTGCCATTTGAAAGTGTGTGTCTCTTACTGTAGTGATACAAAATGGGATATTCAACACAAAGAATACATAGTCCTCCTGGAGGGAAAATCCCCAAACCATCCTGACGAGAATCAACAACAGACAGTTATAATCATAATCCATTGGGAGGTCTTCAAATGAATCTTAACAGTTAGGTTCATATTCATCTCCTACCTTGCATTCTTAATAGAATTATGTAATTGCTAAATAGTACATTCACTGAAAAATACCCTTGATATTATTCCATCAAGTTTGGTTCTATATCATTGTCAATTTGTGTCTGCTATTGTGGATATTTTCAAGGTTTTTTTCAACTTCAATTTTCTTATGGCTATTTCCTTAAGCAATAGCCAACTATATAAAATTTCTTTAATTTGTTGTGATCTCTGTAGGTAGTTTCTAGAGACAGCAAGAAGTATCTTCTGCCAAAGTATTTTAATATCATCATCTAGCTCACAATCATACCTACTATTAGGATAAATATATTCTCTCTTCTCATTTGTCAGCTGGGAGATCTTGGTGAGGGCAATGAATCCAATTGACTAAATTATTTAATTTCTAGAGTAATTTTATGTTTTAACAGTAAACTCATGTCAGTGCCAGCATGGCTTACTTTGTAACTTTTAGTTTTGTTGTTTTTTTAAGTTAAAAATTTTTAAATTTTATTTATTTATTTTTGAGAGAGAGCAAGCGAGTGAGCGAGTGAGCGAGCATGAACAGGGGAGGGGCAGAGAGAGAAGGAGAGAGAGAATCCCAAGCAGGCTTCGTGCTGTCAATGCAGAGCCAGATAGATGCAAGGCTCCATTTCACCAGTCGTGAAATCATGACCTGAGCCAAAATCAAGAGTTGGATGTTTAACCAACTGAACCACCCAGGCACCCCAAGTTTAAAATTTTAAGTAATGTTTTCCATGGGATTTTTTAGAGATGTTGTATGTGGTGTGGATAGTAGTCAAACATACTTAAGCAATTAATGTCTTATCTTTCTTCATTATTAGAGAAGGTGGCTTTATTTAGAATGTTGTACCAATGGATAGTTATATGTGAAGGCGAAACAACACTACAGAAAGAAAGGCAACTAATAAAGTGCTGGTGTTTTCTGTCAGTAGAAGGATCTATAAAGCATAGAATATCATTAAGTTTAGTGGAGATCATGAAATGAAAGCAATTGAAGCTTTCATCAGTTTTGTTGCTACTGTTTTTATACAAGGTGGATAGCCCTAGGCTCTTGGATTTAATGAAAGATTGAAATAAACAACGACTTTTTAATGATTTCCATGTAATAGTCAGGGGTCTTAGTAGTGCCTGCCCAAATATTTCATGAACAAAAATGTAAAAAGACTGAGTGAACTCAGATTATGGAAACAAGTTTGTAGACTTTATTTACCAGTCTTTGGACATAATTATAAGTATACCTTTCTTAACTTGAAAAGTACCTGAACACTGCTGTTCTATGAAAGACAATGTCAAGAGAATAAGAGCACAGGCTATAGACTGAAACAAATATTTGCAAAGAACACATCTGATAAAAGACTATTATCCAAAATACACAAAAAATTCTTAAAAATCAACAAGATGAAAAAGAGCCACCCAATTAAAAATTGAGCTTAAGATCTGAACAGAAGCTTCACAAAAGAAGATACAGATGGCAAAAAAGCATTTGAAAAAATGGGTCACATTATATGTCATCAGGGAAATGCATGTTAAAACAATAATGAGATACTGCTACATTCCTATTAGAAGGCCAAAATCTGGAACAATGTGGAAATGTTTGTGTTGTTTCCAGTGATCAGTTTAGGAAAATCATAGTTTGTATAGGCATATATGATGTGAATTTTTCAAAACTTAGGGTCCGAATATGAGAAAGGCAATGTTAATAATAGGCGTTAGACAAGACAAGCACACATATTGAAAGAAAAAAACATTTATAGACACCACTGTAACAATATAAAATAATAAACAACTATGATTGTTAGGAACTTAATATTTTTAAAAAGTAAGAAATGTTTCACAATTCTGTTTAACAATATGTTAAAAGAAATATTTAACAGGATATATTGGTGACAAAAATGAAGCTCTACATATGGGCAGAAAATAACATTTTAAAGGAAATAAAAAACACAATTATACTTATGTATTACTTATGAAACAATTTCTATTAACTTACTTCTTAATATGTTTGTACATCTCTGTACATCTCAGTATGTTTGTATATCTCTGTATTGAGACATACAGAGATATACAGGTGTCAAGGGAACAAATTTAATGATACATATGTTATTTTATTTAATATACTGGTAGTTAATTATTTTTAAAAACTTTAGCTAATAAAAGCTCTTATATTAAATAAAATAATATATGTATCATTAAATTTGTTACCTTGATAAACTGTGAAAACGTTCTTGATAAACATAAGAAAATCATATCCATTATCTTTTCTACATATTCATACCTCTCTGTAATTTTATTACCTAGCTGAGTCTTTATTTATATGACAATTCATTTTATATTACTTCAACAAATTTTAAGTTGACAAAAAAATGTATATATATATATATATATATATATACAATATAATGAAAGGGCTTTGCATGTTTTTTCAAGTTTAGCCATTCAGATAAATAAGGTAAATTACAATTATGTTAGTGATCAGTGTTTATAGTATCTATTTCTACTAAGAAATCATCCTAGGGGAGCCTGGGTGGCTCAGTTGGTTAGGTGTCCGACTTCAGCTCAGGTCATAATCTCCCTGTTCATGAGTTCGAGCCCTGTGTGGGGCTCTGTGCTGACAGCTAACTCAGAGCCTGGAGTCTGCTTCAGATTCTGTGTCCCACTCTCTCTCTCTCTCCCTCCCCTGCTCACAGTTTCTCTCTGTCTCTCAAAAATAAATAAAAAACACTAAGAAAAAAAATCATCCTAGTACACAATCCTTACATATTAATAAATATAATTATTTTGGCTGAGGATAGTATGAAAGAAACTCTTTACAAATATATTAGTCATTACCATTCCATTTAGCTACATGTATTAATTTTTATATATTGCACATATAATGTATTTTATTATATGTTATATATTATTTTTCAATCATATGGATAATTTTGAACAAATTATAGAAAACATAATTAACTCATAAACTAAATGCAGAAATTCAAGAAGATTAATGTTAAATCATGAAGTAGGTAATACTGATTTTGCACAAGTTAAATATTGGGCTGACATTTTTAAACGGTAAACTAAATTTTAAGGACCTTGAAAATCATTCCAAAAGTCATTTTTCTGCCTTGGGATCTTTTCTTTGTGCCTAGCAACACTATGAATGAAGGCTATTATACAAATATACTTTGCAAGTTCATAAAATGAAAGAAAATATTAATTACTACTATTTTTTCCTTTAGACATTTTTGAATGTCTTTCTGATCAGATATTTCAAGAGTGTGCACATAACAATACACTTATTTTTCTCTCATCAATCTTTAAAGTTTCGAAAGTGTGCAAAAAGAGACAAGAAGAAGTTAAGAAAAGAAATGAAGTGGGATAAAAAAGCTAATGTTCTTTTCTCAACCAAGAGAAAGCAGAAGGTTTAGAAGCAGTAAAAGGCATTTGACATGTATACACACACCGAGAAAAAGAAAAAAGAAAGAAAGAAAAGGAAAAGCATGGTTTAAATAATTTTAACAAGCTGTATAATTTTTTGATGCTTATTAATCTCCGAAGTAGAAACATGAGTGGATCATTTCATATATAAGCAAAAATGTTTGTTTGGTTTTTTTCCTCCGTCAAAGCTTTCATCCCTTGGTTATTCTAAGCACTTCTTAGTAGATTAATTCTACCCATCTCAAATTTCAAAATGTAATCCCTGCTCTTTCAAACTGTCTAGATGAAATAGTGCCAATTCAAGAAATAAACATGTAATTTAACATTCTGATTAATAGACATGAACAAAGGGATGTTTGTCTTAGTAGAGTTACACTTTATATAAAGAAGGCAACACAAGATCTGCAATGATCTGTAAAGGTGATGCTTTTGTAAACTTGTGTCTTTGGAACTTGAACAAAGACCAATTGGCAAGACTTCTGATTTTGAACAGATAAAACTAAACAAAGAATTTCTCAGGGACACACCAACAAGACTCAGAAAGTTCTTTGTAAGGTGTCAAATGGTGAGTGGATGACAAATTTCTCCAGACTCTGGTGTGAGGAGAATTTAAGAACTTCTCAATCCCAGAGCTGGTTCAAAGAAGTTGATCAAAACTCCATCCATTCTCCCACTTTTATTTTCTTTAAAGGTTGCAAAACAAAACAAAACAAAAAGCACTCAAGACAAAAGGCAAGTTGAAAAAACATAGTAACAGAATTTAGAAGACTATTAAGAAATAATTTATATGCCATAGAAATATTATCAGACAACCAAAATTCCAGAGGACTTTATTTCTTGGCAAACAAACAAAACAAAATAAATTCAACATTGAAGAGCCTTACCAAAATACTGGTGCTCAATCAACATCAATTTACCATCCAACTAAAGGCTTAATCTCATTTGGGTCTATCCACAGGGATTTCCGATGTGCACAAAATATTATTTGTCTTTGACAGTGAGGGCTTTAGCTGAGTCTTGGTAGAACTTCCACTTCTGTTAAAATCCTCAGGAGACATAACTGTGCTCAGACAAAATTGCACATCAATGAGAAGTTAGAGACTGCACATCACAAAGATACCATAAGGTATCTCAGTAAGAAGATTTACAGGGTTTGTGCTTGTGTTAAGGTAATTTTCATGAGCATTTATAGAAGAGTTTGCTACATATTGGATGCTATCAAGAATTGGATCTAATTTCAAATTTTAATAAGAAGTCAAAAGAAGGACTAAAGTTGTCATGGTGAAGAAGCAGGCGCCATTTAGTTAGCCATTTTGATTATTTTGCAGTTTGGACAATGTTCAGTATTCTTCAGTGGTGACACAGTAGTCCCCTCTGTGGGTGGTGTGGCTATAGCTTTGCTTTGTTACAGTTACAGATGTTTCTCTAATACTAGAATTCTAGAGTTCTGTGATATGTTATTTGCAAATATCTTCTTCCATTCCAAAGGTTGCCTTTTACTTTTGTTGTTTCTTTTGCTGTGAGGATGCTTTTTTATCTAGATTGAGGCCCCACTAGTTCATTTTTGCTTTTGTTTCCCTTGCCTTTGGAGACATATTTAATAAGAAGTTACTGTAACTGAGGTCAAAGAGGTTGCTGCCTGTGTTTCCCTCTGGGATTTTTAATGGTTTCAAATTTAGGTCTCATTTTGAATTTATCTTTGTGTATGGCAGAAGAAAATGGTTTGGTTTCATTCTGTGTGTTGCTATCCAGTTTTCCCAGCACCATTTGCTGAAAAGACTATATTTTTTTTATTGGATATTCTTTCCTGCTTTGTCAAAGATTAGTTGGCCATACGTTTGTGGGTCAATTTCTGGATTCTTTGTTCTGTTTCATTGATATATGTGTTTATTTTTATGCCAGTACTTTACTATCTTGATTATTGCAGCTTGAAGTCTGGAATAGTGATGCTTCCAGCTTTGGTTTTCTTTTTCAACATAGCATTGGCTATTCAGGGTCTTTTCTGGTTCCATACAAATTTTAGGATTGTTTATTCTAGTTCTGTGAAGAATGCTGGTATAATTTTGATAGGGATTGCATTGAATGTGTAGATTGCTTTAGGTACTATAGACATGTTAACAATATTTGCATTTCCAATCCATGAGCATGAAATGTTTTTTATTTCTTTGTTCTTTCAAATCAATTTTCTATACCTATAAATTAATAAATCACTACATGTGATTTGTGTCAATGGCATATTTTTCCAGAGAATTTTGGTTAATTGACCTTTCTAAATTTCAGGCTTAACAATATTTTCCTTCAAAAATTAAATTGTTCTTAGCAGTAGAACTAAAACAGACCTTAAATTTTATCTAATTTTTATAATTTTATTCATAGATGGGTTTAATTTACTTTTGCAAGGTCACATAGTCTCATGGCTAATGAATGCTGAGTAAGGACCAGAATTCAGGTTTTGTGATTCTCAGAACACGTTTTGTTTTGTTTTGTTTTCTGTTCATTTCTCTCCTTCAAATCTCCAGCTTTTCTTGTATATATGTGTGTGTGCATGTGTGTTTCTACGTACGTATGGGATGTGTGTGTTACGTATATGTGGGGTGCATGTGTGTGTAGGCTTTCAGAAATTAATCAATTCCAACCCAAAACAATGTCTTAATTCAATAATACTGCTATATCTTTCCAATTGACAAATTTATGTAACTTAATATTCTATAAAAGCCTGGAAATGTGAGTCTAGTTCTTTGTGGAAGTAGCCTCTTCCAGCTTTGAGACACAAATGCTAATTAGATTGTGAACAATTTGTGCTTTGAAGAAAAAAAAACATATAAGCAAGCATAAAAGTATGCTTGCAGATGGAGAAGTAGCAAGCGCAAGAGCATTGGAGGGAATTGTACACCCATTCTCCCATTTGGTCAACACAGTTCTTTATTTTAATTCTCATGTAGAAGGATGAGTTGATTTCCAAGGTTTGGATGAGTTGTAGACATCAACTATAGTAATTCTAATATAATAGTCTTACTGTTTTTTTGGAGTGTCCCAAAATAGATTATTTTGCCAGTTCCATAATTTGTGTATAAAAAATACTTCCTTCTGAAATAAAAAACCTATGAAATTAATTCATATTAGACTGTCCTGTGGGGAAAAAAAGATAGAACTAGAAATTCTCTGTAAGGTTTCATGGGGGGAAAAAAAACATGATTGTCATGCAATGAGGCAAGAAATAAACAATAGTTATTGAAGAAAATTAGTCAATCATTATGTCACAAATATATCATAGGATTTTAATTTCTACCTAATTTACTAATCAAATTATCCAATTGTAATCATTGTAAGAATATATTAAGCTTTTTAAAATATTTATTTATTTTTTGAGAGAGAGAGAGAAAGATAAACAGAGTACAAGTGGGGGATGAGCAGAGAAAGAGGGAGAAAGAATCTGAGAAGGCTCCAGTCTCTGAGCTGTCAGCACAGAGCCCCATGCGGGACTCAAACTCACAGACCGTGAGGTCATGACCTGACCTGAAGTTGGATGGTTAACAAACTGAGCCACTCAGGTTACCCTAGACTATTTTTGGGAAGACTGTAAAATGTTTAAGGAAAATCCACTTTCTAAGGCAATTTACCAAGACATGATACTTTCCATGTATTCAAATATGGCCTTTTGCTGGGAACTTTTTTCTTTCCTAACGCTATCTATAAGACATGGAAATGTTCTACATGTCTCTTAAGTTGGCACTAATTAGAAAACCATGAACTATACAGATTTCTCCAAATGAGCAGTGTGTGTGTGTGTGTGTGTGTGTGTGTGTGTGTGTGACCAGAAATTATCATGTAAGAAAAATGAGAACACAAGAATAATTTCAAGCATATCCATTAATCACATTAAGTAAAAATTAGTTAAAAATCTTATTAACACAAAGACACACTAGGTTTAGGTAAGAAAACAATTTCTAGTTATAGGATGTTTCCAAGGCTTACATCTCAAAAAAATCATAAAGGAAGATTAAAAATAAAGGAATGGGGGTTTCTGGGTGGCTCAGTCAGTTAAACATCTGACTTCAGTTCAGGTCATGATCTCATGGTTCATGAGTTCAAGCCCTGCATCAGGGTTTGTGCTGTTGGGCTCTGTCCTGTTATCTCGCAGCCTAGAGCCTGCTTCAGATTCTGTGTCTCCCTCTCTCTCTGTTCCTCCCCTGCTTGTGCTCTGTCTCTCTCTCAAAAATAAACAAACATTTAAAAAATTTAAAAAAAATAAATAATTTTTTAATTGAAAGGATGGATAAGATTGTTAACCATAAAATGTTGTATAGCAATATTCAACAAATTAATTGAACACCAAAAGGCAATTATAAATAATATAGCATATAAATGATATAAAATTTATACACATGATATAAAATGGCCAAGTATTATGTAACAACCATACGATTATAACTCAGAATACACATTTTCAAACTCACAAAAATATTCACATGAAATCAGCTAAGAAATTCATGTTCCATAAAACAGAACACCACATGTCTAAAAATAAAGCAAGAATGATAAAGCCAGCAATCTCAACAAAATATTAGCACACCAAATCCAACTTACATTAAAAAAAATCATTAAGAACAATCAAATGAGATTATTCCTGGGATGCAAGAGTGGCTCAATATTTGTAGATCAATCAATGTGATATGTAACTTCAAAAAGAGAAAAAATTAAAAAAAACACATGATTATTTCAATAGATGCAGGAAAAGTATTTGACAAAATACATCCATGTATGATAAAAATCTTCAACAAAGTAAGTTTCAAAGGAACGTACCTCAACATAATTAAGACCATGTATGACAGCCCCACAGCTAACATCATTCTTGGTGAGAGCTTTTCCCCCAAGGTCAGAGGCAAGAAGTGCTCTCAGGCACAAGTGCATGTGTTCCCACCACTTTTATTCAACACAGAAATGGAAGTCATACCCACAGCAAGCAGACAAGAAAAAATAAATAAAAGTCATCCAAAATGGTAAGAAAGAAGGTTTATTTTACAATTTGCAGATGACATGATAACTATTTACAGAAAACCTGATAGACTCCACCAAAAAATTACTAATCTAATACATGAATTCAGTAAAATTATAGGATATAAAATCCACATACAGAAATCTGTTGCATTTCTCTGCACCAATAGTGAAGAAACAGAAAGAAAAATCAGGAAAACAATCCCCTTTAAAATTACACCAAAAGTAATAAAATACCTAGGAATAAACTTCACCAAGGGAGTGCAAGACCCCTGTACTCTGAAAACTATAAAACACTGATGAACGAAATTGAAGATGACACTAACAAATGGAAGGATGTTCCATACTCATGGGCTGGGAGGACAAATATTATTAAAATATTCATACTACCCAAAGCAATCTCCAGATTTAATGCAATCCTTATGAAAATACAAACAAAATTTATCAAAAAACTAGAACAAAAAAAGCCTTCAATTTTTAAGGAAACACAGAAGACTGCAGATAGCCAAAGCAATCTTGAAAAAGAACGAAAGCAAAGGTGTCACAACCCCAGATTTCAAGATATACCACAAAGCTGTTGTAATCAAACCAGTATGGTCCTGGCACAAATACAGACACATAGATCAACAGAACAAAATAGAGAGCCCAGAAGTAAACCCACGGGTACCTGGCCAATTAATTAATCTTTAACAAAGAAGGCAAAAATATGCCATGGGAAATAACTATCTTCACCAATTGGGGTTGGGAAAACTGGACACTTACATGTAAAAAAATGAAACCAGACCACTTTCTTATACCATACAGAAACTAAACTAAAAATGATTTAAAGACCGAAATATGAGACCTGATCCCATAAAAATCCTAGAAGAGAGTGCAAGTAGTAATTTTCTTAACATTGGCTGTAGCAACATTTTTCAATGTATGTCTCCTGAGGCAAGGGAAACAAAAACAAAAATCATTATTGGGAATACATCAAAATAAAATGCTTCTGCACAGCAAAGGCAAAAATACACAAAACTAAAAGGCAACCTATTGAAGGAGGGAAGACATTTGCAAGTGACTTATCATATAAAGGGTTAGTATCCAAAATATATATATAAAAAAACTAACATAAGTCATCACCAAAAGCAAAAACAAAACACAAAACACCTATGCAGTTAAAAATTGGGCAGAAGTCCTGAATGGACACTTTCCAAAGAGGACATAGAGATGGCCAACAGACATATAAAAAGACGCTCAACTAATCATCAGAGAAATGCAAATGAAGACCACATTGAGACAACATTTCACAAACTGTCAGAATGGCTAATATCGAAAACACACAAAAAAATAAGAGTTGGCAAGACTGTGGAGAAAGTGTAGCTCTTGTGCACTGTTGGTGAGAATACAAACTGGTATAGCCACTCTGAAAAACAGTATGGAGGCTCCTAAAATAATTAAAAATAGAGCTACCATATGATCCAGTAATTCCATTACTGGGCATTTACCCAAAGAATGCAAAATCTAATTCAAAAAGATATATGCACCCCTATGTTTATTGCAGCATCATTCACATTAGTTCAACTATGAAAGCAACCCAAGTGCCTATCAATAGATGAATCGATAAAGAGTAGCAAATATATATATGAAATCTAGAGTGTATTATGCTAAGTGAAACAACTCTGTCAGAGAAGGGAAAGTACCAGATGATTTCACTGACATATAGAATTTAAGAAACAACACAATCAAAGAGAAAAGAAAAACAACAAAACAGAACTATATAACACAAGCTGATGATTCCTGGAGAGGAGGTGAGTGGAAGAATGGGTGAAATAGTTGAAGGGGATGAAGACTGCATTTATGAAGATGAGCACACTGTGTAATGTATACAATTATTGAGTCATACTGTATACCTGAAACTAATATAACACTGTAAGGTATGTTAATTATACTGGAATTTAAAAAAAAACAAATTTTTAAGATAAAATAAAACTAAGTTATTTGGATAGAAAAAGAAAAAAGAATGCTAAAGCCAACAATAAAAGCAAAAATTTGGGAAAGAAAAATATTAAGTATAATTTAAATGTCACATAAAAAGAGCCAAACATCAAAACATGGATTATAAGTGGAATGAAAAGATAAATGCCAGGCTGAGAAAAACACCATTTTGCAGATAGAAATTTAGTATTGTGAGAATAATAAGTATTTTTAAATTAGTAGAAAAAATCTAATATTTTACAAAATCATCATGAGTTTTCAATAAACATTTGTCAAAAAATTCAGATAGGCATTCAACATATTTTATAATGCTTAGTAGTATTACAATAGATAAAAACACAACACTGCAAAAATCCATGTGTTCATAATGAGACTAGCAAAGTAATCCCATTGGTCACTATTAAGTGTGGCTAGGGTTGTTTCCATTCTGTCTAAACACTGGGGGGCTATAAAGGAGTAAAAGCCAACATTTATATCTTCATTATATGAACTGTACTTCAGAGTAACCAAATAATTGACATGAAGAAGTGTTTCTATATAGAAAAAAGTTCCAGCTAATAAAAACAAAGTAAGTGATAAATCCAGAACATTGTCATTTTGCGGTCCTTTGGAAATGATGGATTTAGACAGTAATTACCATTGGCTGCAAAAAAATCATTATAGAGAAGGTTTATGGAAAACTTCAGAATGGATAGATCAAGCAAATAACATGTGAACTCACTGATCAATCTCAGCATCACACACACACACACTCACACACAAAATAGGCAACAGGACAGCATATATACTTTCTTACATGTTACAATAGATAATACACTGGACTGCCTATAAATTATTTTTTCCAAACACCAAAATGAATCTGATAGAATTTCTAGATCTAAATACCAATTTACCAGCAATACAGAAGATAGAGGCATATATGAACCAACACCATGACCTGATAATTAATCACATCCAGAATGTAGGACATTCTACTAATAAATGGCAAAAAGATAAATGTGAAGAG
Organism: Suricata suricatta; assembly: GCF_006229205.1. Lineage (NCBI taxonomy): Eukaryota > Metazoa > Chordata > Mammalia > Carnivora > Herpestidae > Suricata > Suricata suricatta. The sequence goes on along the minus strand of NC_043704.1, from coordinate 98,111,976 downwards.
GGAAGTAGGTTTTTAAATATTCACCAGTCATATTCATTACATAGAACTTGTTTTATTCTGACTCACACAAACCATCTAAGAAAATCAATAAGACAATCATAGAAGTTAATCTTATATTTGCTAATATTAAGAATCAGTTTAGGGATGTCTGGGTGGCTCTATCAATAAAGCATCTGACTCTGATTTTGGCTCAGGTCATGATCTTGTGGTAGGTGAGATCAAGCTCTGTGTTAGGCTCTGTGCTGACAGCATGGAGCTGGCTTGGGATTTTCTCTCTCCCTCTCTCTCTGTCCCTCCTCCACTCTCTCTCATGCACACCCACACACACTCTCTCTCTCTCAAAATAATAATAATAAGAAAAATCAATTTAGAAGCTTTCCTATTAAAAAGAAGTATAAGATAAGCTTTCCTGCTATCCCTGCTTCCATTCAGCATTACACCAAGTGTTCTAGGTAAAACAGATGAGAAGAATTAAGATTGAAAAAATTTATTGTCAGTGAATGGACACGTGATCATTCTTAACTATCTTACAGAATCTATGTCAAAAATTAGAGTTAGAGAGTTCAGAAAGATGACCAGATAAGCTTGCTTTTTGTGTGTTTTGTAAATTTAAGTAGTTTAAGTAGAATTAAAAAGAAAAAAGTATGCAATACATTGTAAGAAAAACAAGCTGGGCTTGCTTAAAAATAATAGGAAAACAAATTTATGCAATAAACTTTACTTTAAATATATTATCTAGCTATGTTTTCAATTTCAAAGTAAATTTAAAAATAATTACACTCAAATTTCATTGTTTCTTTTTATTTATTTTTTTAAATCTTTTTGTTTTTTATTAATTTTTGAGAGACAGATAGAGACAGTGAGAGCAGAGGAGGGTCAGCGAGAGAGGGAGACACAGAATCTGAAGCAGGCTCCAGGCTCTGAGCTAGCTGTCAGCACAGAGCCCGACGCAGGGCTCGAACCCACCAACGGTGAAATCATGGCCTGAGCCGAAGCTGGACGCTTAACCAACTGAGCCACCTGGCGCCCCTCCTTGTTTCTTTTTAAATGTGGAGAAATATTGGGAATTAATTTCATTTATAAAAGCACTAAACCAATAAATATATAATTATGAGAAAGAATTCCAAATTTCTGTGATTTCCTTGCATAGAAAAAGTAATCATAACAAAAATAAAGCTCATTTGAGTACTGAATATTATTTTTCTTTTAGTAAAACAGAATTCGGTAAAACAATTGCTCAGACAATATTACATTTCCCATGTACCTATAAGCACAATTCTTTGCTTAGGTTATTTATCTCTCAACATATGAATTTTATTTTTGTTGAATAAATCTAATTTATTGTAAGTGTTATTATTCATTTCTGGGTCTTTGAAGCCATTTTCTACTATTTGTAAATAATTGCTTTTGTTTCTTGTTTTCTCCAACATTTTAATTTTGTTTTTAATTTTAATTTTGTTTACTAAAAGGTAGCATGCTGTCTATTAATAAAACATTGATATCTTTATTTGAATGGAGAATCTCAAAGCTTTTCAATTTCCTTTGGGCACTAGATTTTCATGCAATTCTCATAGGATTTTTAAAATTCTAGTGCTTTTGCAATCTTCTGAAAGGAGAAAAAAAGCAAAGACTTCAAATATGTAAACAATATAAAATTGTTCTGTAAACTTTTCCTCTAAGTTAATATAGTTCCTTAGCATTGCATGAGAAACTCTGAGTAATTTTATACAGTATATAAAAACTTCAAAGAACATTAAAAATAACTTTCTCAATGTTTCAGTAGACTAATTATAAACAGAAAAGATGGGTGCATGCCAATAAAGCATAACTTATTAAAGAATAGACTTGGCAATATATTTCTGTCTGTTGTTCAATATATGATTTACTTTCAGAAGGTAGAGAATTTAAAATAAATTAAATTAAAATAAAAATTTCTGATGGTAATTATTTTTGAGTAACAGTTAACACATTATTAGATATTTCACATGAAATAAACATTTTGCAATTTTGCAAGACTTAAAACTTCTTATAATGAAGAGCATACCTTAGAGTCAGGTTAAATGATGATCAGAATTCATATTTTTAAAGGGATTAATGTGCATTTATGAAACTAAAAATTAATTATGATAATTTTTGGAAATAGTTTTACCCATAACTATAAATATAATATCTAATAATTACATAGTACATTTTATTCTACATATAGCATAAAATAATTGTTCAATTATATACTTATATATGAGTATATCATATGTAACACATTCTATTACATTTATATGATCATATATATTTGATATGTTAATTGTATAATATATTATTTCACATTTTATAGACGAAACTAAGGCCATTAAATATATATTATATATTAATTATATATATATACATATATATATAAATTATTGGCTTCAGTTTCTTCTGCAAAATGGAGGGTTTAATCCTCCAAAATTTTAAATTGGATTAAATTTCTTCCCATTACAATTTTAGCTTATTAATTATATATATAATATATCATTTATATTTTTAAATCCATGATTGATAAAGAAATTATAATACACTAAAAGCATTTAGAAAGTAAGAAAAATAAAGAGAAAAATACTGAAGGCTTTTTCACCATGAGATTTTTTTTCTCCTGCTTATATATTTCTGTTGTTAATGGTGCATCATCATGTCAGTCAACTTTCCATAGCACATTCTTCTGTCTTCTGTTGAAAGGAGTCATTTTGCTTCAAGTACTGGATAAGAAAACAAAAACAAAAAGCCCTTTTCTCCCTCTTCAAAAGCAGCTCATTTACAAGTATACCCACTACTCCTTAGCACAGGCAATGGAGGAATTCACTCTACTACCTAAGATTCTAGGAGATAATTCAGAGCTTTATCAACTAAATTGATGCTGCCTTTCTCGGCACAGCACTTTACTATTTAGTTTGTAATCAAATCAGAATTCAAAAACTGTTAATAGTGTTTAACTGACAAGATGTACATGCTGTTTTATAACGTATTAAATCATCACAAAAGAAATAATGGATTTATCTGTTATGATCAAAGTTGGGATTCTCCCATGTCACTTTCCCCTGTTCTCAAGGACACGTTCCTCACCTCTCAGACAACAGTCCCCGTTTACCCTTAATATCTCATGTTTATTCCCAATTCAAAATCATTTTTTATGGTATTGCCTACCCTGAAACATTTTTATCCTTTTCATCTTTATATTAATGTTCATACTTGGCCATCAACTGCCAATAAAATGTTTATGTCTACTGGTTTATTGTTTTCCAGCCTCCTCTGGCTGACATTAGTGTCTCATTCCCTGAGTTCTGTGATACTCCTTTGTGTTATGACAAACTCACATAAAAGCCTATTTCTCTGAATTGGTTTTAAATATATAGAGAGCAAGCCCTACACCTAATTTAGAAAGTGAAAATTCTTCAGTGCTTAAAAAAGATAGACTATACACATGAATGAGATCTGTGAGTACCTGTGGAGTGAAGGTATATGGCATTCAAATTAGAAGACGAGAGAAAGATATTTTTTCCTTTGTCAATTATGAATATAGAAATAGCTTAGTTTTATCAACTTCCTGATGCACCATTGCCACGGGGACCAGTGCATTCCAATTTCCATGCTTATGACACTTAATATGTTGGCTTCTAAATGGAGGTAACATTTCACTATACATGCCATCATTAGACTGCTTTTATCTTAAATAGAAAGAATATTTTATTTTTGAATTTTAAAAGGTCATTTTCCCCTTAACTGACTAAACCACGTCCTGTTCAAGTAATTTTATTTCCAGATCCTTCTACTGGAAATTGAATTAATTGAAGCACTGTTCTTTTATAATGTATAATAGACTTGGAAGAAAGGCTGAAACTTTACTGCAGTTGGGGGGAAAAAATCTATAAATGAATCAGTGGCAGCTTCTCCAGCCAAATATAGCTGTACGTCTTTTACAGTTTTAGTGAGGATTAAAACTTGGTCATTTCAGTGCATCACTCAATTTAACATGTAGAATAATGTTCTTCGGTGAATGATGTAGGATAATGATATAATAACCGGAGGGACGTAATGACAAATGCCTGGGATAAAAGCTTCCATGTTTGAATTAATTTTTTTTCCTTCTTAAAATGCAAAGGGTCTTATAAACACAGGCTTCTGAATACTGTTCTGTGATACCTGGCTAATAAAAATACAGCCTCATCTGTAAACTAAGAAGGATGACACTTCCAATAAAAAGTTAAAAATACTTTAATTTTATAGATAAGTTTGGTAATGTAAATAACTCCTTATGTTTACTATTTTATGCTAAAGCTAAACTGATACTGCAATTACATTAATGCATATAAAAACTAAGTTTTAACAATAGATACAAATAAATTATATGTTGAATCACTAGCTACAACATACAGAAAATTCATTTAAATCTTTTTTAATATGATATGCTTGATATATCTATCAAATATATATATGCTTACCAAATAGAAGATCCTAATTGTGTACAAACACTGACAAGTGATATTTTTATTGAACTTATGTATCTGATTAATAAGCATCTCCTGTGACGTCAAACACTGTACTTCCCTACGTTTCTTACCTGGTATATGGTTGAGCCTCTGGTGTGCACAGACACTACGTGACTGAATGACAGACTGCAAAATCCTCAAGTTGGAGTATTTTCTTATTACAACAGAAAAATTCAGTTATGATTAATTTCCCATAAAAATCACAAAATAAATACTTTTGCAGGCCAATGGGGATAAAATGTTGAAATGAATTTTATGCATGAAGACCTAACATTCCTCTTCTCCTTTTACCTTAACAAACTTTATTCTCCTCACTCCATCTTTCCACTGGAATTTTGATTATAGTTCTCTTGCTGTACTGCCATCAATCCTCTCTCACTCTCTCACTTTCCTTCTTCCACTGAGCATAGATTTTCAATCTTGTATCCTGCACTGATACTGATTTTGATGGAAAATCATGTTGAATATCAGGAACTGAATGAAGAATTTTCCTGGAATATCAAAATAAGATATCCAAATGGCTACTTGATTCCTGTATATCTTTGGGTACCCAAAGTTGTGCCTGTATATATTTTTGCTGTAAGAACAGAGTGTCCTCTTCTATTGAAAAATTATCTGTTCCTTATGTCATTAAGTTTTATTACACTAATATGCTTTACCTGTGACAACTGCAGAGGACCCCAAAGGAGACTGTAATTGAACCACAATGTGACTCTCTACTTACTCCTCTCACCTTGGAAAGTCATGCTATGTGATAGTTATTTATGTTGATTACTAATACAGTGAAAGACATACACAATCTAAATGCCTAATACAGGACCTCGTACTGTGACTCAGTCAACATGATGTGAATACAAGATGATGACATATTTCTATTGGCTTTAAAAAGAAATTAGACAATAGAAGCATTAAAGAAACATAGATAAACTTTAGTTCAAATTATTGCAAGTGCAAATAAGTGTATATAGATATGTAAAGGACATAAGAGATGCAAAAGTTTCCAGTATCTAAACTGGTGAAAAGTACATGTGGAGTGAAAGATTGCCTTTGAATGTGTGAGAGATTGTGAGAAACATACACTAAACAAAAAGCTCTTGTGCGTGTAGATGTGTTTGTGTCATGAGACAAACTCCTGTTCAGCATTTTGCATTTGAAAATGTCTTGTTGATTATACTATTTAGAGATCTTATCCTGAGCAGGGAGGAACACTAGAAAAATGTAGTGCATTCTGCCTCTTTGCAATTCTACGTAAGCCAGCTTTTAAAAACTCTTATAATTCAGAGGAATTCATAGTAAAGCCCATCTTATAAATGAGATCAAATGATAAGAAAATGGCTGGTGATGAAGAGACATCAGAAAACTTGAGAAGCTTATGACACCCAAAGACGCAGCTGGTAACTCTCTAGAACGTTGCTGTAAACTCTCATTACTCCAGCGTGATGACGATTGTTCATGCGTTCCCAGCTGTTTGGATTGCCAGAGCAGCTGTTACCTGCAAAAGAATATTTGAGGAGATTAGTCTCCTGTAGACCGTCCAATAGCCCTCTCAAGAGTGAGACATAGGGCACGAGTGGTGCAGCAACACAAGAAAAGCAGCAACATTGGGTCTGAGGTGTCAATTGAAGAAACATTGGTAATTCATGGGGATTAATGTGTCAATTTCTCAAACCTGTCTCTCAAGCTACTGAAGTGATTTCAGTAATCAAGTTTTTACTCCATTTATAGGAAGAATAACTTTGGCAAATCTATAATTAATTGTGAGTTGGTATCTTATGCAGACAAATTGTCTTAATTATTTACTATTGTCCTGATAACAAACTGAACACTGATTTTTTTAGGGTTTTGAAAGAAATATAAGAACCTTTGCAAAATTATTTTTATGAGATTTTAGAAATATTTTTCATTGCTTCAGTTAATTTTTAAACCTTTAGCATTGAGCAGATGTTCTGGATCTGCTGAAAATTCATTGGTAATTTTCCACCTGTCGTGGAACTCTGTTTTGAAGGGACTGTAAATGGCTAATTGTTACTGACAACAGCATTTCTTTTTCTTATTTAGAATCTGTAGATATTGAGTTTGTGTAAATGGTACTAATGAAGTTCAAAACACTGTATCAAATCCAGAGAATTTTGTTGTTCTGCATGTTCTTATCGTTTTATGTGACTTAGATCTTTTTAAAGTCTTTTCCTTCAATTTTATTATTTTTACCAGAAGTAGTAATAAAATGTCACTTCATGCAAGAACATTGCTTCTGATCTCTCTAATAATACAAGTGTGTAAGGCTCTTTTGTGAGGCTTTTCAATAAGCATATTCACTTCCTAGTAGGCCATAAAGGATGACATGGACAAACACTGAAGAGATATTTTTCACTATAGTCTAAAAAGATGACAGTTTGTAAAGTTTAAAATAAAGCTTACTTTAAAGTGACTGAGTTGGCATTTTTTGCTGTTGTTGTTCATTGATTTTATTTATTTTTTTAGAGAGAGCAGGGGAGGGGCAGATGGAGAGAGTATCTTCAGGAAGTTCCACACTCAGTGCAGAGTGTGACACAGGACTAGATCTCACGTCCCTGGGATCATGATCTGAGCTGAAATCAAAAATCAGAAATTTAACCAACTGAGCCACCCAGATACTTTGAGTTGGCTCTTTGGGGTCTTTTGTGGTTCCATACAAATGTTAGGATTGTTTCTTCTAGTTCTATAAAAAAATATGGTGATATTTTGATAAGGATTGCATTGAGTGTGTAGATTGTTTTGAGTAGCATAGACATTTTAACAATATGTGTTCTTCTGATCCATGAGAATGGAATGTCTTTCAATTTTGTTGTGTCTTCTTTGAATTATTTCATCAGTGTTTTATGGTTTTCAGAGTTCAAGTCTTTCACTTTTGGTTAGGTTTATTCTTAGGTAGCTTATTATTTTTGATGCAATTGTAAATGTGATTGATTCCTTAATTTCTCTTTCTCTTGCTTCATTATTGGTGTATAGAGATGCCACAGATTCTGTATGTTGATTTTGTATCCTGCGACTTTACTGAATTCATGTATCTATTCTGGGAATTTTTTGGTGAAGTCTTTTGGGTTTCCTATATAGTATCATAGAAATGTTTATTCATCAGCAAATAGTGAAAGTTTTACTTCTTCGCTGCTGTTTTGGTGGCTTTTATTTCTTTTTGATGTCTGATCGCTGTGGGTAGGACTTCCAGTACTATGTTGAATAATAGCAGCGGGGTGGACATCCCTATCTTGCTCCTGATAGAGGAAAAGCTCTCAGTTTCTCTCCATTGAGTATGATGTTAGCTGTGCGTTTTTCATAAATGGCCTTTATTATGTTAAGGAATGTCCCCTCTAAACCTACTATGTTGAGGGTTTTTATCATGAATAGACATACTTTGTCAAATGCTTTTTCTGCATTTATTGAAGTGATCATATGGTTTTTATCTTTTCGTTTATTAAAGTGGTGTATCAGGTTGGTGATTTGTAAATTTTGAGCCACCCTAGCAACACAGAAATAAATCCACTTGATGGTGGTAAATGATACTTTTAATGTAATCTTGGATTTGACATGCTAGTACATTGTGCTCACAAACCAAGATTTTACTGTATTATATTAAGAATTTTTGTTAACCATATTCATCAAGGATATTTTCCTGTAGTTCTTTTTTTTAGTGGAATCTTTCTCTGGTTTTGGTATCAGGGTAATTCTGGCCTTATAGGATGAATTTAGAAATTTTTCTTCTTTTTTAAAAATTTTTGGAATAGTTTGAGAAGAATTTAAAGAATAATCCCTACTTGGTAGAGTTCACCTGTGAGGCCATCTGGCTCTGGGACTTTTGTTGTTGGGGTATTTTTATTACTGATTAAAGTTCTTACCAGTTATAGATCTATTAAGTTTTCTGTTTCTTTGGTAGTGTGTATTTTGCAGGAATTTTTCCATTTCTTTCAGGTTGTCCAATTTGTTCACATTTAGCTTTTCATAATATTCTCTTATACTTGTTTACATTTCTGTGGTGTTTCTTATTCTTTCTTTTTATTTGTGATTTTATTAGAAAATAATTCTTTTTCATTTAATTCTAAGTTCAAGCTCAAAGTTTTAAAATGTAAATAAAACTAATTAAAACTTTCCTTTTTCATGTAAAATGTATCTTATTTACTACATTTTGATTAGTCTGCCAAATATTGTATATGTAATTATTCAATTTTCATAGTAATCTTAAAATATAGCTGTCATATTGGTTATTTGAATTCCTATTTTTGCAATACATGTGTATACATTGAAAGGTATAAATATTAAGTGTAAAATTTCATGAATTTAGATAAATGTACTCAATAATCTTCAATAATCAATAATCCTTTCAGAGTATAAATAATATAATATTGGGTCCACTTGCTTTCTCCCTGTAAAACTTTTTTTAGTATTTCCTGTAAGGCAATTTTGCTTCCAGATAATTCTCTCATTTTTATTCATCTAGGAAAGTTTTTATGTTGCTTTCATTTTTAAAGCATCTCACTTTTCTAGATACAGGATTATTGATTGATAGGTTTCTTTTTCTTTGAGCAATTTTAATGTATTACCCCACCCTTTTTGGCCTGTTTTGTTTTTTATTGGGTTTCTTTTGTAATAACCAGTGATTAGAGTACATATTTTTCATTGAAGTATTGATCTGTTCAAATATTAAAGAAAGTTGGTTGGGTTGGTTTTCTAGAGAGTTGTTTCTTTCTAGGGTGAGGATAGGGCTCAAGGGTATTTTTTGTGATGTTTGAAAAGGTTTTTTTTTTTTGAGAGAGAGAGAGAGAGAGAAAGTGCAAGTGGGGAGGAGTAGAGAAAGAGGGAAAGAGAGAATCTTAAGCAGGCTTCACACCCAGCCCTGAGCCCAGCACAGGGCTTGATCCCACGAACTGTGAGATCATGACCTAAGCTGAAATCAAGAGTTGGATGCTTAACTGACTGAGCCACTCGGGTTCCCTTGCTGTAATTTTTAACTTATGAAAAACTTTCCTCTATGAAAGAAATACTCTCATTATATTGTTACAAGCAGAAATCCAGAATAAAAACTCCCAGTTTTAAACTTCACAGCTATTCATTGATCCTGCTTTATTTTTGTTTATTTTGATTTCTCTTTGATTTAATACCTTTACTTTCTTTATACCACTTCTGCCACTGTCTTCTGTTTTCTGTCCACTAAGGGTCTAGGAACAAACTTTCTGTCTCCATTTCTTTTAAATTGTGTCCAGTTGTCTTCCACACTGCAGTCAGAGTTACTGCTATGCAAATTTGAAAGTATTTTCCTCTCCTTTAAACTTTGAGAGGACCTTTTATTGCCATTATGAAAAAAAAATCAACCCCATTTACTATTTTACAAGGCTTTCCAATATCTGATTCCTACTTTTTCCCATTACTGATTTATTTTTTTTCTTTCATATTTTAACTCCCTTTCTTTCACACTCTAAGCCTAGCTAAGCTGAAGTCTTCATTCTTTGACTCCACCATATTTCCACTTATCTCTGAGTTTTTGCATGCAACTAAATCTCACCTCTTTTTTTTTTTTTTCCTATTGTCTCAGCATACCTGCCCTGTACAACTTCATCCCTCTTTCTGAGTAGTTTCTTATATATAATTCCTACCCTGGGAGCTCACATAAAACATCACTTTCTTGTTAACACATTCATCTGTGGGGAAAGCAAAGACTGGTCCCTTGTACACTGTTATTTACAGCAGCAGCCCACATTGCTTAAAACAATATTAAACCCTTTTTTGAATAGTATCTCCAAAGACCATCTTAAATCTTTGAAAAATAATTGTACATCAAACTCATGTTGGAAATAATGCACACCTGAGAACAGGTGCTTTTGAAGTTCTAAAGATATAATTTGAAGATTTGCTGCTGCAAATAATTCATGTGATTATTTATAGATATTTAACTTTAGCAGATTTACCAAAATGTGATTCATACAGATCGTGGTTCACAACTCCAAATGAATTGTCATGTAGCCATAAACCCTAAAGTGCAAACTTCAATTAAGTTACATTCTCATGTAGAAAGCATAAAATGTGTGTAATGAGAAATACAAAAAATTTATGTTATCCTTTAATTACAAGAATATTACTATAATAATACAAGTTTTATCTTGAGAAAATCAAGCAACATTTTACATATGTCTTTGATTGAAGACTTACTAAAAGGTAGGTTGCAAAATATACATGACTATTTTTGGCTATTTATCAGAAACCTATTATTTTTCCTTTTCATTTCCATGTTGGGTAATTTTATTGAGTTCCTTATTTTTATCACTTCTTTTTTATGACAGTCTGTGAGATTTTTCTTGACTAGCCAGGATAATTATGCATTTTATATACTGGTAAGGTTATTTGAAACAAAATCAATGAAATCATATTCAGTGGAATACTTACAAAACAAATTTTGTGAGTAAATTTATTTTTTCAGCAGAAGTTATTACTTTGTAGAAGAAATGGGATTTCTAATTTTATATTCAGAAAAAAATCTCTTAGAATTGTCAACTAATTTTTCCAGGTTTGTAGAAATAAGTAAGGCTGAGAATCTCAGTAATTTCTTATAATCAAATGAAATCAAGCGAACCTTATAATGATGGAGACATAAATCAATGAAAACACAGAGTGTGTAATCGCTAGGTGTTATTACGTGAATAAATTGCTTTTGCCACAACAAACATTAAAGAAACTGTGCAATGATCATAATCTTGTATTTTAATGTTATTTTATTTAAAAGAAAATATTATTTTTTTATTGTTGCTAAGGATATTAACAAGATATCTCATTTTCCTTTCAACATATTCATTACATCCAAAGGTGGGCTCATTTCCCCCCAATCTAGTATTCCTCCTATTGTATGAATCTTGATTAATGCTGCTTTCATTCACATCTAACAAACTCAACTCTTCTCTTCTCCCATTCTTTTCTAATTCAATAAATTATCACTTCCTTTTTATTCTACCATATTAATTCTCTATATCAGGTTCATCCCTTCTTTATCTCCTTTGTTAACACCTCCATCTAATTCTTTCTATTTCTCCTTAAATTCTGCAATAGATTGTTATCCAGAATATATTGTATTTTTCCCACACTGCTACTAGAGTTACCTTCTAAATCTTTTCCCTTTTTTCTTAGAGTTTTCAATGACTCCCTACCACCATCAAGCTAAAATCTAATTTCCTTAGTATAACCCGAGATAATATTCTTTATTTTACTACTGTATAAGCTGTTTTAAGTATACTAATGAAGTTACTCACACTAAAAAAATATTTTCATAAAGAAAACAGAAAGATTGACTTGTGTATAATGGACAAAAAGGCATGTTACTTCCTCCTTCTATTCCTTTACAAATCTCTTACCTTTGGTTTCAAGATAGGTTGATTTTACAGTGTGAAACAGAATAGATACGGTGATAGATATAACATTAGGGAATTCCCTTAGATCATCCTTTGACTGGTATAGGGTTCTTATTTTAGAATAAAACAGTTCAGAAGTGAAAAGCTATTTCTGGTCAGGTTTCATTGTGTCACCTGAACACACAAGTTGTACATGACTACTGGATTCAATCTTCTATCGCATACCTGTTTCTGAATTTGTAAATCATTTTTCCTAGTTCACTGACTCAAGAAGTAAAATTTATTTGTTATTGGTTTATTTGCTTATTTATTCCTGAGGCTTACACTCTTTATATGGATTTTATTTCTTACTTGCTCAACTTTACTTGCATAATGAGACAATCTAATGAAAATTTGAAAATGGAATATCCTTATAACTGACATTGGCTGACCAGGTTGAGGATCCAAATTTTTCTTACTGCTTAGGGTGTTCACTTGTGTGATAGGAATGTAGGTTAGTTTCTATTTCAACTCAAAATTTCCCACAGGAGTAATAAAATATGTGTAGGGAGGTGGGCAAAGGGGATTCTTAGAACTCATGAATCTTAAATAATTGCAGATTGTTACTTTAAAAAAAATTTTAATGTTTATTTATTTTTGAGAGAGAGAGGAAGAGAGAGAGAGAGAGAGAGAGAAAGACAGACAGACAGAGACAGAGACAGAGACAAAAACAGTCTGAGTGAAGGAGAGGCAGAGAGAGAGGGACAGAAGAGAGAGAATTCTAAGCAGGCTGTCAGCCAGAGCCTGACAAGGGGCTCCAACTCACCAACTGTGAAATCATTACCTGAGCCAAAATCAAGAGTCAGAAACTCAACAATCTGAGCCACCTAGATGCCCTCTAGATTACTTTTATTAACTTATTAAAGTTTTTTTATTTTACTAAAACTAGCTATTTTGTCACAGATATTCTCTCATATAATGGTTCTCACTTGTTTTTTTCATAGTGTATTATCACATCTAAATTATAAGGAAGAATACTGAACTGTTGTCCAAGCTAAGCAGTTAGGCTTGTTTCTTCCATATTCTGTGTCAGAATCAAGTGACTATGTGATAAAACCCTTTGAAAAGATCAATTTCTCCTTCTTCCTGACAGCTGATGAGTGTATAAAATATACCAAAGTGATCTAGAAACCGTAGGGTCTCTGACCATACTGGAAGGATACACAACTCTGTAGAAGTATACAACATTTTTCAGGATACTTTCATTAGTCATTTTGTTACCACTATGCTGCAGATAGCAACCTTCTTCTTTCAAACCCATTGTAAACATTCAGTGATACAGATCTATTTGTATGTAGACATAGCATATATCCTTTTCACAAAATTAGGAAGAAATGATGAGTGATTAAATATTGATCTGATGTTGTGTCCCCTAGAAGTTTTGTTAGGTTATCTTGTTGTTGTTGTTTTTTATTTTTGCTTAACTATTGGATACATCAACAAGACTTATTTATAATAATTTTTATTATGTACAGGTATGTGACTGATAAACTGATAGATGAATCTCAAGTGGAAGAGCATACATGAAAATGTCTTTTAAACAGTGAATGAGTCATATTGAAATGATGTAATAGAGGTGTTATTGCATTTATTGTAGCTACTTTTTTTATAGCTCCTAAGTAAAATATTGATAAAACAAAAGGTTGTCTCTCATCTGTAGAACAGCAAAATAGATATTTTCAGGGGCAGATTATGGGTGGAAATGTCTGTATACTGAAATATTTAAATCTAGTAATCTTGCTTCACCAGGTAGCAAATTGTGGAAACTAAGGGAATAGTCTGGGTTATAGCTCTATGAATATAGTTTTTAATTACATGTACACTCAGAATATAATCCAAGGAGAGAAGATCACCAATTCTTAAAATTTGTAGATATTAAATGTCTGTACCAATATTTTCTTCTTACCTCCTTTATGTCTTCTTATTCACTTAGAATTTTATGACCATTTTTATTTTTTTATCTAGACATTCAATTTGTTATCTTTTTAGGACTTGTTATTTTTTATTATTGCTTAACTGTTGGAACAACAATAAGATTTATTTACAATAACCACTTTTATTATGTGCAGGTGATTAGTAAGCTAAGTATATATTAGTGTCATATGAGATAGAACTCTTATACTTACTTGTATAGGACTTTTGTGGTCTAAAGTCACATGATTTTAATATGGCAGATTTTTTTTGGCTACATCTCAGGATCCACTATATCAGAATCTCCTGGATGAAGCCTAGGAAGTAAGATTTTGGAGGAGCTTTTTCAAGTGGTTACACACACATGAATGTTTCAGCATAATTATTCTGTAGGCTGAGCAAAAGGGAAATTGCCATATTAGTTTAGCTGTTCTTATGTAACAGAAAAATAAAAATAAAATGATAGAATTAGTACGCTTAATGAAGGTAAAGGAGGAAATGATGTGTGTTTTAGTTTCCAGACTGTGTGATTGTCATATAGAGATGCATAGTATTATCAGATTTTTGTGGTAAATTTATTGTTTTTAAAGGCACTGGATTAATAGTGCCTAAAATAAATTTATTAAAATTCAGATGAAGACTTTATAACCTATTAAAAATTAGGTTTTTCTGTTACTATTTTTTCTATTTCCTAATTTATTTCTTAAAACATATCCTAAAATTTCCTTGTAGAGGGTTTTTTTTTAAGTAGTTTGAACTACATTGGCGATAATATTGACAAGTTTTATATTAGCTTTATATTCATTTCCATGTTTTGTTAGATTTGAGAATGACAGTCATTTCCTGGCAGTCAGTGTAGATCTGTTGTAGTCAAGGTTAAGAGAACCAACAAGAGTGAGGCATGTAGGATCAGAAATATACAAATACTTTTAACAGCCGTCCCTCTCATTGTACTTCAACCTGGTTGATGACAGTGTTGAAAATGAGCTGGATCAATGAGAAAGGAGCTACTCAATGGTGGACATGGACATTGGTAGAGGACAAGTCATACAGAAGGATGTAGATGGGGACATATTACTACCTCCACCTCCTTCCTCCTGACCTCATTCTTGTGCCTTCCATTAGTCATAGCCAACCATATGCCAGAGAGAAAAAGGAGTCTGAATGATAAAGTTTATAGAGAACTTCCCAAGGCAAAGAACAGGTGAGAGTGTACGGGAATATGGATTTGAAGGATAAAAATCTGTGCTTGTCCTTTGTTTAGACAGAAAAAAAAATCAGGTCAACAAACCAGAGGAAATATAAAAATCTCGTCAAATTCTGCATCTTTGCAGGGAAATTTTAGTTCAATCATCAAGAGTAGATTTCATATATGATTTCAAAATCTACTTAATAAGGTAGCAGGAAAATGCAGGAGATGTTAAATATTTCTTGTTAGAATTTTCACCTCTGTCCTTTTCCCTGAAGTCCAAGAGACTTTCTACTAGCATTTCATGGTTTTTTTTTATATATTTATTCAGCCCCTTAATGTATTGGGAATTTTTACTTGATACCCTTTAATGGAGCAAGAATAACAACAGGCAGCCAGAGAATGCCTGAAGGCCTGAGTATAGGCCTTCTTGTCTCCATTTGACTTCTTGTAATCAAGATTCTAGTAGTTTAACAGTTTGAAGATCTATCTCCTCAGTTCTTGAATTGAACCAAAAGCCTTTGCTATTTGAATACCTACAAAACAGAGGATGTGTTGTTTTGCTAGAATTATTATACCACATCTGGAACCATAGCTGTGATTAGTGTCACCACCTGAATAAGTGTGTGATAACCCACGGTTGTTATCCAAGACCCATGTGATTTTTGCAATTATCAAATATGTGAATTGAATAGGGATATGATGGAAATTCTTACCCTGGAATCATTCATATTTTTGGTAAAAGCACTAACATCTGTAATTTTCTCAAATATATCACCATGTTTTTGGTTATTTTGGTGAGAAATGGGAGGCAATTCTACTTAGCTTTGCCTACAATATTAGCCTTGACTATAATTGTGAGATTTCTCTCAGTAAGTCTATATCATCATTATACATTTTAGAATGATAAGATAACTATAATTTACTTCTACAGTCCCACAAAAGCACATGTAAGATGTGAATTCCGTTAACTCTGCTTTTAACTAGTAGACCATAGTAGCATTTTGATTCCACAGGAAAGTCAGTTCAGAGGCAGAAGTTCTGAGTATTTTCCTTTCCAGAGTAGAGTCACCTTGATATATGGCCAATGCTCCATTTGGGAATGGCTTAGACTAAAAAGAATAAATAGAGTGTACATTCAGTGTTTGCATTGAAGAGTGCATTTTCAAAGTGATGTGGCCTGCCCCTTAAGAGTATTTGTGTCTCCTGAACTGGTTTAATCCCACAGAAGATATGAGCAAATACAAGACAAACCAAACATTGCAAAAAAGAATATTCTGGAATGGGCAGAGTTGAGGAATAAATAAATAGCATGACCTCTGTCTTCTCCCTTTCTCTACTGTCTTGGTGGTGTTTCCCTTTGATTAATTTCAGCCTAAAGATAGATGGCAAAGGAACTCTGCTGTTTTAGCCCTCAGGGGGTGGTCTACACAATGATGAAAGCAGAGAAAGACAGAGACTAAGTACCCAATGGTTCTGGGACAGCGAAAAGAATAAACAGGAGAAAAGTAAGTCAATTATATGCACCCAACACTCCTCTTAAATGTGAGATGGGGAATCCACTACTATTGACAAAGGGGCTCAGATAGACCTTTATTCTTCACAGAGCCCCTAATCATAACCCTAATTAAACAAGCAAGAAAAGAATTTAGTCAAATTAATGAGAAATTTTCCAGACATTAGAGAATATGTATAACTTTTTCCGTAGAATTGTTCAGATTGAATAATGTCATGTGATAATAATTCTGTTAATAAAAGTAATAGCATTACAGACAGTTGAGAATGAAATGTACAATAGTCCATGCAAGGGTAAAATCTATGCATAGTTTAATTCATTTAACTGTAGCAAAAATTCTACAATATTGCTACTAATAATTCTGTAAGAATCCTAAACATGACACAAGTTTTCACAGATAAATTTTATATATTAGTAAGCACTTATTTTCAGTATCACTGCAGTTTAAAAAAAAGGAAAGAAAAGTAGAAAAAAAATCCAGCCACTGCCCTCCTTTTCATTTTTAAAAAGAACATGATAGTGCAATGACTTTATTAAAATCAATCCACTGTCCTAACTCGAAGGCTCTCTCTATCCCTCCCTTTTTCTCTCTCTTTGTTCTTTTAAATAGTGTATCTCAGTTATGCTTTCTGTTCCATATATTTTAACAAACATTTATCAGCACATTTTAAAATCAGTCTTAGCTACTATTCCAGATAATAATAATTTCTCGTAATTTATAATACGGAAAGTCACTGATCTCATCTAGGTAATCTGGCATGCAAAATCTTACAAAATATGTTTGACTATAATTTAATATAGAGATATGGATTCACATCTTCTACTCAGCTGCTGTCTGTGGGCGTGATTATGGAAGAAAGAGGCATGAAGTGAAACAGAACAGATCTGGCATACACAGTGATTCATGACATGACTCAAGAGAAGGAAGAAACTTATAAATCATTCCCTTTCCTTCTAAAAATAAGTGTTAGCAGATTTTTATTGATGCCATTCTAAGTTGTCCATGTGACAACATCATTATCTAAACTTAGAAGAATGTTCCCACAGGTGAAACAAGGGAAAACTGCGAAATACCTTTGACTGTATTTGGTTGAAGGATCCTCAATGAATGATTATTTTGGATCCTTTGAGTGTTTTGAAGCAGCAATATCTTTGAGTTCCACGGACTAAAGAAATGGATCCCATGAGGACATTTGCTGAGTTCCTGGACTATGGTATCCCTTAATCAATATTTCTGGGGCCCTTCTAATTTCACTGCTGACGTCACTCCTCAAAGCCTTTAGATTTGTTTTTGTCAGTGAAGTGGCCCTGACTTTTCCACTAGAATTCCTTACAGATTCACAGAATTCACAAATTCACAGCTTATCTTTTTCTACAAATCTGTGCCTTAGATCCTTCTCAAAGACATTTTAAAATGTTAATGTTATTTATTTTTCAGAGAGACAGACAGAGTGTGAGCCGAGGAGGGGCAGAGAGAAAGGGAGACAGAATCCAAAGCAGGCTCCAGGCTCTGAGCTGTCAGCACAGACCCTGACACGGGGCTCAAACTCAAGAACTGTGAGATTGTGACCTGAGCTGAAGTCCAATGCTTAACCAACTGAGCCACCCAGGTGCCTCAAAAGACACTTTAAAAGAAAAAAAAAAATCGTGTATCACTGTTAGATTAAAAAAAAAAACCTATATAAGGATTTATTATATATATCCAAAAGTATGTGTATCTATGTTTAAAATTAAATGTGGAATCTATACACCCTCATGGTTGACAAGGGAACTTAAAAACTTCTCCTAATATACTTCCCTATAATCCATATTGGTCTAAGCTTAAAAGAGTATCTGCCATTCTTAATATATGTCTGCCATCTCTTCAATCAAATGGGTGTTCCGGTGGCCTCCACTTTTTTTTCAGAGAACAAAAGGGGAAAGAGAGAGTGAGACAAATAACTGTGTTTTTTAAGGATGTGAGTTGGAAGTTGCATACTATGCTTTTGTTCAGTTTGATTGGATTAAATTTAATCATATGGTTACTTGTAACTGTGAGGGCTAGAAGAGGCATTACCAGCTGGAAGGAAGGTAATGTGTCCTGCTAAAAGTCGGGGTGAAGGAAAGAAGAGCGGATGGATATTTGGGAAGATTAAGAAGTCCCTTATACATTGTGCATATGCTGACAGTAGAGTACTGTGAGTCTTTAAATCCATTTAAGAATAAACATATTCATGGTCTTACCTGTAAGACAACTCTTTTTCTAATGTTTATTTATTTTGAGAGG
>NC_043704.1:98010251-98093068 GCF_006229205.1 Suricata suricatta | reverse complement strand
GCCAAGAGGCTAATTGCAAAACACACCTGGCGCCAGACTCCCCACTGTGGCTGTTTATCTCTCCTGACTTAGGTGGGGGTTTACACAATGAAGCTTTCAGTACTTTTCCACTCTACCTTCCCTGAGTCACGCGCTCAATGCCGGTAGCCCACCTCCTCATTATTGCTCTAGCCAATCATAATCAGTTGTATGAAGCCACGCCTCTTTCTACATACTACATATACCCCTGTAAAACACTCAATAAACGGACTTGATCAGCAGCTGCAGACTTGTCCTCTTGTCTCTCCTTGTTCCACTCACCCCTCCCCCACAGGAACCGTTCGTTGTGGGTCACGGGCCGACTCAGAGGGAGAGAGAGGGAGAGAAAGAAAGGACAGGAGAGGGGCAGAGAGAGAGAGGATGAGAATCCCAAGCTCAGAACGCCATACAGGACTCCTATCTCACAAACCCGGAAAGCTGAAGGCAAGGGCCACAAGCTAAACCAACTGGGCCACCCAGGTGCCTCCCCCCCACCACACCTGTAAAAACTCTGAAGATTGACCCTTAGAATCTAATGTGGCCATTTTCTGCAACTCTTTTGCAAACATAGAAAATATCAGATTGAAATAGACAATGTGCCTAATCTGTCAGGACTCAATGGACAGTGTCCTTTGCATGCACCTTAGAAAGATTTATTCTCTTCTTTTCTATAAACCCTCTGGAACAAGTGGACCCATTTGGATCTTAAGTCATGTGACACCAGGGCAAGGGGTCAGGAATCAAGAGATAAGGACTCGGGTTCTCTTTCTTTCATTTAGTAATCGTGCAACCTTGAAAATCACTTCAGCTTTTTAGAGCTAACAAAAACATTTAGTGTTTTGGACAAGTTTATCTCTAAGGGCCATTCCAGCTCTAACAGCCCGTGATTATGACTGTCTCAGCTCTACTTTCCAGCTTTCCGTTCTTGCCGGAAGTCTTTGTTGCTTCCATTTTTCCTTTCTCTTTCACAGGGTGTCTTTGGATCTGGTGTTTTGTGAACCAGAAGAAAACTAAACTGTATCTTTCTACCAATGACATTTACAAAACGACAGGGGAGGAGGGCACAACTCATTACATCTTCTTTGTATCGGAATGGTGAATTTTTCACAGGAGTCCATTTCATATCATTACAGAAAGCAGGGAGTATAATGTGACAAATCATTGTTTTCTGCTCTATTCTGTCATTGTTTTTGTTTGCTTTTAATAACAACTTACTTGTGACCCTAGTTAACGCTTATGTTGTTGAGCTGTTCTTCCTTTTGCCTTGTCTATGTTACTTTTCTTAATGTTGAGGTTAGATCACATTTTACTAAAATAAGGAGGAGTATTTAGAATCATTGTTTGTTGTAAACACTATCCTTACACGACTTCTTGAAATTTTAACTCACGAAGAAAATTTGGTTAATTAATAGATTGTTTCATATAGATTGACTTTTTACCTTTGCATTACATTCAAGTACCATTGTACTTGTCAGCTTCAGGCTGCTTGTGGAGTGACCTTCCACCTAACTGGGTGCTTGATTTCCTTGTGTCTTTTAACCTAGGAAAGGCAGGCTGAGCCATTTCACCCTCATTAGTTGGCTGCTGAGTACATATAAGGTCACACCTTGCTATCCTTGTACTTTACTTGCTCAATCCATCCAACTGCATTTTTTCTCCCTGTCATTCTTCCTGATACACTTCAATACTACTTCTAGAGCTGTGAGATTTAAAAAAAAAAATCTGTTTTGTTTTAATCTAGCATAGTCCTACATAAAGCGAAGCACCTATTTATTGAACACTCCTATTACATCAATAAAAACAAAATCAGTTATAAATGACGGATTTTGTTTACAGAGTTTCTTTCTATTGGACTTAGATATAGTAAAATAATCTTGTGAGAGAAGAGGGGCAAGTTCCCTAATACTTTCCAGAGTTAAAATTTACTCATGTTTTAAAAATGTTATTTATCATTGCAACATCTGGGTGGCTCAGTCGGTTAAGCATTGTTGTATCCTGGTGTTGAAGAGACCACCAAAGCTGAATTGAGGCCAGGCAAAACTTTATTTTATTTACAGCAGGACCAAACCTGAACTCCAGATGGTAAGGAGCAGAGAATGGCCCCAAACAATGGATACATTGAGATTATATAGACACACATAGGATTCTGTGGCAGCCAATTACATTGTAGTATGCCTATCACCAGTTTTGATGGGAACCAATCAAGTTAGTTCTTTGTTCTTCTAAATGACCAATCATAGTGGTTTGATGGGAACCAATCATAGTGGGACAGTGACTAAGCAATTTTCTGTAAGTGTGGCCTTGATCAGACCATAGAAAAGGGGTGGGGGAACAGTTTGCAACAAAATATTCAGTAACCCATTACATTCCAGAAGAAGTTAACCCATTACATTCCAGAAGAAGTTAACCCATTATATTCCAAGCTAGCCTACAACAAGCATCTGACTCTTGATTTTGGTACAGGTTGTGATCTCCCAGTTGTGAGATTAAGCCTCACGTTGGGCTCTGCATTGACAGTTGGAGCTGTTTAGGATTCTCTCTTTGTCTCAAAATAAATAAATGTTTTTTTTAAATAAAATAAAATGTTATTTATCATTACACTGCATACTTTTTATCATATTTTCTCAGGTTATTTTATAAGGGTTCTGTAGAGTCACAGATTTTGAATTTGGATGAAGGAAAGATAAGTAAAAATTTCCAAGTTCAAATTTCAAACTCCTATCTATGTTTGTAGGTTACTAATGCACTAAATTAAAAAGAGGAAAAATTATATTCAGTTCTGATAGGATAGTTTTCTGTACTGTCCACATCAAGCAGGCAATGGATATAACTTTTGCCTAGGAACAGCAACCAAGAGTCAGATTTCTCTTTCCGGCTGAGGAAAATTCATGGAAAGGTCTAATAGCCAGGAGCAGTCAACCTAGAGTACCCTAGGGTCTGGGGGGAATAATTCTAGGTAATTACTGAAGGAAAATCTAGAGAATAGGTTATAGCATCAATGGCCATCCCCCTTGGCACTGCCTAGACAGTTTTTTTTTTTTTTTAACTTCTAGAAGCAGACTACAGAATTCCAATGAGCTTTTGCCCCCCTTCGGGAAATTTATAAGTGGGAATCTCGTGGGGAAAATTACAGCATCTGTCATTCCAGCTGGTCTTGAGACCATAGTTAGTACTAGACTTTTCTTTCCTCTACCCTTAGTATCCATTTTAGATTTCCCTTATTCTCAGCCAGCACCTCTGAGGTCTGAGTGGCTTATTTGGTGCAATAACTTCAAATACTTTTCCCTGAGAGGTGTTTGACCACATGATCAGGCCATGACTGCTAAACTTGTCTATTTACCATCAAAATCAGGTAAAGAGTGTTAAGAGGTACCCAAGTGATAACCTAGAAGAAAACTCTTTCCTCTCTGTCTATCTAACTGTTATGTAACAGCAACTACACCTCCTGATTATCAAGGGTCTGGTTTTAAGGGATTCAGATATATATTTCAGCAACATTTCTGGTTTGACTCAAGTCTTCTTGAAGTTGTGAAATCACAAGTGTTTTCCCCTCAACACAAGATGAGAGGAAAAATGAATACATTCAGATTTCACTTTTGTTAGATATTAAGCTAAAAACCAATATCACATAATAAAAGTAGCACAAAAATCAAAACTAGTGATTCTCATAAAGGACCATACATCTAAGTAGGTGGTGCTTGTTATTAAAGCAGTAAGGCTCTAAAAGGTGTTCAGGCAGCTTAAACTGATTAGGAGGTTAGCAGTTAGGGATAGAGAAATGTTAGTAGCAGAAGGGCCCTTGGTAAGAATTAACTGGATAAGGACTGGGAGAAATGGACATGTAAATATATTTGTTATTTGATATGGAATTTGAGGTGTTTGACAATGATGTTTTCATTAGTTCCTAGAAAAATACATTTTGTATATCAAACTATGGCATGTTTCCTCATGTATTAGGACCAAAGTTGTTATCTGAAGCATTTGCTGATGTTCTGTCTTTTGCCTCCCCAGTGCCATTTTTCAAAAAATTGTAATGTTTTTATTTTATTTTTGAGAGAGACAGAGAGACAGATTGTGAGTAGGGGAGAGGCAGAGAGAGAGGGAGACACAGAATCCAAAGCAAGTTTCAGGGTCTGAGTTGTCAGCCCAGAGCCTGAAGTGGGGCTCGAACTCAAAAGCTGTGAGATCATGACCTGAAGTCAGATGCTTAACCAACTGGGCCACCCAGGTGCCCCTGCCTCCCCTGTGCTATTGTCTAATGTTTAAAATTATCTGAATCTTTGTAAGGTAGAGTAGCTCTGCAAGAGTTTTGATGTTATGTTCTGCTATCTTGTGAGATTAACACATTTTATAGTGGATAATTCCATAACAGACAATAAATATAGCTCTAAAATCAGGGGCAAGGTAGAGAAAGAAATCTTGTGTGTTAAAATGAGCCAAAAAAATTCTTCATCACACTGTATTATTTCATCAAAATGATTCTTAATTTTGTTTTTCTAGCTGGCACATAAAAATTAACCACAAGAATGATTTAGTAGGGCAGTGGGAGGAAAACTACTTTGGATGCACAAGTGCGTCCATATCATTAACACATCTCTGAGCCAGTTTTAACAACACATTCTGAAGCCAATAGTGTGATAGAGGGAATAGCTGACACGAGGGCTTGGATACAGAGGGTTTGGAGCTTTTGTTTAGAGTAAATAAATCATGTAACAAAACGCATTTGCCTTTTAAATGGGTCATCCAAATCCTACATATACAAATTATTTTAAATTGTAGATATTATATGATATTTACTATTACTGTGCACCACAAGTGCACAAGTTCATTGTCCTGCAGAGTTCGCATTATGGAGCAACATTCAGCATAAAGAGTCAACAAAACAGAGAAGACAAAGGGCGTGTTGTAAAGTTTATGACATCTTTACATTGGTTATACAAGTATAATTTGCACCAAGTAAACAATATGCACAAAATAAAAAGCAAAGTTAAAACTTGAGGGGGGAGACAATGTTTTATTTTTTAGAAAGGTTATTGTATCCATAGCCAATACAATCCCACAACGGTTGTTAGGCGTGTAAACACAGACGCTGAAAAATATCTAATATCATAAAGGCTGTGTGGTTCCGACAAGGCTTTGAAGCCAGCCCTCTCAGCGCTCTCCTCTGTGTCAGGGTGAGAGCCCCATCCTGCTGGATGTGCATCCTTACCTCTTTTGCCCTCGTTTTACATAGCTTCCTTTTATTCAGTGAATATAATACTTTTAATGCTGTTCTTTCCCTAGATTGAAGTTTAATTTTTCATCTAGTTGGACTTTGATCACTTCATCCATTACTTGCTGTTGTAACGAATATCATTCAAGTTTTATTTTTTCTCATTTTCTGCTTTGTGGGCTGAAAACTTACTCTTCTACAGAATAATCATATCCTTTTTCAGAGCCGCAATCTCAGACATTTTCTGAAAAGCCATCTGCCGCGTTTTGGTGATCACATCTTTGTGGATGACATCGTTGTTGTCGTATATGATCTACTCGAATGCAGATATATTTCTGCCTGTTAAATAGTAAACACACTAAAGTGTGGGTGTCAGAGATGTTTCTTCCTCCCCAAAATGACATCTCTCTTTCTGTGCCTTAGCTCCAGTGATTGACAGAGGGATTAGCTCTCTTGGAGAAAGCAAAGGCTTCAGCTGCCCCTGCAACCACAGGGAAACTGTGCAGACAGCGCCATATTGAACAGAGTGTGACTAGGCAGCCACTTGCTTCTACTCTCTGTCGGCATATGCTCATTGCCCACTGCTTGGCTAGACAGTCCCCAGTCTCCAAATCCTAATTGGCTTTAGGGTCTGGCAATGCAGAATTAATTGGTGACCTTGGATAAGTCGTGATTGGAAAGTCTAATTAGACTGAATGTCCAGAAAACAGGAAGCAAGCAAGCATTTTGTGGTGTTTGGTTCAACATTGGAACTTAGTAGTTACCCAAAAAATGCAGGTCTCTGTTTTGTTTTTCAATAAAATACAGCATGTTTGCATAGGGTAATAATGTAAGTAAGGGAGGAAATAAGGATTCATTAGGGAAAGGAGATACTTTCGAGAGCAAAATCTCTTAGTACATCAGAGAGTTGGGATCCGGTCTAGGACTAGAGAGACTGGGACTTGGGAATGCACAAGTTCAGTTCATCCACGGAAAAGAGGTTTGGCAAAGCAGGCACTATGAGTTTCAACATAGTTTTATGTGTTTACTCTTGAGTCTGATTTTTGTTGCTGATTGTCCTTAAATGCCTGACAGTTCTTGGATTTATGTTCAAATTACAAGGACATGGGGACGCCTGGGTGGCTCAGTCGGTTAAGCCTCCAACTTCGGCTCAAGTCAGATCTCCCATTTGTGGGTTCGAGCCCCGCATCAGGCTCTGTGCTGACAGCTAGCTCAGAGCCTGCAGCCTGCTTCCGGTTCTGTGTCTCCTGCTCTCTCTGCCCCGCCCCCTCTCATGCTCTGTCTCTCTCTGTATCGAAAGTAAATAAAACATTAAAAAAATTTAAAAAAAAATTACAAGGACATGATTATTAATTGTTACAGACAGTTTAAGCATATTTCATTGTGAGAAAAGGCTGCGAGCTGGCTCTAGGGATGTTGGTGATGAGTCCACACTGGAGGTCTCAATGAATGGGGTGCTGGCAAAGAGCAAACAGGGAGTCTGCTCCTCTCTCCCATTATGGGATGAAAGGGAGGAATGTGCCATGCTGGCCAGTGTGTCTACATGCTGGACAACCTTCCCAATATATTGCTGGGTACCTTTAGATATGATGTGCTCAGTTTCAGTTTTGGGCCAGATCTACTACTTCCCCAAGTGAGAAGTGGGGAGAAGAATCCTGACACTCCTGACTGTCCATCAACTAATTCCTCTCAGTCCAACATTGTAACCCTACTGTTGTGTGATAAGATCTCTCTGTTTTGCTTTCAGAATTGAGACTTTACCTGGGAGGACTTCATCTTAAAATCAATTTTGTCAGTTGTCAACATTTAGTCTCCTAATCCTGCTTTAGGTTATTTCAAATGTAAAGATAGTGGCAGGGATACAATGGTGCTGACTGACATTTCCCTTTTAAGATCTTGCAATAGCTTTCTAGCCTTCCATTTCTTTACTTCCTCCTGAATGTATTTAAAAAGTGATTGCTTCAGTTTGTGTTTTGTATCGTGACTCAGAGTTAATTCATTGAGTTCACTCTCTTTTTGTCTTATTTATTTGATTCTTAATTTTGCCAATTCCCTCTTTACATCTTAGACATTTAAAGCATGTAATAAAAAATCTAATATTCACTTTTGCCTGGACAATAAGATATAATAGGAAAACAACTTTAATATGCTCATGAATTTTTGCAATTAAAACAAATATGTGCTGGGTTTTGATTTTTTAAAACATATTTTGAAAAGCTTAACTGATTCTTTTTATATTTTCTCTTTTTATGTATAAAATAATTTCTAGGAAGCTTTTTTCCAAATGAAGCAATTCTTTTTCTTCATTCCCAACAAATGCTAAAAATGGTAACTGTCCCTAGTGTCAGTGGAAGTTTTGCTTGTGTAAACTGCCAACTCAGGTCCCGTGGGTGGAATTTGACAGCTGTATAATGCCATCCTGCAAATTTCTCAACAGCTGAGCACAGGAAGAAATTCCATTTGAAGATTTGAAAGTTCAGGATAAATTTAGTTGAGAAGGGAATTTCACAAATTGGAATATACACAGACTTTTGAAATTGTTTTTGTTTTTTTTCTTTAAAAAGTGTCAATGACCATAAATGGTTAAGACCTCAATTTTATATCACAAAACATATAGTGTCCAACTTCCCTGCTTCCTTGTCAGTCTAATCATCTAGTTTAGTGACTAAAATAATTCATAGTATCAATAGGAATTTTCAAAAGCTTTGTGGTCAGAAATTGATTACCTAAGACAATACCTTTCATTGTGTATATTAATGTAGAATTTTACATGTTGGAAAGAACATGAGGTAATGTGTATGTTTCAGTGTTACAATTAAAGCTTCCATGAATAACCCTTTTGAAATGAACTATTACAAATGAAATACTCAATTTTTTGGCAGTGCTGCAACCAATTATATTATTCTTGTATTCATTTATTAATTATTAAGGATAAGGTATCTGCCAGGAAATAATCTAGAAATTAGTAGTCAACCATAATAGATAGGTTTCTGTGCTCAGAGTTTAGCTTAGTTCATTCTACAGAGAGAATCAAGGCAATAAATTTTCAAAGAAACTCATAGGAATTGTTACATAGGGATAGTGTATCAGGCTCTTAAAAATCAGATAAACCTTGATTAAAACGGTAGCACTACCACTTACACATTTAGTAATTTAACCTATTCAGTCATTTATTAAACTTTAAAAGTATCATGCTTTCTGTGCTTAACAAATAGTAAGTATTCAATAAACTTTATTTATTATTTCAATATTAGCATCAGCTCTAATTGTCCAGAGTCATGATTAATGTGCTATGGGAGTGCAGAAAAGGTACCGTGTGATCATCCTGAGTGCCTCAAAAACTTGGTTTTATTTGTCCAAATTTAAAAACTGATAAAAATTTCTAAATATTCAAGGGTGTATAATTTCCAAAACTTAAAATAACCCAAGAAAAGTCTTAGTGGTTTTTAAAGAATTAGGCATACACAATATGACTGGGTCAAAGAGTGCCTAACAATAAGGTAGGAAAGTCAGGATTCAGATCCATGAAGTATTTTATATCACATGACCACTAAACACTAATCAGAGCAAGGAAGGTCCTGAATTTTTACTTCACTATAGGGGTCTTAAGAGAGTACTGAAAATGATTGAATGAGTTTGCAACTTTACTAGATCATTTGGTTGAAAAAATTTAAATGGAGCTAGCAGTTGAAAGAAATAAAAGTAGAAAGAACTGCAGCTCTTCCAGGAACACAAGAACATTTTGATACTCAAATTTAAGAAGAAATAAAAGACATTCCTATATCTGCATCTGGGTGGAACAAACAGAAAAAAAAAAGAGATGCATTAGGTAACTGTTAAATCCAAAGATTTAAAGGGAAAATAAATTTCTCAACAATATTTGTGAAATGACAAAATTTTAGTTTTAATCATTACTGATATCTTAAAAGATATGAGTAGACACATCTTTAAGGAGAAGACAGTATTCAAATCCTCAATCATCAGCAAACATCCTTAACAGTTTATATACACTCTAAACCAGCAAATACTAAGAAGTTATTTAGAACATCTATTTTATGGAGAAAATTGATTATTGACGTGTTGATGATGTTTGAAAAAGAAAAAGAAATTGGTTTGGTTGCCAATTAATGGGAACAAAAAGCACTCTTTCTTTCATCTGAAGAGTAATACTCAGCCTCAAGCGGCATAAGGCAGTTTTGACCTCTGCCTTTCAGTACAACTCCAGGCAGCTACTGATGGTACCTTGTTTCATAAATGTAAAAGAACAGTGTTATGCTTTAATTTACATTGAATCTTTATAGCCAAAATTAACTATGCTCCTCTAATGTTTCTGTATTTTTTGACCATTTCTGAGGTCTGCATTAGCTTTCAAACTGACCTTGTTTAATTTATGAGCGAATTGTAGTGAGTAATTCATGGGCACAGAAATATTGTAATAACTGTATTAAAATCATTTTTATTTTGTAGTTTCCGCCAAAGGGCTTGGTTATCCACACATTCTGGAGTGACTGTCATTTTTGGCTGTCCTAGGAACAGGCTGTTCTGGTTACATATCTTATTGCCAGAGGGATATTATACCCTGCCATATCTACCCAATCTTCAGGTACCCACGGTTGACACCAAGCAAAACTTGACACTTCCCAGAAATATACAGAATGTCATGTAGACCCATTAACAAAAAAGAGAAAGTGAAAGCATGCAGAGTTTACGAAGGCAGAACAGCTACCAGCTTGAAGAAGGCATTGTTGCAGCTTAAATTTTTCTTAAAATAAATATTTTTCTTAAAAGAGAATATGCCTTTGTCCAGAGGGCCACACACTTGGAGCTTTCTACTACCAGCATCCTGTTGAGAGCATTTCTTAAGCCCATAGTAGTCTTCCTCAGGCATCATTGTGTTATGTCACAAGCTTATGACATGTAAAACAGGCTTGAGTTCCTATAAAAGCCATAGGCTGTAAACTGCAAAGGGCTACTGTAAATAAGCACAGAGTCATTCACGTCTCTGGAAGGCAGCAGTGGCTTTAGCTAATCGACATGTTACCTGAACCAAGGTAACACATAATTGGGAGAAATCGGTGACTATGAGATATTTGATCTGGGATGCAGCTATCCACTCCATCTGCTGATGTATTTATCATGTTCTTCCACAATCTCATAAGACATAAAGGAAAGAAATGCATTGGGATCATGAATATCTTTAGCATAACTGGCAATATCAAAATACTTTTGATGATGATTTAGATGTCCTATAACAAGGACACCAGCCTCATCTGTCAGCTATTTTATAGTAGGATCATTACAAATCTTCCAGTCCTTTCTTGAAACCTCTTGATACAAAGGTGACATCTATAGTAGATGCTAAACCCCTCTGCAGGACAGGACATTTTCTTTAATAGGTTTGGCCCTCAGATATATCTGAGGGATCAATCTCTCTCTCTCTCTCTCTCTCTCTCTCTCTCTCTCTCTCTCTCACACACACACACACACACACACACACCACACACACACAACCAATTTGATTTATAAACATCAGCGCTGTTCAGAAAAAATTACTTAATAAGCAGAAGAATAACTCAAAGACATACAGTTAATTGTCCTGCAAATTCTACCTAAATACAAGGGGCCACTATCACATTTAGATCATTTTAAAAGCTCATGAGATTCCACAGGGTATACTCATGTAGGGATTTAGTAAAGAAAAAGACCTATAAATACAAGAAACAAAACTGATGGTTGCCAGAGAGGAGGAGGTTGGAGATATGGGCAAAACAGATGAAGAGGAGTGGGAGATACAGTAATGGAATGAATAAATCATGAGAATAAGTACGGCATAGGGAATATAGTCAATGATACTGTAACAGCATTGTATGGTGACAGATGGTAGCTACACTTGTGGAGAGCATTGTATATAGCATATAGAGATATTGAATTGCTATGTTGTACACATAAAGCTAATGCAACACTGTGTCAACAATACTCAAAAACCTTCTTAAAAAGAAGAAAAAATGTGGTATAGCAAGAGAAGTAGAGCACAAATAGCTGAGAAATCTAAGACTACCTTTTAAGATATCAGAGCATGCTCTCAATTACACAGAATGTGCTCTGTCTTACAGCCACCAAGACACGTGCATAATATCTTTTTAGACTCCTCTGGTACCATAGCCAACTTCAGGCTACATGACCATACTCAGTGACAGAAACCAAGAGACCATAATGAAAACCGTGCAAAACCCATGAATGTGTATATTTTCTATAAACAGCATTGATTAACTAGTTCATTCTGCTCTATGAGCTGTCTCAGACCTTAGTGGGTGCAGGAGTATTATCATTGTTGGTTAGTTCATTTCAGTCAAGTTTGACTAAGATCAGCACCACGGCTTCAGGCATCACCAGAGATAAGCTCTGGGTTATCACAGACCAGCTGATATGACTCCTATACCTATAAAAAGGGCAACATATATATGGAACATTTTCAGAAAAGCAAAGACAAAATATGGTTTATAAAAATCATTCAAGATTAAAAAGACAAAACCATAAATGGTTTGGAAAGAGTGAATTTTGAATATTTAGGAATGGGGAAAATAATAAGCTGTCAGCTTGGAGTC
Organism: Suricata suricatta; assembly: GCF_006229205.1. Classification (NCBI taxonomy): domain Eukaryota; kingdom Metazoa; phylum Chordata; class Mammalia; order Carnivora; family Herpestidae; genus Suricata; species Suricata suricatta. The sequence continues at coordinate 98,081,233 of NC_043704.1, read as the reverse complement.
ACTCTGAGCATTCTATCCTTGAATAGGCTGACCAAGATTACAAAAAAGAAAAAGAAAATCAGTTGTTTACAAATTCTGCATATACCACTGATGTTTCTGGAAGAATATGCCAGCTACTTTGCTAAAATTTCCATCTTAATCCAGATATACACCATTTTTCTCACCAGGATTTCTTTATCACATAGAGAATGACTGACAGAGAGAGAGATAGAAAGAAAGAGAGAGATCTTGACATTTCGAGATGCACAGGCTTAAAAAGAATCCACTGTGTTCAAATATGGTGCTTTTAGACATTAACTGTTGAGGAACTCATTCAGACATCGTTCTGTAATCTAAACTACACCCCTGTTGCCATAAAGATGATATATCTTAGAACATCAGCCAAAGTAATATAACAAGTTGTTACAAATTGATAGCTGAATTTGTGACCATCTTTGATGTATTTTTAAAAATCCGGAATTGCTATCATAAACCACTTCTCTAATAAAGTACAATATCTTCATTTTATACTCAACATAGGTTATAAGGCTTAGCAAAGCAAGCCCTTTGATTTTGAAATACCTCTCATATTTCTTTATTCAACATAATAGGCACAAATAAGAAATATATTTTGGGTGTTTTTAACACAATATTATCACAATGATCAATTTTGGAATCAAAAAGTCATTTGGAAATATTTCACACAAGAGAGATTTCATATCATCAAATTTCTTGCTTACTCTTGAAACATAAATGGTAAATACTTAATTATGAATATTGGCAAGCCTTTAAAATATGTATGCTGCCTAATTCAAACACATCTTCTTGGTTTCCCACCCTTAGATACTGGAAGGAAACTAATGAATGCAACTGAACACAGAAGCCATTGAACAAGTCAATCGATTTTTCTAGTTTTAATTCTTCATTAAAATGTATTCTTTAACTAGATCTTTCTGAGGAATATTTTAAAATGGCTGAAGGGGAACCTAGGTGACTCGGTTAAGTATCTGACGCCTGCTCCACTCATGATCTCAAGGTTTGTGAGTTTAAGCCCTGCATCTGGCTCCATGCTGACAGTGTGGAGCCTGCCTGGGATTCTCTCTTTCTCCCTCTCTCTCTCTCTCTGCCCCTCCCTCTCCCTTGTACCAGAGATTGGGAGAGCACTCTGCCCTGCTCTCTCCCTCTCAAAATAAATAAATACACTTTAAAAATAAAATAAATAAAATGACCCAAATTATTTAAGATTACTATCAACACAATTTTTAAAATCTTACTTTTTTAAATTTAAGCATAACTGATACACAATGTTGCTTTAGTGTCAGGTGTACAAAATAGTAATTCAACCGCTCCACACTTTATGCCATGCTCACAAGTGTAGCTATCATCTGTCACCATACAAAGGTATTGCAATATCATTGACTATATTCTCTACTCTGTAACTTTTATTATCATGATTTATTCATTCCATAACTGGAAGACTTTATCTTCCCCTCCCCTTCGCCCATTTTTGTCTAGACCCCCAACCCCTTCCCTCTGGCAAACATCAGTTCTTTGTATTTATAGGTGTGATTTTGTTTTTCATTTATTGATAAACAAACTGGTTTGTAAAAGATGCTACTTTATAAAAGGCAGGCCTTAGAGGGTTACTTCTAAACCAGATAGAATAACGGAGATGTATTTTGTCTTCCTTGAAAAATGTTGTTATTCTTTTAAAAATTTTTTTTAAATGTTTATTTTTGAGAGAGAGACAGAGTGCAAGAGGAGCAAGGGCAAAAACAAGAGGGAGAAACGGCATCTGAAGCAGGTTCTGGGCTCTGAGCTGTTAACACAGAACCCACGCGGGGCTCGAACTCACAGTGAGATTGTGACCTGAACTTAAGTCTGATGCTTAAGCAACTGAGCCATCCAGGCACTTCTGTAATTCTTTATGTTAAAATATTTATGAAAAAATAAATTGGAGTTGCAGCCTATGTAGGATAGATATAAAATGAAAATTATTATAGATAAATAGTCTCTGTTGACTGTGGTTAACATTTGAACTACTACTGCTGACCTTCTGCAAAGTTATTTGGCTTTTTTCCTCCTGGATAACCACCTGGAAAGACTCATATTTTTCTTTCTAGATATAATGGATTATAAACAAACATTCTCATGAAGCACTTTTGATCTAGAGATGATCTTTAAGAAAACACAAATTTGTCATTACAATAAGAGAACAAGCAAAAAGTAGCTTTACTGTAGAAAAATTTATGTAAAATAATGTACCGAAGTGCTGACACATAGGGGCACATGTACCCCAATGTTCATAGCAACACTTTATACAATAGCCAAATCATGGAAGAGCCTAAATGTCCATCACCTGATGAGTGGATCAAGAAGATGTGGTACATATACAACGGAGTATTACATGGCAATGAGAAAGAATGAAATCTGGCCATTTGTAGGAAAGTGGATGGACCTTGAGGGTGTCATGCTAAGCGAAATAAGTCAGGCAGAGAAGGACAGACACCATATGTTTGCACTCATAGGTCTAACAGGAGAACAGGAGAAACCTAATGGAGGACCTGGGGGAGGGGAAGAGGGAAAGAGAGTTGGGGGGAGAGAGTGTTGCAAAACCTGAGAAACTATTGAATACTGAAAACAAATGGAGGACTGTAGGGGGAGGGGGAGGGGGAAAAGAGGTGGTGGTGATGGAGGAGGGTACTTGTGTGGAAGAGCCCTGGGTGTTATATGGAAACCAATTTGACAATAAAATATTTAAAAAAATAAAATAACATGTAGAATTCCAAAATATGTAAAATTCCATGTCTTGGGAAGTAACTGACTGATTCTATCAGAAAAGCTGGTGGATTTAGTATAGATGAAAACTATACCATCAGCCAATATGCCGACAGTGAGAAGGTACCATATGAAGGGATGATATGCCTCAGGGCAAGTAAGTGCAGTAGGAAAAATAAGCCTAGATCAGTTATTTAAATCCGAGGTTATTGTGTCTCTTGGGAATATTTAACAAAGTCTGGAAATATATTTGGTTGCCAGAACTTGTTGGGATGCTACTAGCATCTAGTAGGGGCCAGAGATGCTGCTAAACATTACAATGTCCAAAACAAGATTTATTTGGTCTAAATTGTCAATAGCTTTAAGGATGAGAAACCCTGACTTAGATGCTTTGACTGAAATATGTATTGGATGCAGTGGAATAAAGTAATGAATATAGAAATATTCAGGGTTTTATCAGGAAGTGATCCACAGAATAGGTACGTGGAAGGTATTCATTATGTAGGAAAGGTGAGGGATACAATTCCAAGTGCAGTAATAAAGACAAAGGTGAAAGAAACATCCAGTGTAGCTTGGAATGTGCCCGAGGAGATTAGCTCCAGGGGATGTTGAAGAAACTGCCAGGGCCAGAGAAAAACATTTAAATCTCATGCAAAGTATTAAACAAAGTCATTGGTTGATTTCAAGTAAATTGGCATATATTCTTTACCCGAGTCCTCACCTCACATGCAGTAGGTGAGTTGATTTGCACTTTGGATAAGTTCTCTTCTCTCATTCACTCCACTGCCCTCCTTCTGGATATTTGTTTGACATTTCTACTTCTGAGTTACGGTGCTGGCACCATCTGTCTTCCAGATCTCCTCAGATCTACCATTGATGGAAGAGGAAAGAAAATAATTGATAAATCAGAGAAATTAACCAGTTAATTGTGGGTTGCTGTTATAATTATTTTATGCTAATCACTCTTATACTATACTGAATCAAATACATTATGCTCTCTTTAAAAATTAGAGTGGAGACTCACAAGTTTAAGTTTCTCTCCCCATCCTCTTGCATTTTTATTCCTTTGCTATTTGAAGTCGCACATGGTGTTTTTTAATCCCATTTAAATAAATCAGTGAGATGAGGTGTTAATATTTTATTAGATAGCTATCACCATCCTTCTGACAGAGAATATATTGTTTCATTAACAACAGTATATTATGTTAAAAAGATATTGCTCTTTGGCAGGTAGGTGAATTTCAGATTTTCCATCAGGAAAGTTAAGAGAAGTCTGGTTAAAATGTAGTTCTGAAATTCATCCCATTGATTTGTGTGTGTCAACAATTTTTTAAAAATACTTACAAATTGCTACAACCTTCTGATAACAATATATATCCCAGTGTTAAAAATCTACATACCCTGGGCTGCTGTAAAAAGTTTGTAGACCATAATCAATCTTATTTTTCAAGATCCTACTCTACATCAAATATATTCAATAATATATCAAATAAATTAAAATATATCTGTGCTTTAATTATAATTTTGCTATAATTTTAAATGGTGCTTATAAAATAGCTTGCCTGTGTGGAGTGTAATTATATGCTTATTTCTGATTTTCTTATGACAATTATGCTTAAAGCCAGGTGATTTAGCAATATTAGATGCAATCATCAGTAAATAACAATGTTATCTTTAAAGCCAATTATTAATTTTGATTTTGTTGTCTTACTTAAATATTTTTTAACTAACTCCTTACTTCTTTGTGACTCAAGTATTTTCCCAGTCCCTTGAAAATCTCATGAGTACTGGGTGCCTATATATATGAGGTGACCATAAAGTTTCATATATAAAAAATTTCATGCCTTTGCTATGAAAAGTCCACCTATAGGAATTTATACTAAAAATCAATAAAAAACAATATAATAAATTGCACTAAATATACTTATTGTAAAATATGCATTATTTATAAAAGCAAAAATGTTTCCTGAAATGAGTTTAATGTTTAAATTTCATATTTACAATGCAATAGAAAGTGGTTATTGGATGTGAATGTTGTAGAATTTTATTCCCCATGGAATAATATGTTAAAGATTTTAAAAAAAATTTATAAAATAGTATCCATATCTGAATCCTTTTATAACATGCATAAATATATCACGTCTGAATGATATGTAGTGACATGCATACAAAAGGTATTTCTGTGTAGTGAGAGGATTGGTGATTTTCACTTTCTTCATTTTTATTATCTTTATTTTCTACTTTTACTATGAGCATGTGTTACTGTTTTTACAGTCATTTTAGTAAATCTTTATTCAACGATATGCACTGCACTATGCCAGTTCTCAAGAGGAATACAGACACATTCTCAATGTTTATGGTCAAGGGAAGAGAAAGATAGTATAGAAACATAATAGAACTTTTAATCAGTTGGAAATGAGTCAGTGCGATGGGTATATATATATATGAAAAATAAACACAATCATAGTTAAAACAGGCAAAACAGATACAGGGAGATAATAAATTGATATTTTAAAAAGTAGCCCTATTGCTACTCAATAGATTCTAAAGCTAGTGCTATATTGTAGTAGTAATGATTTATATTTATACTTTGATATTTGTGTTATTTTTTTAATAAAAAAAAAACACCCACTAACCACTGGGTAAAAAAGCAATAGTTAAGGGACACCTGAATGGCTTAGTCTGTTAAATTTCCAACTTCAGCTCAGGACATGATCTCATGGTTCATGAGTCTGAGCCCTATGTTGGAGCCTGGAGCTTGTTTCTGATTCTGTGTTTATTTCTCGCTCTTGGCCCCTCCCCCACTCACGTTTCTCTCTCTCTCTCCCTCTCTCTCTCTCTCTCTCTCTCTATCTCTCATAAATAAATGAATATTTAAAAAATTAAAGAAAACAATAGTTAAAAATAAATAAGTAACCTGTGAAACTACAAGCAAGTACACCAGGTTTAATATTCATATGGTAACAATATTCTCAAGCCATTAAATTGCACATGCTATATAAAAGTTGCACTTTTTTCTTTAAATTTAAATTAATTACATTCCAAAATTGCTACTTATTGATTACTCATTCTTATTTATTTCATTTTTTAAAATATTTTCCTGTTGCCATTTCCTAATTAAAACTGTTCATGAGTTTAGATGATGCATGTTTGTTCCTTTTGAAAAGTTCACACTTCTTCAGGAAAGTTTCCATAAATGAATTATTCAACAGTCCTTAATGATATCTTCTTCAGTGACTTACCAAGTCAGCGGCTATAGAAATGGTTTACCATATGGGGAAAGAAGAGTTTATCACTGGCATTGTTGAGAATTGGTAACACATGGTAACAATAAAAAGCAGACTAAAATCAGTACGTTTACTATTGCTTAAATGGTCTAATGACAGTGTCTCCTTGCCACTACCCCAATTGCTGCTCATAATTTGGACTTCTATTTCACTGTTTTGCTTGTTCAAAGAGTGTATAAGGGATGCCTGGGTGGTTCAGTCAGTTGAGTGTCTGACTTGATCTTGGCTCAGGTCATGATCTCATGGTTTGTGAGACTGACCCCTCCATCAAACTCTGGGCTGATAGAGTGGAGCCTGCTTGGGACTCCCTACTCCCTCTTTCTCTCTCTCTGCCTCTATCCTACTTGCTCACTCTCATTCTCTCTCTCAAAATAAATAAATAAACATTTTAAAAATGTGTAAATTTCCAAATTCACAAGTAAAAAGGTTATATGTTAATTATAAAATGGTACATAAGCCTGTAAGCTTTCTTGGGAGGCTAAATTAGATACCTATAGAAATAATTAGCTAAAGTGCCAATTTAATAATTTATGAATTCAGACTTATTTAGAGTGCTCATTTAGAATCCTACAGGTCTGAGAAAACGCTCACATTCAACAGTTATTTATTGAGCATTCACTTTGTTAGTTTAAAAACATTAAGTATCAATAGATAGCCATGGCCCCTACTCTCACAGAAACTTCCATGGTGAGATAAGTAGACGCTAGGTGAGAAATTCCAAAAGGTTTGATATTATTTATGAGAAATGTTGGTGCCGCAATTTTAAATGTAGATCATATCAGCAGAAGGATTGCATTTTAAGGTTTAGTAAGAACTAGCTAACTTCTTTATATAAATAACAGAGAGGGAGGCAAACCATAAGAGACTCTTAAATACAGAGAATAACTTGAAGGTGGATGGAAGGGAGAGAGGGAAAAATGGGTGATGGGCATTGAGGAGGGTACTTGTTGGGATGAGCACTGGGTGTTGTATGTAATCGATGAACTAAGGGAATCTACCCCCAAAACCAAGAGCACCCTTTACACACTGTATGTTAGTCAGTTTGACAATAAATAATAAAGAAGTATTAAATAAATAAATAAATAAGTAAATATGAGATGACACTAAATGGTTAATAAACTAAACCTACTTATTCATAGCTCAAAAATGTATTTCATTGACATTTATCATGAGTGTGCATGGTGAATTCTGGCCATAAAATAATTCAAAGAAAACAATGAGGTCATGAAAAAAACTCGTAGATGTATTCAATTTCCTAAATTACATTACATATGCAAAACTACATTCTTCTCGCAATAACTATTTTTAAAATAGATACAACATAACAATCTGAGCATCATTTTGTTTATTTTTATTTTCATTGTCTTTATGGCTCACACTTCCCTGAGGCCACAAAAGTTCTTTGCTTTGAGAAGATTTCCACTCTACTTTCTGCTGAGTAAATGTAAGCAGTGATAATGTTAAGGACTTAATTCATCAGAATAGGTGACTTTAAAAAACATTAGAGTAACCTTTGCAATTTAGATGGTTTGAATGTTGATACAGGAGAATGAACTCTTTTCCTATGTGGAACAAAAATAAAATTGACAGGTTCACTGTAATCACTTACTAATTGAAAATAATAGTAGAACATTAAAAAATAGAATCATCAGCTATAAACACAAATTTAATGAAACAACTATTGGGGGAAATCATCTACCAAATGTTCACTTATTCTAGACCATGTGGCATGATAGATATTTACAACTTTTTTTAACTTACTCTTTTAATTACCAGGCATATATTCCACATTTCCAAATTTCTATTAATTTTAGATTTGAATTAAAATGCATATCACTAGGGTAATATATATCCAAATAAAGAGCCATGTGACATGCTTCTGAAATGCTTTTTGTTTGGACAAAACCTTCCACATGCACACAAACACCCAATGCAGTGTTACAATTTGTGAATTCCTTTGTAAACAGTCACTTCTAGAGAGAGTAACAAGGTTCTATCCACAGCAGAAAAGTTATGGGTGTTGAGATATTTTGGTAATAGTGTGGTTCTATTTTTAAAATAATAGATAAAATAAATATACTTTCATAAAACCGTCTTCACAGTTGTTTTTTAGAGACAAAGGAGATATATCAAGTGTAGTTTTAAAGCACTCAACAAGTGTGTATTAGTTATCTATTGCTGCATAAAACATTAGCACAAACAATACAGCTTAAAACAATATACATTTAGTATCTAACTGTTGTCGTGGCTCGCAGGCATGGCTGGGTCTCCTGCAGGACTATAATCCAAGTGTTAGCCTTGCAGTCTATCAGACTGAGAGGGCTTCAGTTGCTTGCTGCCTATCAACCAGAATCATTTCTCATCTCTTTGCCATGTAGATCTAAAATACCTCAAAACATGTCAGCAACCTTTTTCAAAAACAGGAATGGGGAGTATGTCCACCACAAATACATTTCCTTTTTATTTGACTTTAAACATGCAGAACATATTGTTTACATGAAATTTGTGCCTCTAGCATGTGATAACTCAGAGGAATTACCTAAACCACTAGATTCAGTAGGTGATATTGAGTTGTTTCAGAAATTATCTACTTAACATCTACAGCAACAATTTTGAAAAAAGTGTGCAGATATTAGGTAGGTTGGTGGTAGTTGTAGTGGAAGATAATTATTGTTATCTAAACTTCAAAAACACACTGAATCCATCTATAATGGATACTGATTTTTCTAAAGACATTTCTAATCATGTTTCTAACTACTTTCCTCTAGATTACCTAGAGAGACACACATATATATATACTTTCCTGGCCACCCTTGCATATAGTGGTGGCCAAATAACTGTTTTAGTACATAACGAATAGCAGATGAGCTTTGGGTAAAACATCTACTTTTTTGGTTAAAAGAAAGCCATGCCTGGTATGACCCTTCTCACTTTTCTAGCTTAGAGGTGGAATCCATCTTGCAACGTTACTGAATATTTAAGATAATCAGAGAAGTATCTGTTGTGCCCAAGTTTGTAATATCGCCCCCAAAAAAAGACCAGAGACTACCAGGGAGACCGAGTCACGCCTGCAAAAACAAAGGGCTTTATTACAGGCTTAAGCTCCGGCTCACAGACTCCACTGACTCACTGGCCACGTGGAGAGAGAGCCCCGAACAAAGGCAGGGCAGGCCTTTTATGAGTTTGGGAAGGGGAGTTACAGGAAATGACGACACAAGTACAGTGATCCAATCCCTACCCCCCCCATCAATACTGTCAGTTGTGGGAGCCAATCACAACATTTGGAGTATTGACCAATCAGAATGGGCCCAGGACCCCCACATAGGGCGTTACTAGTCCTGCCCCTAGAAAGGTCAAAGGTATCAGCGGGCCTCTCCCGATTGGGTGCTGCAGGAGTTGTCCCTCCTTAATGTGCGCCCTTTCATCCAGAGAAGCCAGCGCCTTCCCCTTTAAGTACAGGGGAAGGCTGAATCAGACCTGCGTCCTTACATATCAGTGATGCAACAATAACTTTTATATCTGTGGTGCTGAGTTTTGTGTTTCATGCAGCTAAAAAAAAAAAGTCTTAACTGATTGAGAAATAGATAATGCAAACCACAGAAATATCACTAAGCTAAGATAGCATTGAAATAATCATGGCTTAAAATAATTAATAAATGCTGACCTTTAAGTTATTAAAGAGGTCTATTACATATTTTCCCAGTAGGTATCTTCTGTTAGTTTTCCAGTGTTTCTTAAATGCTTGTGTGTATTTCAATCACCTGGGGATCTTGATAAAATGCAAGTTCTGTTTCTGTAGGCATGCCATGAGGACTGATATTCTGCATTTCTCATGTGCTTCCTTATGATGTGCATGCTAGAGGTCACAAAATACACTGGAAGTAGCAGATTTTATAGCCCTTATTTTTCCTGGTGTCTGATTTTTGTTCATAACATTAAAAATGTGTTATCTATTTCATGGAGGACAGTGGCTTGATCTATTTAATTTACTGCCTTATCCTCATTGTCCATAACGTTTACTTGCAAGTAATGAATGCTGAATAAGTACTTGTTTAAGAAATAAATGCAGATATTAAATACAAAATTGAGTTGTTTCATTAATGGGCATGAAATCCTGATGATAAAGGCACCTGAGTGGCTCATTCGGTTAAGCATCCAACTCTTGATCTCAGGGCATAAAGTGTTCAACCCCAAGTTGCTCTTCATACCTTAGAAAAAAATCCTGACAATAATGGATCCAAGAAATAGTGGGAGATAAATAAGTGGAAGTTCTGTGTGTGGAAAGCGCTTTGTATATATTTAGGAGCACTATGTGGAGAAATATTAAGGTCAAGGGTGAGCTTTTTTAAGGTGAAAATTTACAGCATTTTTGTACTCTGATGTGGATGTTTATTTTCTTGTAATTCTAGAAGATAAAAGTCTGACATCAAGGTTTGGTTTCTTCTAAGACATCTTTCCTTGCTTGGAGATGGCTGTCTTCTTGTGTCCTCACATATCTTTCCTCTGCTTGCGCCTGTGTCCTAATTTCTTCTAAGAAAGACACCAGGCATATTGGATTAGGGCCCACACTGATAACTTCATTTATATTACTCTTAGAATACTCTATCTCAAAATATAGTCACATTCCGAGGTACTAGGAGTTACAACTTAAATATATAAATTGGGGGTGTGGGGAACAATTTGGCCTATAACACACACCTAAAGATTATAAGATATTGTTGGGTGTTTTATAAATCACAAAGTAATACAGTTACTAGAGACTCAGAGCATGAATAAAAAGTCTCCTTTCTAAAAATCAGATAAATAGAACATGTAAAATCCAGTATAATGGGGTTCTTCCTCAATAAATATATAATCTAGTCTTCTTGTGTGGTAAGAGAATACAGATGAACATAACCATTACCAATGAATAAATAAATATCTGTGCCCACAAAAATAAAAAAAATGGTTAAACAAACACAAAAGAACTACTTTATTAATGTGACTTTTTAATACAACTTTTCCAATGTATCTACATCAGCATACTTCTTTATAGTGATTGTTTCTAGTCATTGTATTCTGTGCTTACAATATCAACAAAAATGGATAATTGGCAGAAGAAACTATGTACTGAGAAGTTCCATTTCACTTACAATAAGTTTAAATCTACCATTGGTCACTTTAGCTAAATCCCAAAGCAAACATGATAGCTGACTTTGAGAAAAGCAATGTATAATTCACAAAGGCTAACTTCCATTGAAAGAGATTATGATGTTTGGTTTGTTGTAACATGGTATATGATGATTCTGAAAGGTTTAAGATCAGCATAGGGAATAGTCTCCACCTTGAAAGAATAAAATATTGGGAATCGCAATGGAGGGAATATTTAGCAATTTTCAAATATAGAGCATATACACTAGTAGTTGGCTTTCCTAAGTCTTCCCTGGCATTTAGACAGGAAGTGATGGATTTAAGTTGCAAAAGGAGAAGTTGGACATTGAAAATACTTATTGACCTTCATGGTGATACAACTGAATAATATCTTTTTTGTAACTTATTTATGAAAATAACTTCTGCATATTCAAATGTTTTTAATATGGGTTCGCCAAAACACCAAATGAACTTGATTTTTTATCTTTAAATAGTTTTAGGTTCATTTATCAGTAAAACTAATAAAAACTAACCCAGCTAAATGCACTCAGTTTCAAAGATATCTTTGGCTTATACATATGTACTAAACTATAATAAATCAAAATTTATTAATTATATGTACAACACTATGCCTAATATTTACGAAGTTGAGATTTACACATTTGGAAGAGAAAAATCTCAGGATAAAAGACCATGTTTTTTATAGGACTGAGACACATTTATATAAGCTAGAAGCCTAAAAATGATCCTGACAAAGTATATGATGCATGTGAGTAGAGAAAAGGAAATATACTAATGCAGGAGTAAAACTTACAAAAGATATTCAAGGTATAGTTAATAGATACTTCTTCCTGAGCTACAGAATTTATGTAAGAGAAAATAGGAGAAGAAAGGTTGGGAATCAATAATTATTGATACTCTACCTTCTTATCTGAAAATAATGTCCATTTTTAATAGACATGGGATGTCAGGAGAGCTGATAACTTTTCATGTTAATAATAGTGATAATAAAAATGAAATAATGGCAAAAAATGTATACACAATGAGGTAAGTTTAAAATATGTATTTGTTGTTGCCCAGTATTTTTAGATGTCAGTTATTACATTAGGGAAACAGTCAACAAGTGCAAGGAGAAATACACAAGGATGTCTAAGATAGCAGATTTGTACCACCACAAAAATGGAATAAATACTTAATGCCCACCAGTAGGGATACAGATAAACCAGCTCTAATTAATTTGTACTATGGAATACTATGAAAATGTGTGTAGCTCTATGGATACTACTATAAAAACATTGCTAACATGTACTGTTAAAATTGAAAAGCCATAATATGTGAACTCATACCTGATATTGTATTGATTTTGTATTTTTTAGAGTATACAAAGTTGTATAAATGGAAAGAAAATGTAGAAAAATGGGAGAGGGAGGAGAGTCCAACTGAGAGAAGACATTGCCAATTTTATCTTATTCTAATATTATAAACTTTTTTTATTAAAATTTTTTTAAATGTTTTATTTATTTTTGATACAGAGAGAGACAGAGCATGAGAGGGGGAGGGGCAGAGAGAGAAGGAGACACAGAACTGGAAGCAAGCTCCAGGCTCTGAGCTAGCTGTCAGCACAGAGCCTGATGCGGGGCTCGAGCCCACGACCGTGAGATCTGACCTGAGCCGAAGCCGGAGGCTTAACCGACGGAGCCACCCAGGCGCCCCTATTCTAATATTATAAACTTTTATTGGTGAATAAAACCAAAATTATTTGGATAACTAAAATTAACTAAAAGTACATACTTAGAATTTAATAGAATTCCCTCCAGTGACTATGTTTTGCATGATAAAATAGACAAAGGTGAGTCATGAGCTACAAACAAATACTGTTAGATCATAAAATTCATCTGTTTATGTAGTCGTTTAGCACTTATTTATTAGACATTTACTATATGCCATTCATTATTTGGTGACATACCCTTACTCTGAGGTATTTTATGAATTTTTATGTCAGGATGAATTTATCATTGTAATATATGCGGCTTAAAACCGTATAGAAAATACTGGTCAGCTAAGGCTTTTTTCTTATTTTTTATATTTTTTTACTTTCTGACTTTTCATTATACCCTTTGTGTGGCTCAGTTGATAAAAATTCCTGGTGTCCTTTTCTCCAACTGAAGTACCTTTCATGTCCTATTCAGTGGAAATGATCTGCCAAAAACATAGATAAAGAGATACATCTTTAATCTTACAAGCTGTCTCCTTGCACAGGATCAGGAAAATGATTTTTCTTTTAACAGTTGTCAGCATGCTTGACATCTGTCACAAAGGCTTAGGCTCTATTTTTATTTTTCCTATTGAAATCATGCTCCGACACCTGCCCCTTTGATACTTTTAGACTGATGCAGTAAAAGACTGAGTGCTTTTCAGCCAAAGAACTCACCACATTTCCTTTCTTTTTTGTTTGGTTCAAAAATATGATTAAAAATAAAACTTATTTTCACATAGATGTGTAGAAAAATCCAAATAAAGTAAAAATCATTATTATATTATGAACAATGATGTTTCCTTTAAAAAAGATATAACTGATCTTAACATACTCAGATTTCTCAAAAAGTTTTAAATAATATATTCAAAATTTTTTCTACACTCATCACATTAGCGGTATTAAACATTAAAATATAGGTATATGTTTGTCAGTCATTTCTTAGTAACACCTAATCTCAAATGCTATAGCAATCATACATAGATGTATTAAAAGTTCATAAAATGTTTATAAAGTTTAAAATGGCATTTGTATTTTTTTAAGCCATTACTTTAGGACCACCTGGGTGGCTCAGTCAGTTAAGCATCTGACTGTTGGTTTTGGCTCAAGGCCTTATCTCATGGTTTATGAGTTCAAGCCCTACAGTGCGCTGCAAGGTGACAGTGTGGAGCCTGCTTGGGATTCTCTCCCTCTCTCTCTGCTCCTCTCTTGCTCATTCTTTTTGTCTCTCTCCCAAAATAAATAAATAACTACTTGAAAAAATATTTTTAAAAATGTTATAAATTTATGTGACATGTCAGGAGGTGTGAAGAATTGGGATTCTTGCATGAGGAAAAGTTAAGACAGTATTAAAGGTCAGAAGTTATTAGCCTCACTGTATAGTCACATCATTGCCAAAGCAGTATCCCCAAGTAAAGTAATTGTTGTGTATGAGGCTTGTATTTTGCCCTAAAAATATAATAGATAAATATGTTGGACAATGCCATCATAAAATAATAGAGTAGGTGGCTCAAAACTCTCATCTCCCACAAAAAAAAGGAAAAGAAAAGAAAAGAAAAAATTAAAAAGGCAGAAACTGTCAGAACCAACTTTGTGAGAATTCTGGAAGGTAGTCAGAGATTTACAGAAATCGGGCAAACACTGAATCATGTAAAGAACAATGTGAAAACAGTAGGAAAGTTGTGGGTATTTCCATTTGTACTTGGCCCATCCCACTCCCCGTGTGGCAGCAGTCTTGAATTGGCTGCAGACTCTGTCCCCAGTGTCAAACCCTGGTTCCTGGTATTGGAGTAAATATAACAGATCTCATTTAGAAATGACTATATATGTTTGTTTATACTGACCTGTCTGAGAGCTACCTAAAGGACTAATTCAAGGTGCTCAACTTTGTTTTGTCTAACTTGTAACTCAAGCCAGAAGTGAAAGGCGTTGCTGAAAAAATTCTGGTAGGAAAACTTACAACCAACATGATGTTTAGGATTAACATTTATACTAGATCAGTTAAGATCTTGGAAGAAAAGTTGGGGGAGATTTTTGGGAAAATTAGGACATTCAAAAACACCTGAGTATACAGGAAAATTTAGAATTTACTTGCCCACATCAGAAAAGGCTTGGGAAGATTAAGCTTTCACCTTGGGCTGATCCCTAGGCTCAATGTAAACCTGGTTAAGTGGTGAAGAAATACCCCAGAAAAAAAAGTAATATGCACAGACAGAGACATGAGTTTGTTGTTTTATTGGTTTGTTTGGTTTTGTTGTGTTGCTTTTTGTTGTTACTGCTGGTTTTGTATTTTGTTTTATTTTTCTTTTTTTGGCTTTCAAGCTCTTTCCTATCAAGGACATATCTGTGAAAGTACTTAGCTAAGAAACTGAGACTTTGCTGACCACAAATGACAAAGAATATGGTCTTTGCAAAAAAAAAAAGTTTGGAAAAGTCAGTAAACAAATGGACCACCATAACCTTCCTATATTCAAAATAAGTTAAATCATGAGAAAAAGAGAGCTTGATTTTTAGTGCTACCACATTATACATAAAGGTCCAGTTTTAAAAAACAAAAAACAAGCCATACAAAGAATCAGGGGAGGTATGGCCTATTTACAGGAACAAAATAAATTGATAGAAATCATCCATGAAGAAGCCTAGACATCAAACCTCTTAGAGGAGAAAAAAACCTTTTAGAAAACTGTCTTAATTATGTTCAAATGACTAAGGACAACAAAATAAAAAATAAATAAATAATAAAATTTAAAAATTAGCAAAACACTGTATACACAAAATGAGAATATCAGTAAAGCCATAGAAATTATAAAAAGAAAATGAACAGAAAATTTGGTGGCAAGAATACAATAATTGAAATGTAAAAAAATAAGTAGATGAGTTCAAGAACAAATTTGATCAGGCAGAAGAAAGAATCAGAGAATTTGAATTTAGGACAATTGAATTTTCTGAACCTGAGAAAGAAATTAAACAAAAAAGAAGAATGAAGAAAAGTAAACATAACCTACAGGACCAATGGGACCCCTATAAGTAGACCAACATATATATTTTGAAAGTCCCAGAAGGAAAATAGGAAGTCAGGGAAAATTGTTGAAGAAATATGTGTCACATGTTGTGAAGGACATAAATCTACAAATCTAAGAAGATCAATGAACTCCAAGTAGGATAAAATCAAAGAGATCTTTACCTAGACCAATTATAATCAAAGTGTCAAAGGCATTACAAAGAGAGGAGAATGAAAGAAGCAGGAGAGAATTAATTCATAATGCACAATAAAATTAACAGCCAAATTTTCATCAGAAATATGGAAGACAAAAGGCTGTGATGTGATACATTTAAAACACTGAAAGAAAATAAAGGTAAACAATTTTATATCTGTAAAAACTGTCCTTCACAAATTAGGGATAAATTATTGACATCCTCAGATAAACAGAAGCTGAAATAGTTTATTACCACAAGGCAACAACTCTGAAAGGATTCTTTCTAGTTGAAAGAACACTAGACAGTAACATGAAGCTATATGAAGAAATAAAGACCTCTGGTAATGGCAAATATATTGTCAAATGTAAAAGCCAGTATTATTATAATTTTTGCTTGTAACTAAATTTTATTTCCTACATGATTTAAAAAGAAAACCCATAAAATACAATTAAAAGCATATGCTATTTGGGTACAAAATATAAAAAGATCTACTTTCTGACAGTAACATGAACATGGAAGCTATTGAGGACCACAGTTTTTATATGTGATTGTAATTAAATTTTAATACACCAAAGTAGATTGTTATAAATTTAGTATGTTAAATGTGATCACCATAGCAATGATAAAGAAAGCATCTAAAAAATATACATGAATGGAAATGAGATAATGAATCAAAATGATTCACTATAAAAATCAACTAAACACAGAAGAAAGCAGTAATGGAATGAGAGATGTAAATATTTACGAAACACAGAAATAAATAGAAAAATGGCAGACATAAGTCCTTCCTCATCAGCAATTACTTTAAATGTAAGTGGTTTAAACTCTTCAATCAAAAGGCAAAGATTTGCAGAATGCATTAGGAAAACAAGAGATTACTATATGCTTTCTACAGAAGACTCAGTTTAGATCAGACACAAATAGGTTGAGAGTGAAAGATTGAAAAAAAAAAGATATTCTATACAACTAGTAACCAAGAGATAGGAAACTATACTAACAGACCAAACAAAAACTGTTATGAGAAAAAAATACTATTACATATACATAAATATGTGTATATAATGGGGGGGGGCAGGGAGAGAAACACCCAATTGGGAAAGAATCCACTTTTAAGCTCACAGAGTTTGGCAGAATTGCAGTTCCTGCAGATCTGTTGCACTATGGGTCTCAATTCCTATCTGGCTATTCCCCAAATACTACCCTAATTTATTATTAGCCGGCCTCACCAATATGTTAACAACTTGCTTCAAGTCAGCAAGGGAAAGAATATGCTATCAATACAAACTCTTAATCTTATATAACTCAATCATGAAAGTGAAATTTCACACTTTTACTATATTCTATTGTTTAGAAGCAAATTACTAGGTCAGTCTCCATTCAAGAAAAGGAGATTATATACAGAGCATGAACACCTGGAAGCTGAGATCATTGGAGACCATCTTAGACATTGCTTGCCACAAGTTCTTTGATACTTAATACATATACATTTGTGTAACCACCGCAACAAAGTTATATCATTCTCCCCAAATTCTCTCGTATTCTTCTTTACAGTCAGAGCCGTCACCATACTTAACCCCTGATAACTATTGATGTGTTGTCCATCACTGGAACTTTGTCTTTTAGAAATCTCAAAACCTGTATGAAATCAAACAGTATGTAACTTTTTGATGCTAGCCTATTTCATTCATATAATGCCTTTAAAAGTCATCCAAAGTACTGGTCGTAAAAATAGTCTCTTACTTTTTTCTCAGTAGTATTCCCTTGCATGGATGCGCCACTATTTATTAATCCATTCACCCGCTGGAAGGCCTCTGGATAGCTTCTAGTTTGAGGTATTATGTACAGATATGAACATCTGTGTAAAGGTTTCATGTAAATATAAATTCTCATTTCTCTTGGGCAAATACTCAGGATTTCTAGTACTAGGATTGTTCTGTCTAATGGTATATGTGATTAACTTTATAAATAATGACAAATTATTTTCTAGCATGGCTGTACCCTTTTGCATTCTTACCATCAGTGTATATGAGTTTTAACTGCCCTACATTTTCACCAGCAGTTAGTGTGATAATTTTATTGTTGTTGTGATTTGGGTTTTGTTTGTTTGTATTTAGCCATTCTGATATTTGTATAATGGTGTCCGTGTGGTCTTCATTTGTATTTCTCTAATGGTTGATGATTCTGAACCTATATTTGTGTACCTTTGGCTATCTTCGATTCCTCTTTGGTAAAGTATAATTTTAGTACTTTGCCCATTTTTAATTCGGTTGCCTATTTTTTTTTGATGCTGAATTTTAAGAGTTCTTTACATATTAGTGAGATAAGTCCTTCTTTAGATGTGAATTGCAAAAATTTCCCCCCAGTCTGAAGCCTGTTTTTTGTTCTCTTTCATATGCCAAAAATGTATAACTTTGATAAAGTTTAATTGATACATTTTTCTTTCATGCATTGTGTTTTGGGTCTCAGGTATATGAACACTTTATGTAATCCATGTTATGAAGATTTCCTCCTACATTGGTCTCCTAGAAGTTTTATAATTTTTGTTTTCTTTTATAATTAGATGTAGGATGCATTTTATTTTGTTTTTGTTTTGTTTTATTATGCATTTTAAATTAATATTTGTATGAGGTATCACAGTTGGGTCAAGGTCCTTTTTACTTTTTCTTTATTTTGTATATGATAATAATAAGTTATGTCTACACCACCTGTTCAGAAGATTTTTCTTTCTCAATTTATTTTGTACTTCTCTCTAAAATCAAATGGCCATATTTGTCTGGGTCTATTTTTGGACCTTCTGTTCTGTTTCATTGATCTATTTGTCTTTGCCTTTGTAAATACCACACTTATTTACATTCCTAGCTTTAAGTAAGTCTTAAAATCAGGTAATATGTGTATTAGTTTCCTATGCTGCTGTGATAAATTGCACAAACATAGTGGCTAAGAGCAATAAGTTACTATATTTTTTAAGTTTTTTAATTTATTTTGAGAGAGAGAGTGAGTGCAGGAGGTACAGAGAGAGAGGGAGACACAGAATCCAAGCAGGCTCTGCACTGTCAGTTCAGAGCCCTAAGCGGGGCGCAAACTTATGAACTGTGAGATCATGACCTGAGCCAAAACCAAGAATTGAATGCTTAACTGACTGAGCCACCCAGGCACCCCTAAGTTATTATTGCATAGTTCTGCAATTCAGAAGTCCAAAATCAGTCTTACTGAGTTAAAATCAAGATTTTGGTAAAACTATGTTCCGTCTGAAGTTTCCAGGGATTCTGTTTCCTTGCTATTTCTAGCTTCTAGAGGCTGCTCACATTCCACAGCTTGTGGCCATCCTGAAACAATGACACCATGCTAACATCTACTTCTGTAGACACATCTTTGTCTGACTCACGGTCTTATCTTTCTTATAATGGTCCTTGTGCCTATCTAGCACAAAAAAATCTTCCATCTCAGAATCCTTAGTCACATCAGCAGTTCCTTTTGATGTGTAATATAAGATATTAAGATTTAGGGGATTAGGATGTAGATATATTGGAGGGTCATTTTTCTGCATACTAAATGGTCAGAGAACCTAGTTCATATGATTTCAATTATTTCAAAATTTTCAAGTTTGTTTTATGTCCCATGATATGGATCACATTAAATATGAATAATCTACCTTGAATATGTATGTGCACTTAATATGAGAATTACTTCTTATTTTTATTTTTATTTTTATTTTTTGAGAGAGAGAGAGAGAGAGAATCTCAATTAAGTTCCGTGGGTATCATGGAGCCCAAAGAGGGCTCAATCCCACGACTCCAGGGTCATGACTTGAGCGAACTCAAGAGGTGAATGAGCCACCAAGTGAGCCACCCAGGCACCTAATTGTTGTTGTTGTTGTTTTTAAACACTCTACTTTTTTCAAGTAAGGTCATAGATCGTATGATCTAATTCTCTACTAATTAAAAATAAATAAATAGATAAAATATGCGCAAGGTATTAAGAGTACACTTCCCATGATGAGCAATGAGTAAAGTATAGAGTTTTTGAATCATTACATTGTACACTTGAAACTAATCTAACACTGTATATTATTGTATTTTTTATATCACTTGAATTTTAAAAAATCAATATAATGCCTATTGTTTTAGATTATTTTCTAGAAAACATTTATTCTGTCCCCCCACCACACCTCCATGGTACTTTCCCACCACAGTAATGCTGTACATAATCACATGTCTTGCTTTGACCTCATGATGAGTGGGTGTATTTCTTCACTTTTATAGTTTTTGGTTTGGTCAATTGACTTGCTTTGACTACCTAATGTTAACAGATGCCATATGAACACAAATTTGAACTGTGCTTATCCATTTGGGCTATATAATTTATGCTCCTGTATTTGAACAAAAAGAACATGTTTCAGATTGTCTCTGGCCCAAGGAGGAGAGAAGATGTTGGAGCAGGCCTGACTGCAATTTTCTTTTTTATTCTTTTTTTTTTTTTTTTTTTTGGTGATGGATGGTTTTTTTTTTGGGGGGGGTCTGTTTATTTATTTATTTTTTTAACGTATGCAATTATTTTCCATCATTTACACTACAGTAGTTACAATTACACTCCAAACAGAAAAGCAAAGTAAAAAATCAAAACCCCAACTTCTTTTTCATGTAATTAGACTTATACAGAAATTAGAAGGTTATGTAACAGCTAGTTAATCACCTAATTTCACAGCTATCTGAAGTGACTGCAATTTTCTGATTGTAGACAAGTCTGCTCTAAGTCGTCCCAAACCCTGACTATTCAATCAGTTGACACAAAAGCAAGAAATTAATAGAGATATTTGTGTGCGATGGAATTTGTGGCTGAGGTCTAATGCAGCATTATTGGGAAAATCATTGACAAATACTATGAATAAGTGGAAATTTCATTAATATGTATGTTTAAAATGATGTGAAAATATTTTCAGTTCACATATGAAACACAGTAGGTCTTATGCTAGGACAAATTATATGTAGGTTTATCAACCACACAATCTTTTACAGATCATTTGAAAGTCCTATGCTATAGTGTTTATCTGTGTCAGTAGGTGGATACCTACCAAGACTTTTATCATCTTTATTTCCCAGTTATTGAATATAATAGGAGCTCACAACCATTCTGACAAACAAGGAAGCTTCTACACATCTTTAAAGTGTCTTCCTAGGGACAATATAAACCATATGTGAAAATCATAGACTTAAATGTATAGTAAACCTAAGAATATAATAGAGGAAACTCAAATTTCTAAATATTTGCAAAATAGAAGACAAAGGATCCCCATGATGAGCGAACAGTCTAGAATGCCCTCTGAGCTCTGGAATACTCCTGGGTATTGCAAATATAGAAGGAGAATGCATCAATGAATTTAAAACTTAGATAACAGAAAGATCACTGTGAGAAATAGGGATTAATTGGAAGTGATCTGAGTTAGCAGTCCGACTACATAAACCCAGAAAAACTTCCCATTATTAATATATATCTCAAAGGGAAGGATTCACAAAGAAGCTACTAAGTGTTCCCTGACACACATTTCAATTCTAGACTCATATTGATAATTATATCATAAATCCAAATAACTATCTTCGCACATGCTCTGGTGTTAATTAAAGTGCACTTAATGGATATATCCCAACCCTCAGTAGTGTTGACAGAGCCACTTTTCCATGCAGTTAGAACAAATTGGATAATAGAATTTCACTGTCGTCTTTAACTTCAGATACATATGAGGGAGGGCAAGCAGGGCATTTCAGACAATAAAACTGGAATAGGAAGAACACTATGAAAATACTTAATTCAGGTTAATCGTGTAGACGGCTGAAATAATTCTTGGTTGAATAGACGGTTAGGCTTATGGATCATTATGCTAAGCATTGAGAGGCCTTGTTTAAATTTGATTTATTCCAGACAAGAAAGCCAAGAATAATACCCTGCAGGATAGGGTAGAGGGTGACAGATAATTTTAAGCATATTTATTAATAGTCTTTTCTTCAATCTTAACAGTCTTTTTTTTTTACAAATTAATATGTATAAAATTAGATTGCATCTTACAAGTTATGGTTTCTTATATTAGGTAAAATACTGTAGTGTGTCAGGCTTTTCTCATTTAAATAGTCTATTTTAGGTACTCTCTTAGATAAAAATCCATTCTTCTGGAATACACCGTCATTTCCTAAAAAGACATTCGGTGGACTCAGGATATGCATGAAATTGCAGTAGAAGGAATAGGGATTCCTAGAATCCACACAAAGGATCAATTGCTTCAGGCTTCCACATTAGCGTCTTGCTCCAGTTCCTATATAGTGTGTTGGCATCTGCCACTGAAATCTCAAGTACTGAACCCATGTTTTCTTTATTTGGCTTATTTAGGGCTCAGTGTCTGTCCTTCTGTGATGTGTCTGTGCTGCTTTGGTCTGGCCTCACAGTGCTGTAGAGACATGGCCTTTCAGCCATATTCTGTATGTGATCTATGGGGCCACTCAAACCCCACAAAGCCTCTGAAGTCTGTTTCCTTTCCTTTTTCATAGAGACTCTCCTGCATGGTGCTGGAGCTCAGCTTCATTGTCTTTAATTTTGTGGAGCCTGAGGAAACATGTGCATTGCTTCCACGCTACAGTGAGAATGAAGGTAGATCTGGGAGGTCTAATTCATACCTCTTCACTGCTGATCTACTAAGTGTTGACAGTATAGTTGTCTGTTTCATCAATGCCACATTGATATTGGTCCACTCTGTAACTTTGGGAAGAGACCACTGCACACAATGAGCTGATACAAACCCCTACATCCCCCACCCTGTTTTTGTTTTTGTTTTTACTTCTCCCATCAACATATTTGACAATACTATTCTGGTTGCAAGCAACAAAGCAGCAGAAGAGTCTTAATGCAAAAATATCTTCTAATTCCA
Organism: Suricata suricatta; assembly: GCF_006229205.1. Lineage (NCBI taxonomy): Eukaryota > Metazoa > Chordata > Mammalia > Carnivora > Herpestidae > Suricata > Suricata suricatta. The sequence continues at coordinate 98,058,195 of NC_043704.1, read as the reverse complement.
TTTTTGAGGAATAGAGAATCTTATCAGATATATCTGAAGATTACCTGTATTTTATAGATGGATACATCTTATTGTCATATACAACTAAATCAGGTAATTAATATTTTTATTCTAAGTCCTTTCTCATTAAGAAACTTTTTGATACTTTCTCATAAAGTAATCTATTCAGAAAACATTCTACTCAGCATAGTCATAGAACTAATTTCTTAGGTCCTGTATTCATAATTTAGCTTAAAAATATGCAATATACTAGGGGATCTTGGGTGGCTCAGTAGGTGAAGCATACAACTTTGGCTCAGGTCATGAGATCATGGGTCGTGCATTCAAGCCCTGTGTAAGACTCTGTGCTGACAGCTTGGAGCCTGGACCCTGCTTCAGATTCTGTGTCTCTCTCTCTCTCTGAATCTCCCCTGCTCATGCTCTATCCCTCTCTCTCTCAAAAATAAAATAAACATTAAAAATTTTAAAAATATGCAGTATAATATATGGTATAGGTCTGTCCGTCTCTTGTGGGCTTTGCTAATATGAATCCACATTCTCCAAGACCCTCTGAGATTTCAATAAGAATTTATGAAACTACAAGTCTAGGATCAAAATTGAGACTGTGATGAACTCAAGGAGGTAATATGACTCCGAGGATATATCTGTATAGTTTTCCAGATTTCCACAAGTACCATCTCCCTGTTTGCCTACAAAATTTAGTCTTTTGAACCCAAATTCTCACAAATATTTCTTATCTGTAACACATTATAGCATGCCTCAAATCTTCCATCTAAAATGTTCTTAAAAAGTGTGCCCAGGTGATTCATTCGGTTGAGTGACTTCAGCTCAGATCATGACCTCTCCCTTTGTGAATTTGAGCCCTGAGTCAGGCTCTGTGCTGACAGCTCAGAGCCTGGAGCCTGCTTCAGATTCTGTGTCCTCCTCTCTCTCTGACCCTCCCCTGCTCTCTCTCTTTCTCTCCCTTTCTCAAAAATAAACATTAAAAAAATTTTAAATGTACCCAAATAGATTTAATCAACTAAGAATTTATATTAAGGATTAAAAGCCCTTTTACTATGTTGGGCCATTGTTAAAAAAAAATAGCAAAAAAAAAAAGTGCCCAAAGCATACTGTTGTCCACAATAAGTAATAGAATTTTTTTAATCTTAAAAGTATTAAAAATGATTTTAAAAAGTAGGTTACTGTAAGTCATTTATAGGTTACTGTAAAATAGTTTATATTATAAAGTTTAATGATAAGGAGACATTAAACTAAATACTGTGAGCCAAATATTAGCCTGGTAGTCTGAGATTTAACTTAATTTAAGTCTTTTATCTAATTACTTGTAGTAAGTTCAAAGTCATTCTGCAATTTCTGGAATTTTCAAGAAAACTCATGATTATTTTTACTTGAACATCCAAGGTTTCAATTGCTGGCTCCAATGGGACATTGTTATGACATGGAGTTTATCTCCCCTGCTATTTTTTCATTACTCTGCACCAATTTAGATGTTCTTTTTTTTTGATCACCCCTGGGTGATCACTATAGTGGGGGACTTATGAGGTGTTCATTGGGAACAGGATTTACTGTAACACTGTGTTAGCAGTCGGAATATATACTGAAGTAAAAGAAACTAATAAAAATAGAATACTGTCCATCAGAGCTTGTAAAACTTCTAGAATCACCTTGCTCCTTGATCAATTGGAATTTATTAGTCATTGCTATGGACGCAATGTGTCTCCCCCAACCCCCAATTATATGTTCAGGCCCTAACCCCAAAGTGTGATGATATTTGGAGATAGTGCCTTTGATAGGTAATCAGATTAGGTGATGAGGGTGGGATCTTCATAATGGGATTAATAATTTATGAAAAGAGAGACAGGAGATAGCTTTTTGTTTGTCTTTCTTTGTCCCCTTTCCCCCTCACCACCATCATGAGAGAGTGCAAAAGAATGTAGACATTTGCAAACCAAGAAGAGGGCTCTTGCCAGAAACTCTTTCTATGAGCACCTTAATCTTAGAATACTCTGCCTCAAGAACTGTGAGAAATAAATGTAGTTTTTTGTTGTTGTTGTTTAAATCAACTAGTCTATGGCATTTTGTTATAGCAGCCTGAACTATGACAGTCATCTTTCTCTATATGCTCCAGTATTCCAGGATTTTACATAGATTTTGTTTGCTCTCTTCCACTCCTGCTATGCTTTCTGCTCTTAGACAATTTCCAAATCATCTTCATTACTAATCCCAAGCAAGATATAGTTAACTTTTGACATTGTCCCTGAGGCTTACCTTAAATTTATAAAAAAAACATTTTCCTCTCAATTGTCTGGAATGTAGACAGTTTTAAATCATATGCCAATAATGGAATCATACAGAAATTATTAATGACTATGTTTTCTATTTCTAAACTTATTTTGCTGTTGTTGGTCTTCGGCCAATTTAGTGGTGCTGCAGGACATAATTGATCTATCCCAGAACTGTATTATAAAATAAACTAACAAAAACTAGCAAAAAAGTAGAACACTTAATCCTATAGTTGACTATTTAGTCGACTATCCTGGAAACGGTGATTATTTTCTAATTTACATTTTTGATAGTTGCCCCTTTCTAATCACCTACTGGATCAGTTGAAAGCCCAAATTGCAGATGGATAATAGATATGATTAACTTACCAAATGGATTAACAATAATCATGCACTAAAAGTTAATATATTAAGTAGCTTCATTCTTAAGGAAGAAAAATGCATTCTAAACTTAAGTATAAAAACCAAAATTAAATAAATTATGTGAATTATTTTTAATGTAGTTTTTCATAGAACACTTTTTCATCTGAATCTACTTTTCTATTTTTCATCTGAAAATATATTTTCTTAAGGCAAAGAGAAATATAAAAATAATAGGAAATATGCTATCCAGTGTGCACTTATATACCACACATCAAGGCATATAGGCTAAAATTTATGTTCATATACATATCCTTCAAATAAAATTATTTAAGCACCTTCAAAACTTGCCTTTAGGGTATTTGCAAAAGGAAGATCCTCTCCCCTTAGTGTAACAACACTCTCTTTGATCAGTGGACTAAACAGTGATCCAGTTGGACAATCGGCTACTCCATTTCTTCCTCAGCGTTGACACCGACAATGGTAGATGCATCTCCTTACAAAGGAAAACAAAAATATCCTTTAAACAAAAATTTTCAAGCGGCTATCCTTATCTACCAGGAACTTAGTGCTGTGCTTTGAAAAAAGTTATTAAACTGCAAGAGGGGCTCCTGGGTAACTCGGTTGAGTGTCCGACGGCGGCTTGGGTCATGATCTCATGGTTCGGGAGTTGGAGCCCCTCATCTGGCTCTGTGCTGACAGCTTAGAGCCTAGAGCTGCTTCAGATTCTGTGTGTCCCTCTGCCTCCTCTTCTCTTCTCTTCTCTTCTCTTCTCTTCTCTTCTCTTCTCTTCTCTTCTCTTCTCTTCTCTTCTCTTTTCTCTTCTCTTCTTCTCTCTCTCCTCTTCTTCTCTCTCTCCTCTCCTCTCCTCTCCTCTCCTCTCCTCTCCTCTCCTCTCCTCTCCTCTCCTCTCCTCTCCTCTCCTCTTCTCTCTCTCTCTCTCTCTCTCTCTCTCTCTCTCTCTTTCTCAAAAATGAGTAAACATTTAAAAAACTTCTTTAAAAACTTCAAGAGACACTTCTTGGGGCGCCTGGGTAGCTCAGTCGGTTCAGCGCCCAACTCTGGCACAGGTCATTATCTCAAGGTTCCTGAGTTTGAGCCCCGCCTAGGGCTCTGTGCTGACAGAGATTCTGTGTCTCCCTATCTCCGTGCCCCACCCCATGGACAGCTCAGGCTCTGTCTCTCTCAAAAATAAATAAATAAATAAATAAATAAATAAATAAATAAATAAAATAATTAAAAAAATTTAAAAACACGCTTCAAAATACAAGTTTTATAAACGATTGTCAAATATATATATTCTCTTTATAACACTTATATGCATACATCCTAGCTATAATTTTTAATACAGTAAATTTGTTATTTAATATTTTATATATTTGTTTGACCAATGAAAGATGGCTTTCCAAGGAAGTGTCACAAATATTGGTTATAGTTACATTTTTTCTTCTTTCAGTTCATCAGTTGAAAATTCTTCTTTATGTATGTATCACTGGCAGTTGCATTAGTTATTTCTGATTATTAGTATAGTTTAAGACTAACAGAAGTAGCTATAAAAAATTTTCTTTCTTTTGGAAAATATTTTTAAGGTTTATTTGAATAGCGTCTAGCTCTTTAATTCTTTAAATATGTGGTCAGAAGGAAGGAGGTTTTGGGAATTTCAATTTTAGGAATGAAAACTATTAACTTTTTAATAATTTGATCAGTTTGCTGAAAAAGAATAGCACTAACTCCTAAGGAAGAAAATATATAACCCAACAGACACCTTTCTCTTTATACTTCTTGTTTAACTGTGGGGTTGGCAGTAGCACACAGGTATGTTGAGTGTCCTGCAGAGTTTTAGAAACACTTTACATTTGAAGGATACAAGTGATAGATATCTTTAGTGAGGTAGGTGCAGGATCAATGCCTCTTTTAACTCTTCTGTTCTGGCCACAAAGAATTTTTTTAAACATTTTAATTTATTTTTTGGAGACAGAGAGAGACAGAATGCTAGAGGGGGAAGGACAGAGAGCGAGGGAGACACAGAATCCTGAGAAGGCTCCAGGCTCTGAGCCCAACACTGGCTCAAATCCATGGACTGCCAACAACCCAGGTGCCCGTAGCCATGAAATTTAAGAAGTAGAGAAGCTCAGGTTTCTCAGAGGCTATGTCTGCACAGTGAAATGAAACAGAGAAAAGTATTTTTGCAAACTCACTTTAATTATCCACTAGGATTATCCTTGTTCCTTAAGCAGGATTTGTTCTTCATTTCTTTTGGAATGACTTGAAGCTTTTTTGGTCACACAATATCAATGGACTCACTCAGATCTTTGTTTCAAATGTCTTTTTTGATCATTTGATTGAGAGAATTATTCCAAAATGCAAATAGTTGTGAGAATCTTCAGGCAAATGTGCTCATAAGGTTTTTCCATCTGAAGCTTTGCTTCACCATAATTAAAGAAACTTTTTTAACATTTATTTATTTTTTGAGAGATGGAGAGAGACAGAGCGCAAGTCGGGGAGAGGCATAAAGAGAGGGAATCACAGGATCTGAAGCAGGCTCCAGGCTCTGAGCTGTCAGCACAGAGCCCACCAAGGGACTTGAACTCATGACCATGAGTTCATGACCTGACCTGAGCAGAAGTCAGATGCTTAACTGACTGAGCTACCCAGTCACCCCAATTTTCATGATAATTTTCTTAAAATTTTGAGGTTTATTCAGGATTGGGATTTGGGATGTTCTTGTCCTAAGGTAGGAGAGAGGGGCATAGCCTACCCATTTGTCTTCTCTCCAGAAGCTCTAAGGTTGCCCACAGCTTTTTGCAAACCAGTACTAAGTGGTTTATTTTCTTTCTTGCCTCGTGTTCTTCCTTCTTTTAACCCTTTTCCTGCCCTAATATTCTCTAGGGACTCTAAATGAAATTTTCTAACAAGCTGTAGGAAAGGGGATAAAGACACAAAACCAGAAAATTTTAAAACTGGAAATGACATCAGAAATCTTGACTTTATAGAGCACAGCTCTCTGTACCATCAGACTGCTACTTTCATCTTAAAGGTGACAAAAGTTTTTTTCATCCTATACAGTGAATTTTGTCTGATAAAGCTCCATTATAATGTAGTCATGTCAGTTATTTGCCTGAATTTTGGAACAATGCAATTGATTATGAGTTGGGAAAAAATAAGATGTAGCACATTACAAAATTAAGAAAAAACTTTAGGAACAATTGATAATTTAAAGTAAACTATTTCAATATCCTTTTGAGCTATAAGCTGGAGCTACAACCACTAAAACCCTCATCTTCTCAGTATTTAAAATCCATTTTTAGGGGCGCCTGGGTGGCTCTGTTCGTTAAGCCTCCGACTTCGGCTCAGGTCAGATCTCATGTCTGTGGGTTCGAGCCCTGCATCAGGCTCTGTGCTGACACCTAGCTCAGAGCCTGGAGCCTGCTTCCGGTTCTGTGTCTCCTTCGCTCTCTGCCCCTCCCCCTCTCATGCTGTCTCTCTCTGTATCAAAAATAAATAAAACATTTAAAAAAATAAATAAAATCCATTTTTAAAGTCCAGGTGTTTTCATTGTGAATACACATATCCCAAACCATGAAAATTATTGTAGCAGTGCTTGTTCTAGGACTTACTCCATAAAGCATTTGCCATATAAATATTCTTCTAAAATCATATGCATGTTTATTTGCTTTTGTATATTTTCAAACTGATTTTAATTATCAACCCAAAATCAGACTCCAAATTTTCACCTTACTATTTACCTTTTTTCTTTGACACAGAGTTTGGGTTTTCTGTAAGTTCTAACAAAACTTTCTGTCAACTTCAGCATGCTTTTACAGTTCAGATCAATAATATACAAAATTATGGATTTCATTAGTTTGTTGATAACTAAATTGTCAACTGCAGTAACTAAAATAAATCTTGTATTTATCACTGTATATAACAGTAAGTAAAAATTATAAGTTTCTCATAGTGAAATATATTTTTAACCATGATTAATTTTCACCATTATTTCCAGATCTCTTGGAATGTATACTAAATTCAAGGTTATTTATTATATAAATGTATTTGCCTATCATTTAGCCCTGGAAAAAAATCTTTTTTTCCAGGTGCCTGGGTGGCTCAGTCAGTTAAGCATCCAACTTTGGCTCAGCTCATGATCTCAAGGTTTATGAGTTTGAGCCCTACAGGCTCTGTGCTGACAGCTCGGAGCCTGGAGCCTGCTTCAGATTCGGTCTCTCCCTGTCTATCTGCCCTACCCCACTCACTCTCTCTCTCTTTCTCTCTCTCTCTTTCAAAAATAAATAAATATTTAAAAAAAATTTTAAAGACCTTTTTTTCTAACAACTGAAATATACTTAACATTGAAAGTACCAATTATCAAGCAAATCAATTACTACATATAGGATATAATAACAGAGATAATAATTATTCTGTACACAGTAACAGTATTTTCTACATCCAATTTCTGAGAGAAAACTTTAATATTTTAACTGATAATTATTATAAACACAATATTTTTGTGAATCATTTATATGTGAATTTCTGGGGCATTTTTTATTTGCCAATTAATTATTAAGATGGCATATCCACTGGAGCACCTGACTGGCTCAGTGGTAGAGCATGTGACTCTTGATCTCAGGGTCATGAGTTTGAGCCCCATCTTGGGTACAGAGATTACTTAAAAATTAAAATAAAATGGTTAAAATAAAAAAGTTACATATGCTTTACTTGAATAAAATGTTTTTAAAAAATATAACATCTACCCAAGTATAATTGTTTTGCTGTCAAAAATATGTATCCATTCTCCATACCCCAATCCTTAGACATGCATCTTTTTCCTTTTTCAAACTATCTCTGTTCAGTTATTTTAACTCACCTATGTGGTGTTTCGGGCTTGACTCCTCTTTTCTTAATTCCTATGGTTCCTTCCTCATTCCAGATGTCTCTCATCTGGCTTATTATAATAGCCTCATTGCCCCTGATGGGAGACCATTCTCATCAGTCCCTCACATTTCTGCCTGTCTTGTGAACAGAGATACTGACTAACTTGGTTCCAGACCATCTTTTCAAGGATGTTTGTATAACAAACAGCATTGGAATACAGACACAGTATGTCCTTCCAGATCGAAGAGCAGGTTTATGGTGCATGATAGTAAAGTGTGTCTTCCAGGCAAAAGTCAAGGACACTTACTAGCTTTTTAAAAAGATTTCCCCATGAAGTTCTCTCTCATCTTCCTTTTCCTAGATAGAAGTAAACTCATTCTTCTATGCTGTCATAATATTTAATTTAAAGCTCTCTCAAAGCAAATTCCAACTTGAATTAATCCCATTGTAAATACACCTATTGCTTTTGCACATTTTAAATTTCTTACATGTAGAACTTTGCAAATGTTTGAACTAAATCTATATAACCTTTCCTTCAGAACCTCAGAGTTTTAAATGGTCTTAGATATCTGTGGATTGAGGTGATGAAAGAGTCCCTCATTGAAGCTATTGTTCTTCAATCAGATCAATGGCCATTTACCTTCCCAAGGTAGAACAACTCAAAGGTATTTGACCAAAAGGTGGTTATTCCATCACACAGATTAAAAAGATTAATAAGAGAAAAGTACTCATATATGTACCTTGCCCATCTCCGTCTCATCTATTCTGCCCTTAAAGCGGAAACCAGAATAGCTGGAAAGATGGGTGTAAAGATGAAATAACCACCAAGATTCTGGGTGCTCAAGTCCCAGCCTCTTGGAATTTCTGTTTTTGCTTTTATTTCATGTTGATGTTAGACTAGATTTGTCATTTTGTTTTGTTTTTTTTTTCCTTTTTTTTTCTCCATGAATTTGTTTGCTACTGCTTCTTTTTGATTAAAAAAAAAAGTACTTTGGGATCTCCTTATATAATGTTAATAAAAAGAAACCTATTTATTTTGGATAAAGTAGAAACAAATGTTCAGAACTCCTAATCTTTTTTTCTTTTTTTTTTTTTTTCTTCACTCCTTTAAAGCAGTCCCTATGGTATTTCCATTAAATCCTAGTCTTTGGTGAAAATGACTTGAAGTTCTAATCTGTGAGTTTCTTTTTAACTTTAAAAGACCTATAAAAGTATCAAAAGAAAGTCTTTTGGCTTCTCAATAAAATTCATTTTCATTTCTAAAGTTATTTTTCTAATATATAGTATGAAGTTTCTCTAAAATATGATGTGTGCACATATACATCCATGTGTGTATATATTGCATATATTTGCATAGGTGATTACATATGACATAATATATAATGTGTACTTTATAATATCTAACCCCTTGGTGGTCAGTTACATACTAGGTGACTCAGCAATAAATTATTTCTTTCAAATCTCTAACATACTAACATAGAAGCAGTTTTTTAAGAATTTAAAAAAGTAACTTGCCACATAGTGACAAATTTAAAATGACTTCATTGTGAAACTGCCATTTGAACATAGTTTCTGTAGTATGGAAAAAAAGTACATTGTTGCAAGATTTTAAGTGTTTTGGCCTTTTCTAATTTTTAAAAATAGCCTTTAGATTTCCTTTTGACTTTTAAGAACTTACTAAGATGATCTCTTCCCCCCCAAATTTTGTCTACTAAAAGGTCAAAAAAACTATGGAGATCACTTAAGAAATTGTATAGGTTAGATACTTAATTTTATGAGCTGTTATTAAGAACATGACCTATCTAAGATGATACATATTCCTTACAGAATGTGAGACTTCTTCAGAGTTATTTGAATACTCTCTGTGTTTCTGCAAGAATAATAAAATTATCATTAAAACTGGGGTGAAAATTTGAAAAGCAAATCACTCCTTTATTTACTGTCAAAGTTTTAAATTTATATATTGTGCCAAAGTGCAAAAGAGTTTACAACCAGTTATCAAATCTTCAAAATTGTGATCCATGAATAATTTTAAACATTACTGAAAAGCTTCAGACTGTGATCCATCTGATTGTTACCGTACAGTGCGAAGTGCATGTGTTCCCAAATCAGTCAGATTTATGACAACTAGGTCCATACCTCTCCTCCTCTGTCCTTCTTAAGACATTAAAAACAGGTTCATCATGCATGTAGATTGCTAGGATGTTTTGAAAGGTGGATTTTTCATTTCCTTATTTAATAAACTATTGACAAACTAAAAGTGATTTTCTCTGTGGGGTCACATCCACTTTTCCTTTATATCTTTTGCTTCTCTACACAGTGGTGTTGTATAAATTCCGATTTTGTTAGACTACTACGTACCAATCACCTTTTAGTCACAACTTAAGCATGACTTTTTCCAAAATGGCATATATGAACCACAGATGAGGCTCATTTATACATTATATAAACAGCATACCAAGTTTCTCCATTTTGGTGTGTATCACACTATGATTTAATTGCACAATGACAATTTTTCATGTCACTTTTTAACATTTTTGAGGCCAGACTCTCTTAGGCTTCTTTCTTTGTGCAGCTCCCTAAACACATTTTGCTTTATTTTTCCTTTTCTTCTCTTGATACTCCAATATTCTCCTTCACCAAGTTCTAAGGTTCTGTGTAAACTATAACATGATGGAATAAAGGACTTAACCCATATCATCCCGTCTTGATCCATCCTTTCTTCTCCTTCTATATTTTATTCCTAGATAACACATTCCTGATTTTATTATAACCACTATGCCTAGGTCCTAAATTCTCATCATACAAGTACAACATAAGAGAATAAGATTCAGACTGACTTGAGCCTTCTTATAAAAAATTATTTTCTGTCTAGAATTCTAAAATATAAATTTTCTCTCAAAGGTATGATGATCTATACATATAGTTGGAAATGCATAAAGAAGGATCAAATAGAAGATACAAGCAAGAAAAAGGAAATATGAGATCTGGAAAAGAGCAGATCTAATATAGTATTATTATAGTGTAGGAAAATGCAATGCCAAGATTAAGTAGAATTCTGAAACTGTCTTTTTAATATCTGATTCAGATTGCAGTAGAAAGTAAGAAATGCCCAAAGGGAGGAACACTCCTTATTCCAGTGAGAATATGATCTTTTGATAAGACTAATGATGCTGATAAACTTGAGGCTATGATGAAGGCAATCTTTTATGAACAACAATAAGAATTAGTAACAATAGAATTTAAAAATAAAATGACTTAGAATGAGACTAAAAGATGTACAAAAGCATCATGACCAAATAGGAAAAAAATTAAAATGTGCCAAGATTTTGCAAATTGACAAAACATAAAAGAGGCTAATCCATATAACACTGCACATTCTCTTTTGCTTTGTATCAGATAACAACCTTGGGTTTGGGTGCAATACTTACATCCTAACAATCATATAATCATTTTCATTTTTATAAACAATCTACAGGAAAACAACATTCTGTATTTAATTATGATTACTGTGCAAGTATTCAGTGACAGAGCAATGACAGAAACTTAAAGACAAAGTTACTTATGTCTATGAAAGTATTTTTATTAAAATATGAAAGTTAAAAGATATGAAGGTCTATATGTACAAAGGTAATTACATAAAGCCAGACAATGTGCATACTTTCAGTTGAAGGTACAGGGTTCCATGGTTCTTGAAATCCATTAAGAAGGGACCTGACATAATATTACCATCTGATCCCATCAGGTTCTTTGAAATGTCCTGCTTTGCCATTCTCAGGTTTTCCTTTTCTCTCTTCCTGGCCCATCCTGACTGTTTTGCAGATTCTTTACTTTCTGCTTAAATGTCACGTAATTAATACAAACCAAATTCAGCATATTCATGAACGCCTAGACAGAGACCAAGTGACTTGAACATTCATTCCCAGATATCCCTATCTTTATGGTAGGACCAGTCTTGAAAACTGAATGCATATGTAGTTAATTTATCAACATGAAAACAATAATATAATAAACTAAAACTGTGAAGTAGAAGTGGGAAGGGAAATCTAAAATGTTAATAACCACATACTACTCCCATAGGTAAGGGATTAAGAGAGAGTTTCTGAAGCTAATAAAATATGAAAATTGCAATATATTATAAAGTGTTAAAAAATCTTTTAAATAATAGGGCAATATAACCATAAAAATATGGAGAGAGTGAAAGTTGTGTAAGGTAAACCTATATCTATCCTATTGCTGAATTAATAAAAATATCTAGAGTTTAAAAAATCATGAAAGAGATTCATAAACACATTATTTGGAGCTATACACGGAGCCTCGTTGGGAACAGAAGAGTTAATTTAGGACTGTGGGGTGGGATCTCTATTTTAACTTTAAGTTCTGTCAGGCAGAACTTTTTTTCACCATGTTGTATCACTCGGTACTATATACAAAGACCTGCAACATCAGTGGCATAAGCACAACAAGCCCTTATTTCTTGCTAACATAGGTGCAGCTCAGCTGGTGCCACTCCACCCTGGGGTCTGGGATACACATGTTTTATTCTTGAGGCCAAATTGCAGTCAGCTGCTACCGATGGGGTCTTTCCTACTGAGATGGCAGAAGCTCAAGGGAACAATGCCAATCACACAAGCACAGAGCAAACTTCTACAAATATCATGCCCTCTAACACTCCATCAGCCCAAACAAGATAAAGGATCCAAGTCCATGTCAAGAGGCTGGGAAATATACTTTTACTATGAGATTTTGGCAGAGGTGGTACGTGTAATTCTTACTTAGAGGAGTAAAGAATCAGGACCAATACATTCAATTTGCCATACTTGTCCATAAATTACTTTGAAGCAAATTAATGTTTTTGAAATTTTACAGAAATGTGAAGAAATCTATCTTGTCATGTCATTACTCTGACCAAAAATTTTCAATGTCTTCTGTTTTCACCTGAATAAAATTTTTTTTCAAAAATAATCAATATATCCTGAAAGACATTTCATGACGCAGCTTTTATATATAATTTCATTTGGGTAGACTCAGCCTTATTCACTAATCGTATTGGACTTCTTTTTAGTCTTCATATACTTTATACATTTTCCCTTTACATGCATACTCTTTCCTTCTGCTTGGAATGCTACCTATGCTTGCTTTTGACTAGTTACTTTGTAATCTTTTTTTAGTACTTCTTGGCTTTAGATTAATGATTTGTTGTGATCTTATTTTAGTTTTACCTTGCACTTTTTATAAGAAATGATCAGCCATCATGAAATTATTTGTACAGGGCCTTTCCTTCTCTGGTAAACTCTTGGTTACGTAAGGAAATGACCTTTTCTTTTTGAACACAACATCATTGGGATGAAATATTAGTGCCTGGCACATATTTAGAGAATGAATAGTCCATCAGCCTTTTTTAGTATACAAAATCTATCCATTTCTACCTGAACTGGTACCATGAAAAAGTGGAAGCTCTTAACAAATTTCCTTACTCATGCTTTATTTAGGCAGGCAGTAAAATCAGTCAGTATTTGATCTGTGTTTGTTATATTGATTGTAATTAATGTGTTTAATTCTTGTAATATCAGTACATTTATTAGCTGTTAACTACATCTACCTTATAAATTACTATATAAAACTTGTTGAAAATAATGACTTTAGAAAGAAGTTAATGTTTACATAAGTGTTAATAAAACAACAAATGTGTTGGTATTCTGAAATATGAGCTGTATAAAAAAGCATAAGTAATTATACTTCGTGTATCTGTATCTATAACTATTATCTAAGCAAATTTAGTAGACACAACTGTGTGCTGTTATTTCCTTCTATACTAGTGTCAACCTGAAAATAAGAACTGTAATGAGAGACAATGAAGAGTTTATTTGGAATCAAAGAATTATAATCCAAAAACAAATCTGGACAGAAACTTAAGTAGTGTCTCGCTCTTAGGGTGAAACCATGGGTGTTTTATGGGGAAAAGAAAGGGGCAGTTACATGGGTTGAAGGAAAGAACAAATTTCTCTATGGGTGTTAACAATGAATTATACATCCATTGACTACTGATTCTATCTATCTTCAGAAAGTCCACAACCATCAGTCTTAGGATCAGGCTATCTGTGCTTCCATTGTTACTGTTACGCAAGCAGTTGCTCAAAACAATTGCTGTTTTTCTAAGTCTAAAGGTTTTGAACCAAGTCAAACAAAGGCGGTCAGACAATTGCTCTACAGTGACAATTTAGGCTCTATTTTTTTAAGAGTTCTTTAGTTTTATTTAAATTTGTAGAAGATTGACATAGCTGCTCACTGATTATACAATTTTATTATTTTTTAAATTTTTAATAGTTTATTGTCAAATTGGTTTCTATATAACACCCAGTGCTCTCTCCCACAAGTGCTCTATTTTAAAATGGCTAGAATCAGGTCAAATTTCTGCACAAGTAAGCACAAAAATTCAAGCAAATTGAATTGATTACATCCCACACCTCTCCACACACTTCACGGTAACATATTCCTAAATTAGAGTCAGGCAGTATACTATTTATTTTTTTCTAACTTAATCATTATTATAACGCTAAGCTCGGAGTTAAACCATTTCTTATCAATTCCTCGTCCATTTAACAAAGATTTATTAAGTTCTACTTATGTGGAAGTTTTGTTAAGCATTTCTCATTGGGGGCAGGGTAATAAACAAAATGGACAGAGGTTATACCACTCTTTTTTAGTCGGGGGAGATGTGGTGAGTGTGAGAGGGAGGGAGGAAAATACATATATATTATAATGTCACAGAGCAATAATTACTATAAGAAAAAACAAGGTATATTTAGAGTAATAAGAACCTTTTTTTTTGGTAGAGACAATGAGGAAAGCTTCTCTGAGATGATATTCATGTGAATATGAGCGGGGGGAGGGGACCAACATCAGTAAAAATAATGTTGTAACTATATTATGAGAAACTGAGGAATTAAATTTGTAAATTGACTTGTGACATTCAGTAAAGCAAATTTTAAAGTTTGAGTTAAAATGACCAAAAGCATTAATATACTCTTATAGTAGAGTGTTAATGGATAAATAACCATAAATATGGGACTAAGACTCAAACTCTTGTAGGGTCCTCACTGGAGTATGAAACGTCTGTCATTGTGATCCTCTTCTGTCTTAGTTGGTAAGCAATAGAAAAGAGAATGATTTTTTGATAGCTACTTGCAGTTGTTAACAACTAATTAACATTCCAGGGGAAAAAATATTTTTTTAAAAAGCTAAGCCATTAGAGTATTAGGTACTTGAAATTGAATAAAATGAAAACACAGCACATAGAAGTCTAAACAAACCAGAAGACTTATTACAACTTCTATTATCCTGACATTCCCCCACTGATTATACAACTATTCAACTTTTATCATCACAACATCTATGTTTATGAAGATGACTCAGTAATTTGGTGATCTACCTCATAATAATTTATATTTAATTGGGGTTTTTTTTTTGCTTTAGTGTGAGAGGATAACTGTGCCACTGATAAATTCAGTGCATGTATATATATATTTATATTTATATATTTATATACATTTATATATATTTCAAATGAAGAAATTGTAGATTCAAAACAAAAGAGAAAGAATAAATGAGATAAAAATATTTATGAGAAAGAAATTGAGGTAAATAGAGGATTAAAATTGATTAGCTTCACATACATACATTTTGAATGAATACAAAGAGCCTACTTGGAGAAAACGAATTCTATTAGGGATTTACTGAATTTAAAGTGTGATTGAATGAAATTAGGCAACTAATAAGCTAAATGAAGAGAGAGGAAAATAAGCAGTAACAGTGGTATCTAAAAGATAATAAAGATATAAAGACCATATGGTGTTTCTTGTTTAGGATGATGGACATGTGTTCATCCACATTCCCTTACAAACATAACAGTAAAATGATGACAATTTAATAAAAAGGTAAGTTGCAAGAATGGAGGCACCTTGGTTCCTCAGTTGGTTAAGCATCCAACTCGTGATTTCAGCTCAGGTCATGATCTTGAGGTTCTGAGTTCAAGCCCTCCATCGAGGCCCTGGGCTGACAGTGCAGAGCCTGCTTAGGATTCTCTCTCTTCTTTCTCTGCTCCTCCCACTCTCTCTTTCTCTCTCTCAGAATAAATAAATAAACCTTATAACAAAATTGCAATAATGAAAAGAATGAAAAAGTCCATTATAGTATGAAATATTTCAAAAACCATTTTGTAAGATAAAAGCCAAATGAAAGACCATGATAAATAAACTTTGAAACATAGGTAAGGAAGTCAAAATCTATGTGAAAAGCAACTCATTTGCCCTGAAGAATCTTCAGAAGCCTAGATATTAAAAAACTAAGGTTAACAGGATGGAAAGAATGAAATATGTCTGAAATAGCAATTAAAGATCTGCAAATGGAGCATCACCTCAATACTACAATCATTCATACACACAAAACTATATAATGAGATGAGTGCCCATTCACTGAGGTTCATTTACACAGAATAAACTCTCTGAGGAAAAAAAAAACATTCAGATAATGTGAGTATTAGTTATCCAGAGCATAGGTCTCCCAATTTACCAAGTTATGGGCAGTATGCCTAATATTTACCTCTTCAATTTATTAAAAAATATATCAGATGCTGAGTTACAATTAACTGTACTTATTTCATTTTAAATTATAATAAGAAAACCAAGAATCACAAGATCTTAGGAAAGCTTGCAACATGAAGAGAAAAAAAAACAAAATAAACACGTAGAGGAAATTACTCCTTAGGAAATATAAATTAGTGAAAGAACATGGGAGAATAATAAAATAATACCAAAAAAAATCTCTGGTTATCACCTCAGATTTTTTGTTTGTATGTTTTGATATTACATCCATTACATAGGTTTCTAGGAAAAAGACTGTCCAGCACAGGAAACGGTCTTGGGGAGTTTAAAATACAACTGATTTCAACAAATGATATAGGGGCAATAGAATATTTATGTACAAAAACAAATGAATCTGAATATAGGTCTTATATTCTTCACAAAAGTGAAATCAAAGTGGACCACAGACCGAAATGTAGAATGTAATTAATAAAAGCCTAGAAAATAACATAAGAGAAAATCTAGATGACCTTGAATGTGGCAACAAATTGTTCAATAGAACACTAAGGACACAATCCATGACAGAAAAAAATATTATTAAGCTAGACTTCATTAAAATTAAAAACTTCTGCTCTGTCACAATATTTAGAGAATTAGAAGACAAGCCACAGAGTAGAAGAAAATATTTATATGAGATACGTCTGTGAAAAATGACATTGAAAATTTAAAAGAGATTGCATTAAATCAATGGGTGACTTTAAATAGTGTGGGTTATTTTTCCAGTCTACGAACACAGGATAACTTTCCATTTGTTTGTGTCTTCTTCAATTTTTTTCATTAAAGTCCTATAGTTTTCATTGCAAGATTCTTTCAGTTCCTTGGTTTTATTTATTCCCGAATAGTTTTTTTTCTTTGATAGCACCATGAACAGAATAGTTTTATTTCTTTTTCAGAAATAAATTCTTCTATACACAATTAGAAATGCAACTGATTTTTCTATGTTGATGCTATATCTTGCAAATTTACTGAATTCAATTATTAGACCTAATAATTTCTTGGTTGGGTTTTTAGGATTTTCTATACATTGGACCATATCATTTCCAAATAATGACAATTTTACTTCTTTCTTTCCAAGTCGGATGTTTTTTTCTTTCTTTGTCTTGCCTAATTGCTCTAGCTAGGACTTCCATCATCGTGTTGCATCAGAGTGGTGACAGTGGGTAACTTGTCTTGTTCCTGATCTTAGATGAAATGCTTTCAGTCTTTCACTGTTGAGAATGATGGGAGCTGTGAGTTTGTCATATATGCCCTTTATTATGTTGAGGTATGTTCCTTCTATACTCAATTTGTTGAGAGTTTTTATCTGGAAAAGTATTATATTTTCCCAAATACTTTTTAGGCATCTTTTGAGATAATCATATGATTTGCATCTTTCATGGTATTAATGTGGTGTATTAAATTTATTGCTTTACATATGTTGAATCACCCTTGCATCCCAGTGATAAATCCCACTTGGTCATGTTGTGAGATCATATTAATTTATTGTTGAATTAACTTTGCTAACTATTCTTGAGAAGTTTTGCATCTACATTTATCAGCAATATTAGTCTGTAGTTTCTTTTTCACAGAGATAAAGAAATCCTAAAATTTGTATGAAGCTGCAAAACACTCCATATAACCAAAGCAATCCTGAGAATAAACAAAGCTGTGGCACCACCCCTTTTATTTCAAACTATACTACAAGGCTGCCTTATTTTTTAAAAGTATTATAATAGCATGAAAAGACACATAGACAAATGGGAGAGAACAGAGAGCCTAGAAACAACCCCCCACATATGTGGTCAACTAATATTTGTCAAAATAGTCAAGATCACTCAATGGGGAAAGGATAGTCTTTTCAACAAATGGTGTTGGGAAAACTGAATGATGATGTGCAGAAAAATGAACTTGGAACCTTATCTCACCACCCACAAAAATTAACTTAAAATGGACTAAAAATGTAAACATAATAACTGATACCATAACACTTCTAGAGGAAAAAGTGACGAGGTATTTGACAGTGTTCTTGGCAATATTTGTTTGCTTGCTTGTTTTTGACTTATTTTTTTAATTTCAATTGCCTTTTATTGTGAGTAGCTTTTTTAAATTAATAGTTTATTACCAATTGGTTTCCATATAACACCCAGTGCCCTTCTCCATGACCATCACCCCCGTTTCCCTTCCCCCCTCCCTCTTCACCTTCAGTTCGTTCTCAGCATTCAAAAGTCTCTCATGATTTGCCTCACTCCCTCTCCCCAATTCTTTCCCCACCCCCTTCCCATTCCCATGGTCTTCTATTAGGTTTCTCCTGTTAGACCTATGAGTGACAACATATGGTATCTGTCCTTCTCTGCCTGACTTATTTTACTTAGCATGACTCCCTCTAGATCTATCCATTTTGCCACAAATGGCCATATTTCGTTTTTTCTCATTGCGATGCAGTATTCCATTGTATACATATACCACATCTTTTTGATCCATTCATCAGTTGATGGACATTTAGGCTCTTTCCATGATTTGGCTATTGTTGACAGTGCCGCTGTGAACATTGGGGTACATGTGCCCCTATGCATCAGTGAGTCGGCCCGCGACCCACAACGAACGGTTCCTGTGGGGGAGAGGTGAGTGGAACAAGGAGAGACAAGGGGACAAGTCTGCAGTTGCTGATCAATTCCGTTTATTGAGAGAACACACACGTCTTTTAAAGGCAGAAAACTGGCAACTTGACGTTAGTCAGTTGCTAAGAAACAAGGGTAAGGGTAAGAGAGAAACTAAAACTGCAGATTCAGCATAGCACAGTGCCTGGGAAACTGATAGGAAGGCCCAGCCTACAGGCCCTGAGCCTGGGAAGCCGATAACTCAGCTCCGCTGAGCTGGGAGTGATGACGCAGTTCTGCTGAGTTGGGAGTGATAACACAGTTCTGCAGAGCTGGGAGTAACAGTGCAGCTCTGCTCTGCGGGCTGCTGATCTTGCAAGGTTGAGGCACATCTCTTCTTCCAGCAGCTCTTCTGGTGCAAGGCACATCTCTTCTCCGGCAGCTCCCGACAGGTCTGCTTATCTAGCTGTACATTCCATCAGAGTTAGTCAATATTGTTTTAACTTTTCCATCAGAGTTCTTTACCCTTATCTTTGGCTCCCGGCACATCAGCACTTCTGTATCCCTTGGGTAGATCTCCAGCTGTGCTATTGCTGGGTCATAGGGGAATTCTACTGATAGTTTTTTTGAAGAACCTCCATACTGTTTTCCAGAGTGGTTGTGCCAAGTTTACATTCCCACCAACAGTGTAGGAGGGTTCCAGATTCTCCACATCATCACCAGCATCTATAGTCTCCGGATTGGTTCATTTTAGCCACTCTGACTGGTGTGAGGTGGTATCTCAGTGTGGTTTTGGTTTGAACTTCCCTGATGCTGAGTGACACTGAGCATCGTTTCATGAGCCTGTTGGCCATCTGGATGTCTTCTTTGGAGAAGTGTCTGTTCAAGTCTTCTGCCCATTTCTTCACTGGATTATTCACTTTTCAGGTGTGGAGCTTGGTGCGTGTCTTGTAGATTTTGGATACTAGCCCTTTATCCGATATGCCATTTGCCACAATCTTTTCCCAATCTGTCAGGTTTTTTTTTATTGTTTCCTTTGCAGTGCAGAAGCTTTTTATCTTGATGAGGTCCCAATAGTTCATTTTTGTTCTTGATTCCCTTGCCTCTGGGGATGTGTTGAGTAGGAAATTGCTGCAATTGAGGTCAAGGAGGTTATTTCCTATTTTCTTCTCTAAGGTTTGATGGGCTCCTCTAGGGCTCACATTCAGGTCCTTCAGTCATTTTGAGGTTTTTTTGTGTGTAGGGTGTAAGAAAGTGGTCTAGTTTCATTCTTCTGCACGTTGCTGTCCAGCTCTCTCAGCACCACCTGCTAAAGAGGCAGTCTTTTTTCCATTGCATACTCTTTCCTACTTTGTCAAAAATTAATTGGTCATACATTTGTGGGCCCAGTTCTGGGTTCTCTATTCTATTCCATTGGTCTATGTGTCTGTTTTTGTGCCAATACCATACTGTCTTGATGATGACAGCTTTGTAGTAAAGGCTAAAGTCTGGGATTGTGATGGCTCCTGTTTTGGTTTTCTTCTTCAATATTACTTTGGCTATTCAGGGTTTTTTGTGGTTCCATACGAATTTTAAGATAATTTGTTTTGGCTTTGAAAAGAACGCTGGTGCAATTTTGGTAGGGATTTCACTGAATGTGTAGATTCCTTTGGGTAATGGTGACATTTTAACAATCGTTTCATTTTTTTATACACCAGAAATGAAGCAACAGAGAGAGAAATCAAGAAACTGATCCCATTCACAATTGCACGAAAAACCATAAAATACCTAGGAATAACCCTAACGAAAGATGTAAAAGACCTGTATGATGAAAACTAGAAAGCTTATGAAAGAAACTGAAGAAGACACAAAAAAATGGAAAAACATTCCGTGCTCATGGATCGGAAGAATAATCATTTTGTTTTTTAATATTTTACCTAAAACAATGCAACAAAAGGAAAAATCAACAAATGGGACTATATCAGACTAAAGAGCTTCTGCACAGAAAAGAAAAATGAAAAGGCAAACTACATAATGGGACAAAATATTTTCAATATTTTATTATTGAAATTTTATTTCATTATTATATATATTACACACAGAGAGACATAAGGAACTCATACAACTCAGTAAAAAAAAAATAGAAAAAGCCCAATTAAAAAACAGGCTGAGGAAATGAATAGACATCTTTCCAAGGAACCATCCAAATGACCAATAAGGTGCTTGCTTCGGCAGCATATATACCAAATGACCAATAAGTATATGAAAATATGCTCAATATCACTAAATATAAGGACAATGCAAATCAAAACCACAGGGATATATCATTTCACACCTGTTGGAATGGCTGCCATCAAAAAGACAAGAGATAAGTGTTGGTAAAGACGTGGAGAAAAGGAAACTCATGTGCACTATTGGTCAGAATGTAAATTGTTCCACCACTATGGAAAATAGTATAAAGGTTCCCCAGTCAATTAAAAATAAAACTACCATATGATCCAATAGTCCCAAAGGAAATGGAAACAATATATCAAAAAGACATCTTCACCCTCATGTTTATTGTAGTATTATATAAAATAGCCAAGAAATTGAAATTAAGTGTCATTCAGTGGATGAATGGATAAAGAATATGGGACCCAAACACACACACACACACACACACACACACACACACACACAGAGGAATATTATTCAGCTATGTAAAATTACAAAAGGAAATTGTTGTGGTTTGCAACAATATGGATGGAGGTTGAGGGCATTATGCTAAGTGAGAGTAGTAGATCAAGAAATACGTACTGTACTGTGTGATACCACTTATATGTGGGATCTAAAAAAGCTGAACTCACAGACACAGATAACAGAATGGTGGGCCTGACAGGGTGAGGAACTGAGGAAATGTTAAAAGGTTGAAACTTATAACTAGGGCATAAATAAGTTCTGGAGATGTAATACACAGAAAAGTGATTATCATCAACAATACTGTATTATAAACTTCTAATTTGCTAAGAAACTAGATACTAATTGTTTTCACCACAAAAAAAGACATGATCATTATGTATGTGACAGAAGTGTTATCTAATGCTACACCTGTAATCATACTGCAATATATAAATGTATCAAATTAACACATTGTATACCTTAAACTTATAATGTTGTATGTCAATTATATCTCCATTTAAAAAGATATATCTGAAAAGGGACAATTATTTAAAATATACAAAAAAACTTTGGGACACTTAGGTGGCTCAGTTGGTTAAGTGTTTGACTCTTGATTTTGGCTCAAGTCATGATCTCAGGGTTCATGCATTTGAGCCCAGCATCAGGCTCTGCACCGGCAGCGTGAAGTCTTCTTAGGATCCTTCTCTCTGTCCCTCTCTCTCTGCACCCCCTGCTTGTGCAAAATAAATAAGTAAATACTAAAATAAAATTAAAAAATAAATAAAGTACACAAAGAACTCTTAAAACTCAATAAGAACTCTAAAACACTAAATGAATACTGAATAAGAACTCTAAAATAGTAAAATAAATACTAAAACATACTAAAATAAAATAAAACAAAATACAATATACAAAGAACTCTTAAAACTCAATACGAAAACAACCTGATTAAAAAATGAGACACAGACATTAACAGACCTTGTCAAAGAAAAAACACAGATGGAAAATGAGCAGATGAAAAGATGCTCCATATCACACGTCAATAGGGAAATGATAGTTAAAACAACACCTAAATACCAGTACAAACTTATTAGAATGGCCAAAATATAGGACACTGACACCACACCAAATGCTGGAGAGAATATCAAACAACAGAAACTCATTGGTTGCTGGTGGAAATGCAAAACGGTATAGCTACTTTGGAAGACAGGTTGATTTTTTCTTATAAAACAAAATATACTGTTAACATAAGCCCAAGCAAAGGCACAAGTCCATATTTACACAAAGGAGTTGAACATATACCTGCACAAAAATCTGCACACAGATGTTTACAACCAAAACTTGGAGTTAATCAAGATGTTCTCAGTAGGTGACTGAATAAATAAACTGTGGCACATCTAGACAATGGAATACTAGTCAATGCTAAAAAATAAATGAGCTATCAAACCTTGAAAAGACTTGGTTTTACTTTAAATACTTATTATGGAATGATAGAAGATAATATTTTAGGGATATATAAAATTCATTGTTATAGTTAAAAGAGTTTTAGACTAGAAGAATAATGTTGCAATATATACAAATACATACAAATGTTGCAATGTGATACAAATATCAAATCAATAGACAGTACACTGAAGTTAATATAATGGTGTATGTCAATTTGCTTCAACAAAAAGACAAAAAATGAAAGCTTCTCTTTTTCTTGTTTTTATCCATGTATTACTTAAAATCTAAACAAATTTTAACATATATTAAAACTGCTTCAAGATCCAATGTAGCTAAAAAATCCCAACTTGATTGACATATAAGTGTATTTTTATGTGCCTATATTATTTGCATATAGGTTTTGTTATTTAACTTAAAAATTTGGCCTCATTTGAGTTAATATTGTCATTTTGAGAAAAAATGGTTCAATTGAATTAATGATAAAGTAGTTACATGATTGTCAACTTGATTGAGACAAAAATGAGTGACATTTTGTGGCACTGAAGTGTTCTAAAATATCTATTCTTGAATACTCTTTTATACAGGCTTGAATAATCCACTCACTAAATAACAGTAAAGAGGATTTAGAAAAAATCACAAAGCATTTGGATATGTGAGGAGTAAAAACAATAAGCCATCTGACTTGAATATAAGATTTTATTTCAAGAAAAATTATACTGTAAGTGAATTATGTTTTCAAAATTTGTCAAATATATTTTAAGTTGTTATATTTACTATTTGCCTGAGTTCTATGGCAAATGGTATCTGAAACTTATTAAGTTCATTTTTTGTGAAAATTATGAAGTTTACTACATTTTAATATTAAACCATTCACTTTTAGAAAATGAAGTATCTTTCCCAATGTTCAGAAACAATTACTTTTTATGAGTTGACACAGTTTTTGATTGAGTCTGTCAGAAAAACTTGTATAATTCTCTTGCTATAATAAATGGAATATTTGGGTTCTAATTTCCATAAAAATAGATTTTAGAAAATAACAATTCTGGGATTTATTAGATTTTCCAGCAAAGCATTGTAATTATCTCATACATCAACCATAACTAGTGCTTATTACAAGTGCCAGTTGTAATCATTGGCTGATTTTGTTGATGTTCAAAGAATACTGAAGATGTATTTGCAGTTCACCTTAAAATGATGAGTTTAGAACCCTACATTTTCTTTTAAATATTTTGATAAATATTCATATAGAGAATATAATGGCTTTCTATCAGAATTTACATAACTGCATGAAAGGTTAATAGTTATTTTTTTTTCTTTTTGAACCTAAAAGGCCATGAGTATCTAAGCCTTGGGTTGTGAAATCCAGAAACTCTGTGCTGTTTTGCTTCACACCCTTTGATTTTTCTGCCTATGCACTTGACTATTCCTCAAATTACCTGAACTGATACTTGAGTGCAGCTTTCACTGTATCAATGAGAAAGCTTGGATCCAGGGAGAAATAGAAGATTATTTCTTGGACATGATAAAGTATTTAGTAAATATGGTGAAGTAATTTTTTTAAAAAGTTCCAAATATAGTTTCATGCACCCCCTCCTTCTCACCAAGTTTAACAATTAAAAAACATAAGCTACTATACAAGCCCTCCACATATTCTTTAAATTCAAGGGTCATATGCTCTATTCTAGTGATATGTAGAGTTACACATTTGTGAAAGATGAAATAAGAAAACTCTGTCATCTTCTTATCACTACAGTGATTTATTTGTGATATTTTTACATTGTATTTATATTTTCAGTGAGATCATGCTATATGATTCAGGACTGAGTAATAGTAAGAGACTAAACTTACTTGTTAATATAAAACTCACAAAATGACTTACAAATAAGTTATTGATATAAACTAGGGTGCCTAAGGCAGAGTTCAATGATAGTAGTTTTAAGCAATATTATCAGAAATTTTGACAACTAAGGGTCAAAGTAAAAGTATTGCTGATATGTGTTTTCCTTCTATAATTTTCTTTTTGTGGATTCCCAACAAATAGTAAGTCATTAAAGGACCTGAAATACACTGTAATAAAATATGGCTTACATTTTAGTGGCAATCATTTGAAAAATAAATACAATACCTATTTTGGGAATAATATTCATAAAGTTTACCTACTAACACTACTTAGAACAATTTTTTTTTCTTAACACTAACTGTAGCAAGGTGGGAATTAAGTACAAGGAAGTGCAAAAACCTATGGCATGTCTTCTTATCTATCATCAAAGATCTGATGCCAATTTTAAATAGCGGCAGAATACATAGTGAAGATTCTGTCATACACAAACATTCTTAGCCTGTGGTTCTGACATAATGTAACTATTGCACCAATTTTATTATCACAACTTTGATAGTGACTAAGTTAGATAAATTTGGATTTGTGAGATCTATCAATTATATTATTCATTAACAAGTGTGGGGGTGCCTGGGTGGCTCAGTCGGTTAAGTGTCCAACTTTGGCTCAGGTCATGATCTCACAGTTCCTGGGTCCCAGCCCTGCATCGGGCTCTGTGCTGACAGCTAGCTCAGAGCCTGGAGCCTGTCTTCAGATCCTGTGAATCCTTCTCTCTCTGACCCTCCCTGGCTCACGTTGTCTCTCTCTCTCAAAAATAAATTAAAAATAAAAAAAACAAAAAACAAGTGTAATTAAGACTGTACTCAGTCTTTCACTATAAATACATGATTACTAATTATAACTCAGTATCTCTGGAGGCACAGATCAAAATCTATCTTACTTTTAGAACTCAGTATTTTAGATTATCCTTAAACATTTTACCAAAGGTTAGCTTTAAAAATCCTCAAGCCAGATGATAATCCTTGACCTGTTATTTCTTTCATTCCCTCTTTTACCTATCCCTCCCTTTACTCCAAGTCATCAAAACAGCAAATCAAACACTATACCACTTAATGATAAGCTATGCTCAACCTTCCAACATGCATATGAAGTAGGCAGAGATTTACTTCACTCCAAGTTAATTTTCTTATAATTTTTGTCATACATAGTAACACTGCATTACATTATAGGTGGACTTACTTTGTATATGACTTTTTTTTGACTAGTTTTCTGGCACATTGATAATATAATAACATAAACCTCAGATTTATTTTGAATCTATTTTTTAATTTTGCACCAACTTTGAGGAAATAGTTTGTGGGCAATGCATTAATCTAAAAACTTTAGTTAATCTTGATTGTGTTTTAGGTGGTAAAACAAGTTTAACATCTTATTTTACTGGATTTAGGATGTGATCATGTCCCCAGTAGATTTTTAAGAACATGTGAGTTTAAAGATTAAGAATATATATTTGATTATTAAATTCTTTGAAAATCACAATAAAGACTTCCTTCTCAACAAGGTTTTATAGATTATTGAACAGAAGGCAGCTACCCAAAACCTGATATATGCCTGGATGAAATGATTTTATGGAAATTGTATTCTTATCAAAAAAGATTAAAAATTTTCAGAAAATCTCACAGGTAATTATCCAGTCAGCTTTTGGCATATGATTGATTGCTTTTGAACCCCTTGAGCGGAAGCAGAGTTAAAAGCTTAAGTCTAGACATGAGGTCATCATTCTTCATTATCACATTCTATGGGGGAAAAAAAAGTGATCCTGCTGATTAAAATATAGGTTCTTACTGATAGAGTTTTCCACTGAAAACAATTATTCATGCTTGAATCCATTGTGTTTCCCACATCTGAGGATTCACGTCTTTAGCCTAACTTGGAAAACCATGTGTGCCATCTCTTCAAATAATAATTAATAATTCTCTTCAATTTCCTCTACTCATAACTTCTAGAATCCTATTAGATTGGTGTTGGCCCTTCACAAAGCTTTAAAGCCTATTTATGTTGTCTTACATCCAGCATTAATATGAATAAATTTTTTTTGTCTCATTTCATGGAAGCCGGGTCTATTGTACTTTGCCAAGATAAAAAAGGCCTGAGCTTGGCAATTATGGCAAACAGCAGCTGCAGAAACAGTAAAACCTCGCTTGGTAAGCATGTGTGCTATCTGGAAGAGTATTTGAGTCAGGTGGGACATTTGTTTGCAGGTAACCAGAAAACTTACTTCCAACTGAAACTGAAAGGAGAGCAAATTTATTTTGTAGTGTCCGTATTCCTCAATGGGCTCTTGCCATTTTTCTGTTCCTTACTCCTTTTACTCTTTCCATTTTCAGATACGGCTTTTTCTTCAAAATTCTACATATCATCAGGTCTCACCATGTCTACATCTTTTGACCTAATTCACTTACATGAACATGATGAAAATGGCTGCTAGCAAGTAGGCCAAGGTTCATGGTCCAAAAACAACAAAAAGGGATGGGGGTGGGGGGGGAGAATTTTTGTTTTGTTTTACTTTCCTCCTGACAGGTTTTTACACGTGTCCAGGACCCATTCTGATTGAAATATTTTAATGGCAGTATTTCAACTGATATGCATCAATGTGGCCAGAGTGATCAAACTGTACTGTTTGGACAAGCCTGTGTCACAGAGTGGCTATGGAGTGTTGTGCTCTTTGACCCAAGGTGGGGTCACACATCCCAAACCTGGAGTTATAGGATAGTAAATAAAATACATATACCCTAAGTGGGCAAGTTGTAATTCCTAAAAGACATTCCAAGCACTCTTACTTGTAGAAAATGGAATGCTTATTGAATGAGTAAAATCAGCACATGTTCACCTTAACAAGATATTGAGGTAATTGACCAAGAGCCAAATTTCACAACTATTTCCATAATTAGGGGAAAAAAAGGATATATATGATATATATTAACAGAATTCAATATTACCCAAAAGTGACATTAACATATTTATTATATGCTAAATTATAATATATGTTGAAATAGATTTTGTTATTGTTTCCTGAATATTCAATTTTCTTCCTGTTGTGCCCTTCTCTGAAGCAGAGATATATATCCTGGACCTGGGGAATCTCAGGATCAACTTGGCTTGGCCAGTGAAATATGAATACAAGTGCCATATGTCACTTCTTGGCAGAAGCTCTAAAGCCATCGTGTGATTTTCCATGTCTTTTTTCACTCCTTAACAATGACTTTGAATGTACTCAGAGGGTGGGGAGTGAAATAAAGATTCAGTGGAGCTGGATGAGGCTAATATGGACAGACATGCAGATTGAGTAAAAACACAAACATTTGTTGATATAAGTTATTGAGACTTTGAGGTTGTTTGTTGTTGTATAACTACAAATCCTAATTGATAGGATCTTTTTTTCCAAAAGCATCCTTAGTTTTCTCATCATCCTTGGTCATTGAGCCATGAACTCTTCAGTTTCACATTTGTTAATTATCCCCGTAGTTACTTTTCACCCTACTAGAAAGACTCAATGCTTCTTTATACTTTTCTCTGCCAAGAGAAGAATCAGTGATCATCTTGACATAACACACTTTCTTGAGATGTTTGTAGTTCCCTTAAGCTTCAACAGGAAATAAAGTAAAGCAGTCTGCTTGACTGAAAATCCTTTTCTATATCCAGAGCTCCTGCTCCATGCACTTTCTCCTGCATCAGTGCTTGGTACCTTTATAAGGACTGAATAAACCAATGTTTCCTCTATTGTTCTTCTTTTGGGATCTGTTTCATCGGTCTAGCTAACATTTATATAATCAAGGAGGGTTAAGTACTATGGTTCCCCATCTGTTCTTTTATCAATGTACTGATATGGTTTAGCAGACTCTGCATTTTCCACAGCTTAGACCTTAAACTCAAAAGTTTCTTGCTTAATGATACACATGCTGAAGTATTTAGAATAAAGTACATTGGTGTTTGCAAATTACCTGGAAAAGCATCCAAAAGCAAGATGAACAGAGTTACATATAAATGGACAAATATCTGATAAAGCAAATATATTGAAATATGAGTGGTGAAATCTAGGAGGGGTAGATGCTGGTGTTCAGAATAAAGTCTTTTCAGCATTTCTTTTTTTAAAATGTTATTAATGTTTATTTATTTTTGAGAGAGAGAGTGCGAGTGGGGGAGGGACAGAGAGAGAAGGAGACGCAGAATTTGAAGTAGGGTCCAACCCATAAACTATGAGATCATGACCTGAGCCAAAGTCGAATGCTTAACTGACTGAATCACCCAGATGTCCCTCAACATTTCTATGTGTATGAAATTTTTAATAAAATTTGGGGGCAAATTTCTCAAAATCATCATGAGTTTCAAGAGACCATTTTATAGGTAAAACACGAAAAAATCAGATCTTTGATGTCTGAGTTCTTAGTATTTCTTTTCCTGAGGCAATATGTGCCTTTAACTTCCTGGGTAAGTCACAACGTTTTAAGAAAATGTGAGAAAAGTAATAGAGTAGAATCTTGTTGAATATTCTAAAGTTGCAGAGCACTTGCATGGCTCAGTGGATTAAGCATCAGACTCTTCATTTCAGCTTAGGTCATGATCTTGCGATTTCTGGGTTCTAGTCCCACACTGGGCTCTGCAGTGACAGTGTGGAGCCTGCTTGGGATTCTCTTTTTCTGTCTCTCTGTCTTTTTCTTTCTTTCTCTCTCTCTCTCTCTCCACTTTCTCTCACCTCTCTCTCTGCCCCTAGTGGATTCTCATAGTTTCTCTCTCTCTCAAAATAAATACATAAACTTTATTAAAAATATCCTAAAATTGTATTTATATACATAAATTTAGTTATGCATATATCCTGTAGATTACACCATTTAAAAAATATATAAGCAAACTATAGTATGAGCAGCTTAGATACTTGTCTTTTAATTTTTCCACCAAGCTCTACATCATGAAAATCTGTTTTTTGAAGTTCATTAGAGTACATGGTATTTCTTTGTAGTAGGTCATTATGTCATTTGAATATTTTGAAATTTATTTTGATACCTCTGTTTTTTTTTAATTTTTTAATTTTTTTTAAGTTTACATCCAAGTTAGTTAGCATATAGTGCAACAATGATTTCAAGAGTAGATTCCTTAATGCCCCTTATCCATTTAACCTATCCCTTCTCCCACAACCCCTCCAGTAACCATCTGTTTTTTCTCCATATTTAAGAGTCTGTTATGTTTTGTCCCCCTCCCTGTTTTTATATTATTTTTGCTTCCCTTCCCTTATGTTCATCTGTTTTGAATCTTAATGTCCTCATATGAATGAAGTCATATGATATTTTTCTCTGCCTAATTGTGCTTAGCATAATACCCTCTAGTTCCATCCACGTAGTTGCAAATGACAAGATTTCATTCTTTTTGATTGCTGAGTAATACTCCAGTGTGTGTGTGTGTGTGTGTGTGTGTGTGTGTGTGTGTGTGTATACACTGCATCTTCTTTATCCATTCATCCATCGATGGACATTTGGGCTCTTTCCATACTTTGGCTATTGTTGATAGTGCTGTTATAAACATTAGGGTTCATGTGTCTCTTTGAAACAACACAACTATATCCCTTAGATAAATACCTAATAGTGCAATGGCTGTGTCGTAGGGTAGTTTTATTTTTAATTTTTTGAGGAATCTCCATACTGTTTTCCAGGGTGGCTGCACCAGTTTGCATTCCCACCAGCAGTGCAAAAGAGATCTTCTTTCTCTGCATCCTCACCAACATCTCTTGTTGCCTGAGTTGATGTTAGCCATTCTGACAGGTATGAGGTATACCTCTGTTTTTTACTCAGAAATTTATTTCCAAATTATTTCCATAAATAATAATAATAAAAGACAAGATAAAAATAATAAAATGGTATTTATGAGATTACCCTCAAATTATTTCTTATGGGTAGAATCCTAAGGAGTGGTATCATTGAGTGAAATAATACAGATATGTTTGAGATTTTTGTTATGTACTGCAATACAGGGCATACATAGTCTCCCATAAAAGATACATATATCCATGTCAGCACATTTTTTCAACAATATAAAGGGCATATTTTCCTCTCTGTCAAATTCATAGGCAAATTACTCTTTAAAAATTAATTTCTTGATTTTTAGCAAAGTTAAACACTATGTCATGCATATATATTTGTATGTACAGTTTGCAAATTTTCTATTCGTGTCCTTTGTCCATTAAAAAAACATTTATACACAAAGTATTTTCTAGATTTTAATCCTCTTTTATATACAGTATAATATAATATACTGGAAATATACTTTCAGAGTCCAGAGTGCTCACCATTACACCATGGAACCGCCATATACTTTCTGTATTAGTTATTTTGCTTTTGATTCTGTGTTATTTTGAGGACTGTAGAATTTGTTAACTTATAAGTATAAAAATCTTTCAGTTTACATTTATGTTTTTTCCTATGTTTTATGCTCACCAACTCCTTTTGCGTGATTGACTCAACTAAATATTTAAGTATAATATCTAGTTCTTGTATAACTTAATATTGATAAGAATTTAGAAATTATACCAATGACATATCTATCTATCTATGCCCCTATTTCTATCCATCCATCAATTATAATTAATCAATTATCATAATTACTTTGGTAAAACCCTTGTTACTACTCTGCTGCACAACCCAGTTTAAAATAATTCTCCCTTACCTCTTTTACCTGATTACATATTAGACATTTAGATTTGGAAGTTATTATTGATCTGTTACCTTTATAATGTGCATACAATGGACATCTCCTCTGATGTAATTGCATAATCTTTTGACATATTTCCTATTAGAAACTGGATTGCAGTGTGTATTATCTCCTGATAATTTGATTCTTCCTAGATTTATACTAGATACATAAATGAGTATTTAAAAACTGTAAATTTATATTGTCAGTGATGTCTTGGAAATCAAGAATTAGGATTCTGGAAGGAGTGCTACCTTTTTTATGTTATTCCTCTTTTAAATTCCTATCAGGACTACATAAACCTATCAGTCAGAATTTATTTCTTATTCACACTACATATCTATTTCATATCAGCAGGAAATTCTTTTCTATGTTACTTTCACGCAAGGACCCAAAGTGAAAGAAACCAATTATCAACAGTTGGGTGCAGCCGGGTAAACATGGAGAGGATTGGAAATATATGGTCACATGTTGGCTTTTCTTAGCTTGTGCCTGGATTCCATGCATCAGTTCCACTCAGACTTTACCGATTTTGTTGGTTTAAAAACACAGCTTCATTTAACATCAGAAGAGAGGGGATACGCACCCTTAATAAGACTGCCAAAGATTGGAGCAAATTGATGAACCTCTCCAAAATCATGAGGGAAACAGTAATATAGGAGGGAGAAAAGGGAGATTATGTGAGGTCAAGATGAAAAATTACTACACTGCTGGAACCCAGATCAATGTTTGACCTCAGATATTAAAATTAAATAGACTTAAACAAGTTAGACAGTGAAAGTCACAAATATATTTCTTTAAAATACAAATGACAAGTGAGTATATAACATGAGGAGTGTCTGGTTTTTTTAAACCTTTAAAGTATATAATGTCCTAGCTTTGAAATTTCTCTACACATTTCAAATTTATTATATGAAAGGAGCATAAGCTGTTAACAAATATCTAACAAGTACAGTGCAAAAAAGGAAAGATTACAGAAAAGTCTTTATCAAAATGTTAGCACATGTAATCCAGCAACACAGATTAATAAAAGGATAACAGAACTTGGTTAAACTAGGTATATCAATGAATGCATGGTTTATCAACAGTGAAATTTAATATTAAAAGAGAGTATCCTTTCCTTATTCAAGAATTTCACCCTAATACACTGATGACAGTAGGCGCTACATACACATCTAAATGGAACTAAGTTGCTGTCAGCATCCTACTGTGTTTACTAAGAGGTAGCCAACTTGGTCCTTAAACCATTTCTCCTGCTATGTCTCAGATAACTTATTTGCCAAAGGTTATATAGTAAGTAGCAGAGAGAAGATTTTAATCCAACTCTAGTCAACATTAATATTGATATTAATATTCATGACACATAACACTACCTAATGGTGTTTTCCATAAGGTAGTGTTTCAGATAAATGCCGTAATTCAAAGTATTTAAGCATCCAACCTCGTCTCAGGTCATGATCTCAAAGTTTGTGAGTTTGAACCCTGCGTCCGTCTCTGTGCTGACAGCTCAGAACCTGGAGCCTGCTTTAGATTCTGCATCTCCCTCTTTCTCTGCCTCTCCTCACTCATGCTCTGTCTCTCTCCTTCAAAATAAATAAATAATAAATTTTTAATATATAAACTACCCACAGTAGGTTACACATCTTTAAATAAGTAGAAGACAACATAAAAGTAAACAATTTTAGTCTAAAACAGTAATGTGAGCCAGCTTATTTGGGAGGCTACATCACCTACCATAAGTTAATAAGAACCCAGTTGTGCACACTACCAAATATCTTCACCTCAAGAAAAATTATCTCTATGCTCTCTGATGCAGACATGTATGCATTATTACATCCTACATGGAAAAGAATCAGAAGTTTACAAATCTCATTTGCCACTCTACAACAATCAGTTTAAGTATTTCAGTTACATAAGAGGAGGGATAAAAGAAGACATGTAGGTAAAGAGGTTGTTTGCAGTAAACTATATCATCAACTATGAAAGAATTAAAATCAGCAAAAGCCTCGGACAAATGGAGTAAGAAACCCAGAATGGCACGTTCCACCCTGCCCTGGGGAACTGAACAGGAATGAATGAACTTGAAAGCAGGAGAGCAGTAGTGGCAGCCTTCAAACAGTACAAATTTGGAGGCGACAGAAGCAAGTTGAAAAAGACTATTTCTTGGTGGCTTGCTCTTGACAAAAAGGAGAGAAGATGTGATGAAAATTGTGGATTCAATAGAAACAGTATAGGAACATAAAAAGAACCTCCAGTCTCTCTCTTCCTCTTCAATAAAGACATTATTTAAGAAATTACACATCTCTACCAACAAAAAAGTCTGTTGGGGGTGCCTGGATGGCTCAGTCCATTAAGCATCTGAGTCTTGATTTTGGCTCAGGTCGTGATCTCATGGTTCATTAATTTGAGTCCCACATGGGGCTCTCTGCTATTAGTTCAGAGCCTGTTTTGAATCCTCTGTCTCTCTCTCTGCACCCCCCTCAAAAATAAACATTTTTTAAAAGATAAAGAAGAAAGAAAAGTCTGCTAAGAAGTAAAAAACCTAGTAAACCACCCAAAACCATTAATCTTGCCTGCTTAGAAACACCTGCGATTATTGATGCACGGCAATATAGGATCTTTCCACATTTACAGAGATAACAGGTAGCTTCTAAAGAAAAGAAAACTATTTTAAAAAGAAAGTAAATATCAGAAGCAAATACATTCTGCAACTGAAAGTATTCCTCAAAAAATGCCACCAAGCTAAAGGAACCATAATACAATACTTTTATGTAAACTAAATATTCTTACACAATTGGATACAGGCAAATATATAAAATCATAAAGCTACACAACAATAGGAAAACAGCATAAAACACCAAAACACAGAATGAGAGAAGTGAAAGTTGACAGATCTCAGAAGTAAAAATTTTAAAGATTAAGATGAATTTATCTAAACACTGAAAATTAATTTCAAATTGTTCTTAATGAGGAGGCTTGAGGAGGAGAGGACAATGGCCAGGAGAAGAAACAAAAATCATGGAAACCGTCATAATGATTTATCAATAAATGGACCAAGATCCAACTATTACTTTATAGAAAGAAGTAAAGAAGAGGAGGGAGAGGGGGGAAGGTAGGAGAAGAGAAGGGAAGAGAAGGTGGAAAGTGAAACAGTGGGCCATAATCCAAGAATGTTTCTAGGAATAAAAGAAAATCTGCATCTCCATATGTAAAGACTTAGTCATTTACATGGAAATATAAAAATAAACCAGTCAATCTAGAGTACATTCTAATAGAAGAATTAGGTTTTTAAGACACAAAATTCAAGAAGATCCTTGAACAAAGAAAAATCATGAATGAAGCAATCAGTTTGACATGAAACTCCTTGATAACAATAGGGAAATCATCAACATTGGAGCATCTTTTCAAAGAAACTCAAGGATGTTTGAGTCAGGGCACCTGAGTGGCTCAGTCAGTTAAGCAAATGACTTGGGCTCAGGTCATAATCCCCCAGTTTGGGGGTTCAAGCCCTGCGTCAGGCTCTGTGCCTACAGCTCAGAGCCTGGAGCCTGTCTTCAGATTCTGTGACTCCCTCTCTCTCTGACCCTCCTCTGCTCACACTGTCTCTCTCTCTCAAAAATAAATAAAACATTTTAAAAAAATTTTTTAAATGTTTGAGTCAAGGATTTTTTACCAGCTAAGCTGTCTTTCAAGTATAATGGCTGCTGAGAAATTTTAAATATGTAAGAATTTAAGGAATAGCATAATCATTAGCTCTTTTGACAAATCTACTGTAATATAAACTTTATTCAATTAATAAATGAGAAAGCAAACTGGCAAATAGACTGACCATGAGTATTTTATGTACTTAATTGGCTAATACCATGAATTAATACCAGGATTGGGGTGGGGGGGCATGAGAGATAATGGCATGTATTATGTTCTCTAATAAAATAGAAAGTATATAATGTAAAAATGGGAGAAAAAATAGAAAAATTCTAATGAAATAGCTGTATTGATTGCAGCATTGGTGATAGTAGGATACAAAGCCTGTCTTTTAAAGCTAGCAAAATAGCAGTTAGAAATCTAGGCGGGTACTGAGGAGGGCACTTGTTGTGTTGAGCACTTGTTGCATTAGATGTTAAGTGATAAATCACTAATTCTACTCCTGGAACCAGTATTATACTATATGTTAACTAACTTGAATTTAAATTAAAATATTAGAAAAAAACTAGTAATAAAAGAGCAAAACCATTACAAAAAATACTGATATAAAGATAACCATAAGAAAAAATAAAATCTTCCTTAAAAACAAAGCAATTCAGGGAAGAACAAATAAAACAAGAAGTACAAGTAAGTAATATATACCTAGTAAATATAAAATTTTAAAATGAGACAAATTTGAAACAAGCATATCAATGCTACCATAAATATAAAGTTTGTGTGTATGTACACATATTCTTACTACACTATGAACATGTAATAATATGTATCACAAACAAAATATCTTATGATATAAAACATTAATTGTGACTAAAAAATACCTAAAGTTGTTACAATGTACATGTTACATCCAAGCATCAAAAAGAGGTATTTCTCTCTCCTCTACCACAGGGACATAGAAATCTAATTAGGCAGGAAAAAAAATAAAAACTCTGTTGTCTGAAAGCTATCTTTGGTTTAAACAGAATCAGAATATTATTTTTTTTTCTACATTAAGACCACTTATTTCTATAAAAGGAAAAGATTTAAGAAAAGCAACATATCTATCTACAGAAATGAATATAGGATGCTACTTTACATTTAGACTTATGAAACTGGCAGGGCGTGGGGTAAAGTCTAAAAGAAAAAAATGATTGGAAGGCTCCTGGCATTAGAGTTATACTTTCACTCATTGGGTCAGGATAAGTAATGTGACTGCTTTAAAATAAATGCACTTGCCTTTGTGTAGAACAGGGTCCTGGGGTCTCTCCTGACCACTGCAGGAGTGTCCAAACAAGTGGATGAACACAGAGACCATACCACTTAGCTAATATTTAAAACGAATGTTCACTAGCTATGAGTAGATAGTCATGGTATGAGGGTACTCAGAGAGGATATATTCACTAATTCTCAGGAAACCCACAGGACAGAAAATAACCCCTTATTCAAAGTTAGGTCAATAAAAACATTTTAGGAGAGAATAAACATGAGAGACCAATGAGAAGAATTCATCTTGTTAAAAAATAAAACATGTTCAAGATACTGAAAACCAAAATATAGTTTTAAAAATTTACTAATAGCACTTATAGATCAGGGACCTAATCTTTTCCCCAGTGTGTCCACAGATCTCAGCATTTCCCTAGAAGCTCAATAAGTATGTATTAAAGAAACAGCAAGTTGGATTTCTCACTCTTTTCTTTGTTATACTAGTTCTGCTTTAATATATTTGTCTTATATATTATATATTATATATATGTTATATATATAATACACTGCCTTAATAGACTGTAGCATATAAAACATTTTAGTATATGGTAGATCATTTCCCTCCAATTATTTTTCTTTTAAAATTTTCCTTATCTATTATTCTTCTAGATGATGTCAGAATAATTTTGTAAAGTTTCATTTTTTATCAAAGTTTTAAATGGAAGGAATTTAAGTTTGTATGGAGTTTTATAGAAAATTAACATCTTTATAATATTATGTCATCTATTTCAGGACAACAATATTCTATCAATTTCATAATGTCTTCTCATATATGCTTAACTGGCTAGTCACTTATCAAGTGATAGAGGACACAAGTAAGGTCACACCCTCAGGACTTGGCTTTGCAAGACACAACAGGGAAACTAATTTTAAATCTTTCTTACCTGGTGTTTTTTTTCCCCCTCCTCCATGTAAGCATTTCATAAATCTACTTATAATTGTATTTGGATAGTCTTGTTAATTTTATGAATTGTATCTTTTATTATATAATTTTAAAATAGTTGTCAAGGCCATTTATAAAAACTAATGATTTTAATAAAATATTTTGGTTTTTTATTCTTTAAGCTTATTTATTTATATTTGAGTGTGTGTGTGTGAGAAAGAGAGACAGCAAGCGAGCAGGGAGGGGCAGAGAGAGAGAGAGAGAGAGGGAGATTGAGAGAGAGGAGGGAAGAATCCCAAGCAGGCTTCTCCCTGTCAGTGCAGAGCCTGATTGGGGCTTGAACTCATGAACTCTGAGATCATGACCTGAGCCAAAATCAAGAGTCAGATGCTTAACCGACTGAGCCACCCAGGTGCCTCTATTATGGATAATTCAATACATAAAATATAACAATTTGGATGCTAAAAAATAAATCACAAAATTCTTCCCAATTCCCAATTCTTCTTTTTTAAGCAATGAAAGCTGCATGGATATTTGCAGAAGAATTGGAATACGATAGTTGATTGCAGGGTGATTTACTTATTATTCAAAGATTTCTGCTTGTTTGTCTATGTCATTCAAAGTGAATAAATCCCAGCCTTGATACTCAATTGTACACTAACATGCACTGCTATAAAATATTAAGTTAATGTGAGCAGAGTTAAACAAGCCTTAATGGCCGCCAGTGCATCCAAGTATTTACGGTTAATCACTTTCTATTTGTCTTCATTTTACTAATTTACCTCGCAATAGTATATTCTCAACTAAAATTTAGTAACTCTGAACATGAATTTCCTTGGGCAAATATAAGGGTAGTGGATAAAGTGAAATGTGTTGGATAATTGGGAACTTACCACCTTTTACCTAAAATAATGGGGCATTATTGAAATGCTAATGAAACTGATGACAGCTACTTTCTTCTCATTCCTTTGTCAGTGTGTATCTACCCTTTCTTTTTGTCTCCTTATTGTCTTTTTTTTTTTTTGGTAAATATTTTACATTGTATCTATGGTGTATATTGCATTATATATATTGCTATGTCAGATCTTGAAACTGTAATTAACTATTTCATCTCCACTTTTAAAATATTTTTCTTTACCTGACTACCTAAATTCAAGTGCTTACAAGTCTGGAAGTTTGGGAGGTGATATGCTATTTTTTAAATGTTTCATACAGAAAAACACTTTTATAAGTCTCCTTTACCTTTGTAATACTACATGGAAATGGGACAGAAGTTACATATAAATTAAAAGGTAATAACTAGAGAATGGATTCAGTTAAATTTAATATTGAATATTAAACTTCTAAATGGTAAATTCAGATATGAACTACTTATTTTTTCATCTTTTGGGACTTGTTACATAATATATCTTTATAGAAACTTGTATAGAAGAGTGTGAAAAGACAAGCCTACCTTTCAAATAGTTCATTCATCCTAATATTTTATTCTCAGAAGCATTGAGAGGAGGAAGTCAGATAAATCACAACACTATAGATCCATGTCTTTCTGAAGAGTATGGTAAAGCATTTGATGATGGGGTAAGTAGTCATAAATGCGAAAACAGCAGCAAGATTTTCAATGTATGGGTAATATTTCCTCCAGCGTGATTATCTTTCTAGTGTATAGAGTTTCACACTTTCCTTATCCTGTTTTCCTGGGAAGACTCAGGATTTTTTTAAATATGATTTTGCTAAATGCATTTAAAATAATAGAAGGATTATGAACATAGGTATCTCAGGCACTTCTTCAAAAGTAATTCATCAGCATATATTGGATTCTCACTATGTGTTGTATATATTAGGTTGGTGCAGAAATATTTGGTCCTAATTTACAAAAAAAATTACTATGAAACAGATATACAAACATTTAGAGGAGTGATATGACAATGGTTTAGCAGGGACTTTAAAAATCAAACTGCCTATGTTCAAATCCTGGATCTACCACTTGCATCTTTTTTACTAAGTGGTTTACTTTACAGTTTTGTGCCTGAGTTTCCTCACTAAGAAAATAAGGATAATACTATCTACCTAATAAAAACTAAGGATTAAACCATTTAGTTTATGGAAAGAATGCACTGAATCAATTGTCATAAAACAAGTAACCCTCTATGAGTATTAGGGATTATTACTTAGAACACTGGGTCTCAAACTGTGGCCCATGCCGCTCCCAGGGTCATCAATGTACTTTGAGGGAGTCAGCATGTTAATATCATTTTCATTATCATACTGAATGGTATTTTTACTTTTCAGTGTTTTATATTTTCATTGATGGTGAAAAGACAATAGCAGGCAAACATTTTGGATTCAAGTCCAAATGAAAGCATGGGCACAAAACTTAACTG
Organism: Suricata suricatta; assembly: GCF_006229205.1. NCBI lineage: Eukaryota > Metazoa > Chordata > Mammalia > Carnivora > Herpestidae > Suricata > Suricata suricatta. The sequence continues at coordinate 98,018,591 of NC_043704.1, read as the reverse complement.
GTAGTCATTCATATTTCTGTACCATGCACACAAAGAAAAAAGAAAATCAGTTTCACTCAAGAATGCTTTGATGAAGCAGTACTTTTATTAATGTTGTTAAACTGTGACCATTGGGTATTTGTATTTTGAAATGGAAAGTATACATAAAGTACATCTGTTGCATACTAAAGTATGATGATTCATTTGACAAAAAGTATTTGTGCAGTTGTTTGAGTTACATGCTAAACTAGCTGTGTTTTTCCATTGAAATACAATATTTATTCATAAGAATCGCTATCAGACCAATTGTATTAATCAAAATTGAGTATTTGACAGGTATGTTTTTGAAAGTGAACAAAGTTTGTCACCTCAAGGGAAAAGCCTGGCAGTATTTGTTGCCAGTAATAAAATGTGAGGCTTCAAGTGAAAATTAAAATTTTCTATGTATCTTAACACCTGAAGTTTGAGAACTGCCTAATATGTAAATGCCTTTTTAATAAGGTTGCTAGTGATACCACCATATGATATTTTTGGTATTCTATAACAAAATATGTCAGCGTTTAGATGATATGAATAATTCAATGAATAGTATTTTCAAAATAACTGATGATTAATGCTACAAAATCATACATTATATGAATCATTCCAAATGCATGATAGGCAAGTGGATTTTAATGTAACCTAACAACTGAGCAACAACAAAAAAGCTTACTCATAAATCACATTGCAACTAGCTTTGAAGAAACTAGCAATTGCCAAGTTGGGGTACAGCATCAAAAATAATATCCAGCATTTCCTAAAATACTTCTATTTCAAATAATGTATCTGAGTGAGCCTGGCAATTGCTTCATATGCATCATCAACAACAACAAAAACAAAAACAAACACATGCTGTATAGATTGAAGAAGTTATGAAAACATAACTGTCTTTAATTAAGCCAAAAATTTTTTTTTTAATTTTTATGTGCTTATTCACTTTTGAGAGACAGAGTGTTAACGAGGGAGGAGCAGAGAGAGAAGGAAACACAGAATCTGAAGCAGCTCTAGGCTCTGAGATGTCAGCACAGAGCCCGATGTGGGGCTGAACCTATGGACCATGAGATCATGACCTGAGCCAAAGTCAGACACTATCAACTGAGCCACCCAGGCGCGCCCTGACATTTTTTTTAAATTTAAGTTTTAGTTAACATACAGTGCAGTCTTCATTTCAGGAGTAGAATTCAGTGATTCATCACTTACATACAGCACCCAGTGCTCATCAAGACATGTGCCCTTATTAACACCCATCACCCATCTAACCCATATTCCCTCTCACCTCCCTCCATCAGCCCTCAGTGTGTTCTTACGGTTAAGAGTCTGTTGTGGTTTATTTCTCTCTCTTCTCTTTTTTCCCCTTTCCCATGTGTTCATCTGCTTGGTTTCTTAAATTCCATGTATGAGTGAAATCATATGGTATTTGTCTTTCTCTGCTTGACTTATTTAGCTTAGCATAATATACTCTAACCCCATCCACACCATTGCAAATGGTAAGATTTCATTCTTTTTGATGGCTGAGTAATATTCCATTGCACACACACACACACACACACACACACACACACACATCTTCTTTATCCATTCAGTCAATGGACATTTGGGCTGTTTCTATAATTTTGCTATTGTTGATAATGCTTATATAAACACTGGAGTGCATGTACCCCTTCAAATCTGCATTTCTATATCCTTTGTGTTAATACCTAAAATACCTAATAGTGCAATTGGTGGATTATAGGGTGGTTCTATTTTTTAGGTTGTTTTTTTCTTGCAGAACCTCCACACTGTTCTTCAGTGGCTGCACCAGTTTGCATTCCCCTTTCACCCCTTTATTCTGATATTGTTAATTTTAGTCATTTTGACAGGTGAGAGGTGATATCTCATCATGGTTTTGTTTTGTATTTCCCTGATGATGAGTGATGTTGAGCATCTTTTCATGTGCCTGTTAGCCATCTGGATGTCTTTTATGGAAAAGTGTCTATTAATGTCTACTTAAGCCAGACATTTAAAAGTTTGCAAATAAGGAAAATAATGCCAGCCTTAAAAATGTTTTGCTTTCAAAAAGGTACTTTTTTAATGTCATTTTTACAATGTATAATAGATGTTTACTATTATTTTCATATAAATTAATCAGTTGAAGATAGTCTTTATCTTTAATATAAATATCAATAGATAGCCAATGATGTACTAGGTGTGGCTTATACTGGCACATGAGAGCCAATTGTTTAATATCCCAAAATTTTGAGAGGTAGCTCTCCAACTATTGGCAGCTAGAAATCCGAGATGATACCAAGCTTTACTCCATACAAATCACAAAGGTTAGAAATGGGGGCTTTTTTTCAGGTATCTGGCTTAGCAGCCACCATGGATATAACCCCCATACCACATACACAAAAGCTCTTTGGAATCCTTGGAAGGTTTTCAGAGTATAGGTATTCTTGAGACTAGAAAGTTTGAGACTGATTTCAAATTTAATATGATGTGTATTATATTTACAATCAATAACAATTTCTAAAATTAAATATAATTAAAATTATTTGAATAGTTAAGAATATTATTTTACTTATGGACAATGATGAGAAGTGTCTAATATTTCTTGAGCATCTACTATGAGCCAAGACATTGTGTGATGTAATTTTCCAGATTATACTTTGGTTATGAAGTAACTGTAGCTATAATAAACTATGTGAAAAACATCAGTGATTCAGATATAAAGTGTAAACTTCTGGGTAGCTTATTTTATAGCAACACAATTTAAAGGTCTTTAAAAGATGAGAAAAATATTTAAGTGAGGTGGGAATAGAGGTAGTCAAATGTACCCAGAAGTTAATTACTTCTTTTGATCTTTTATGGTATCACTTTAATTCCAGCTCATCATTCTTCATTTGGATTATTGAAATAACTTTTTAATTGGTCTCTCTGGTTCATTTGTGCCATCTCAATATACTTTTAACAAAAGTAGCTACAATAAATGCTTTTTAAATGTTATTAGACTGTGTAATATTCTGCTAGAATTTTTCCAATGGTACCACATCTCATTAAGAGTCAATCAGAGTCTTGGTAGTAACCTACTACCCCATGATCTGGTTCTGAAGTAATTACTTTTGTTACTACTCTTCAAGTTACTTCTACTCATCCAGCTATTCATGATCTCATGCTGTTATTTGAAGAAACCAAAAACCACAGGACTGCTTTAGGACCCTGGAAATTCATAGTTATTTCTACCTTGAACTTCCTTCACATAGATAGCCACATGGCTTTTTATCATACCTCATATGCCTTTACTCACATCTTTCTCTGTCAGCCTCTCCCTGATCACTGTATTTAAACTGCAACCTTCCTGGGGCACCTGGGTGGTTCAGTCAGTTGGGTGTCCAACTTCAGCCCAGGTCATGATGTTGTGGTTCATGAGTTTGAGCCCTGCAGCTGGCTCTGTGCTGACAGCTCAGAGCCTAGAGCCTATTTTGGATTCTGTGTCTCCCTCTCTCTCTGCCCCTTCCCTGCTTGCACTCTGTCTCTCTCTCAAAAATAAATAACGTTAAACAAATAAAAAAAATAAATTCCAACTCTCCCTTGAGCCATCTTACTCCCTCTTCCTGTTTTGTCGAATTTCATATCTCCTACCATAAAAATATTGCATACATTTTGTTTATAGACAAACACTGGAAAGGACGCTCTTTTAAGGGAAATATTTTCCCCCATTTAAATTATTTCTATATCTTCAGCATTAATAAAAATGCCCAACATATAATTGGTGCCTATAAAATGCATTTTGAATGAATGAACAAACAAGGACAGAAGACAAAACCTTAATCTAATAAGTGTTTAGCGGACATGCAATGATGCAATGTCAGTAGAACTTAAAAACATATATGTGCAGAGGGATAGAGAAGGGCAGAAATGGAATGAAGTAAGCAAGGTAAAATCATAAAAAGTTTTTCATACCACATATTCACAAGGAGAGTTTGAATCACAGAAGTATGAAAAAAGCAGAATTAAAAATTTTAACGTAGCAACAAGAAGGAGGAGAAAAATAAAGGAAAAGGAAAAAGAAGTGGAGGAGACATAAGAACTAGGTCAAAGGAAGGGTAGAAGGCTTTATAAATAAACTTAGTTATAATAAGGGCATCAGTGGAAGCTGACCACAGGAGATTGATATAATTGGTTTAATTTCAATTAGAGAAGACATAAATGAGACTGAAAAGGAAACCTTAGAAAATAGAAATGTTTAACAAAGACGTCCAAGAATAGGAGCAGGGGGTGGGGTGTTGACACTGTAGGGAAGTAGATATTGGAGTCAGTGGCTCACAGAGTTCATTTAGTTCGGCATCTAGGAGATCATGTGTACCTTTGATAGCAGAGTTTCATTAGTGTGGTCGTGACAGATGCCTGATTTTCATATGTGTTAAAATGAAAAACTTACAATACCCAAGGGGAATGTCCTATTTAAGAATCCTCACAGGTTATTTCCCAAGATCTTAATTTTGATGAGATCTGGTTTCTTGTCAGATGACTAATGGGTCCTTATCTAGAAACCCTTTAGATATGTGAACAATAACAATAATTAAAGCCAGACTCTCCCAAGAATGTTTATTATTTTAACCTCAACTAATGGGCAAACTAGTGGTAGCAGACATTACTGGCATAAGTAAGGTAATAGCAGTCAATGAAGTAGAGGCAGCAAGAAATTGACTTTATTGCAAGAAGTAGAATGGTTATGGGGAAAATAGTGACATTTTGAGACAGTAAATATTTTAAAAGGCAAATATGTTATCAACTATATGTGTAATACAAAAGTGCATATATATGAATATGTATAGCTGATCTATTGATCATATATTTTATTCATAGAAGAGAAGACAAGAGTATGATATCTCCTTGCCAAGTCTTTTAAATGCAATTCTGTTACTTAAGAACCTCATTCAACTGTGAAAACATGGCATTATTTGCTACACATGTTTCATCTACAATATCTCGTGACCATAAAGCTGGTTATAAGCATTAGAATTAGTGAGGAAAGTCAAGGACAACTTTATTGAACACATTTCACAAACAATCCATAGACTGACCAGAGAAAATTGTTCTCATTATCCCGTAAGATCACTTAGATATTACTTTAGTGCTGTACTAATGAAAAATGGGAAATGCAGCAGAAGCCTATTTTCCCAAATAAGAAAACCTAAGTACAAATAACCAATTGATTTTGAAACAGAAGTGAGCACTCCACCTTTTAGTTCAGGCCCTGAATTTCACAATTGGTGATTTTCCCACCCTGCCCCTAGTACTAAGCATGTGAAGATATAAAAAACTTAAACCTTTGACAACAGGCAGAAAAATAGACAATAGCCGCTCTAATTCCAACATTAATTTTTGACACTGCTTCCAAACTGCCAAAAGACCATGAACTTTAAGGAGTGACGTAAACAGAGTTTTCTAGTCAACTGCATGGGAGGAAAAAAATAATAACAAAAGGTATGTAGTTGTCTTTAATTCAAAATCCCAGTAACACTAGGGGTGCCCAGGTGGCTCAGTTGGTTAAGTGTCCAACTTCGGCTCAGGTCATGATCTGGAAGTTCACGAGTTCAAGCCCTGCTTCGGGCTCTGTGCTGACAGCTCAGAGCCCGGAGCACTTCAGATTCTGTGTCTCTCTATCTCTCTACCCCTCCCCTGCTCATGCTCTGTCTCTCTGTTTCTCAACAGTAAATAAAGATTTAAAAAAAATTAAATTTAAATAAAAATTTTTTTCTTTTTTATGTAATTTTTTGTGTGATTTTATTTTTATTTTTTTAATTGTTGTCAAATTGGTTTCCATATAACACCCAGTGCTTCTGCCTACAAGTGCCCCCCACCATGACCGTCACCCCCTTTCTCCCTCCTCCCCCTTCAGTCCATGGTTCCTTTTCAGTATTCAGTAGTCTCCCTTGAAATCCCAGCAATACTAAATTAAACATCATTTGTTGCTATCCTTCTTTATTTTGTTATATGAGCTATAGTAATGATCAGTGAATCTAATCTGTATGAGAAGTGGGAGCCACCAACAGAGTCCTTCCCATGGAAAAGTTTGTATGATCCTATACAGTAACTGTGTCAACAGTAACTAATGATTTACACACCAATAATTCTTCCTCCATTTTATTTTTACGATATAAGCCCCAGGGTCCTAGTATAAACCTAGGAGAATGGGTAAAAATATACCGAAAGGGTCCGTATTGTGGAGTTCTTACTATCTTTTTCAAGTAAAAGCCCAAAGCCAAGTTTGATTTAAACTGAATAAATGCCATAAATCTTGCAACTCAAAAATCATAAGGCAATTTATCCTTGTTTCACATAAAATTCCTTGTCATCATCTAGTACTTATTATACTGATTATAAGTTACCAGAAATAATTTATCTTAAATAAAGCCTAGTAATAAATTTAAGCAGAAGTGAAAATTTGTGAGAATGTTAAGTTAGAAAAGTAAAGAAACTATTTTATTTCAAATTTTTCTTTTAAAACTATTAAATAATTCATTTTTAAAAGATCCACAATATTGTGTATTAATAACATGACTTGTTACAATAAAAATATAACAAATAGTTTAAGGATTTTTCACTAATGGGGAAGTTGAGCAAGAGCGTATTTTTTTCCTATTAAACTTTGTTGACATAAGAACAAAAAAAGCTAATAAAATCACCATCTTTGTGTTTCACCTTTATCCAAATTCAAGTTTTCAAGCTTTAGTCAATGATGCCTCAAAATGACATCAAAGTAAAATAGAGATTGTTTTTGCATGATTTAGGATGGAAATGTAAAGAAAGATAATAGTAGTATCATTACTAAAATATCTACTTATATCAATGAAGTGATATTTTGGATCCTTGTTATTGGGAAATGATTAAAACATTTTAGAGTGGAGGTTAAAGAGCTCTTCACAGACACACTATTTAGCACACAGGCTTAACTCCATTAAATGAAGATCCCAAATAGCATCATCATAAACAATGTAGACTTCTTCTTTCTGATCTGATAGTCTATATCCAAGGAGTATGACATTTTGACACACTGCACAAAATTGACTAAGAACTCAGGCTTCTTCCATATCGTGGCATTTTTATCCTCAAAGTCACTTTAAATGACTTTCAAACCTGAAATAGCTGAATTTATAGCCAGAGTTTTCACACTTTTTAGCAAAGGACTAAAAAAAGCACCTTCCTGATCTTTGGAAGGCAACTATATAGATGTTAGAAAGGGAAAGAAATAATTAAGAGAAAAGTCAAATGTACTCCTTAAAATTAGAGAGTAACTTTTTAAACTATGTACTTATAATGTTATGCTGCATTAGTCTATAGTGAATATTAAAGCTAAGTGGTTTGAACACACTCATTAATTCTTTGCCACATTCATATGAGACTTCCATGTGAATTACTCAAACGTCTGCAATACAAGAAATTAAATAGATAGGTAATATAGATAAGGTAGACCCCTGCATAGAAGATGTAATACCTGAATGATGGGAATTGAAGTCAACATTCCAGAGACTAGAGTGAACTGGAATAGAGTTGGTAAATGAGACTCATATTACAGCATTCATTATAATTTTAAAGTGAGAGATCTGATTGGGATCTGGATTTTTTTTCTGTTTATTTATAAAGTTAAATCAGAAACTAGATCAGTTATGGGATTCAAATTGTCTATAAGGGCAAATTTCTTGTCTAAGTATATGTAAATTTTAAAGTTTCATTTTTTTATTTTAAAAGTTTTAATATTTATTTTATTTTTGATAGACAGACTCAGAACATGAGAGGGGGAGAGGCAGAGAGAGACAGAGAGACATAGAATCCGATGCAGGCTCCAGGCTTCAAGCTATCAGCACAGACCCCAAGGCAGGGCTCAAACTCATGAACCCTGAGATCATGGCCTGAGATGAAGTTGGCCACTTAACCAAATGAGTCATACAGGTGCCTCCTTAAATTTTAAAATTTCTTTAGAAGAGTTGTGTGTGTGTGTGTGTGTGTGTGTGTGTGTGATGTATTAGACAATATTTTCAACAACATTCATAAGGGAACATGAGTAGGTGATAAACACTAGAATTTAAATCCCAAAATGGTGAATTTAAATTTTTAGCCACTGGCCAGCTGTGAAATTTAGACAAGCTACTCAGACATTCAAAGGTTGTTTTTGAAATAATGATACCTACCGAAGTCACTGTGGCATTTGAATAAGTAGCTTTATAGAAAGCACTTGAAAGAAGGTAATTATCTTTTTAATTTGTATAGATCAGGATTTATAAAATTTATAGTTTAAAAAATCTACATAAAATATTTCATATTAAAATCTGGGGGAAAAAA
>NC_043704.1:97978194-98010151 GCF_006229205.1 Suricata suricatta | reverse complement strand
AATTTTGAGTTATTTTGGTTTTCTGGTACACAAAATGTATCCTATTACTGATAAAAAGGGTGGAAGTTTAAGTTGCTTCCTTAAACTCATTACTGCTGGTTGAGACTCTCAACTTGGCTTCCATTGGTATCATTTTGGCTAATATCAATGGATATCAATGAGAAAGGGAGAAGTGCCTTTCAATGCTCCTTTTGCTATCTCTATTGACTCTGTGAGGGCTACCCTCATGACTCCTGGTTATTGATGAAAGCTCTGACTCACCATAGACCTCTTCTGATACCACCCATCAAGTACTGATACTTCCAGTTGAGGGTGAAGCTCCAAGATGCCGACATGATCTCCATGAACACTGAAAGTAGAAGCAGGTTTGTTGCCAAAAAGCAGGGATGAGAGTCTAAGCTCCACAATTGTCCATATCTGAAATAATAGGTAGTGTGTGTGTGTGTGTGTGTGTGTGTGTGTGTGTGTGTGTAAGAGAGATAAACCTATTGTAATCTTGGAAGATATAAAGTATAGGCTCTTTACTCAACCTTTGCTGACAGAAGTGGAAGCATAGATTTTACTGAGAACTGTGGCAATATTTAAAGTATGTTAATATAAATCTACACCTGTCAATTCACTACCAAATCCAAGAAGCACATAAACCTATTCCCATCCCCATGACCCCAGGTATAAACTATTTTATTAACTCATCAGCCCCTTCATTTTCACAGGCTTAACTATTTTATCCATTTGAAAATCCTATTTGTTCACATACAAGTATATAGGTCTTTTTGTCTAAGCTAATGGAGTCATCTCTGGATCCTGTTCTATAATTTGCCTATTAAAGTAACTATACTTTAATGTCTTTGAAAGCTTTTCCTGCAAAACATATATTCTGGAACAATATTATTCTTGATAGGACATTTGAAACAGAGTTAGTATTAATGTATTATGCTTGGTTTTATTCAGTTTGGCAAATATATTGCTTTTTTTCATTTGACCCTTTTGTATGTCCAGTATTCCTTTGAGATGCATACATAAGTTAAATAAAGGATTAGGATAAGCTAGTTTTTATCCACCGATCCTCATTTTCTGGGTAAGGCATATGGATGTGGGCATCGTTTCAGCTTGTTTAATATTAGTCATATGTGCATTCACAGAGCCATAAATTGTATCCTGAAAGGGGTCATGACACCAAACTTACTCCAAATGTCACTTCTCATTTCAGCATTTCAAACTGTGGTATAAATGAAACAGTTTGGATTTCCTACCTGTCATACTTTTTAACGTCCAAGTAGAAGGGCACATTCTAGTTAATGAGCACAAACTTCAACCAAGTTCAAGAAATTCACAGGCAATAATATGTTCAGCTGCAGCTCCTCCATAAATCTGCCAGGTCTTTCTTTGTTCCTTTAAGTAAAATCTACACTGCAGGGTATTCAGAAGGTGTATCAGAAACTGTTGTAAATGTGAGACTTTTAGCATTATTAAGTGAAAGGACCTATGAATATTGATTGGCTTTTGATGTGATTATGGTATATTATGTCCAGATACTTCTAATAACAAATCATAGAACATTAACCCTTAATAAATTTAAGGGTTATATAAATTTACAATGAAAGTTTGATATGCCTATATTTAGAATTTTGATTTAACATACATTTATTGGTTCTTATTTTCTCTTTTTAAACAGAAATGTAATTTGGAGAAGGTCTTAATAAATGCAGTAGAAATACAATATTAATCAGAAAAAAGTCGGGTAATTTTTCCCATTAACATACTTGTTCAAAAAAATGAAAAATCTATTTGACAGACAGTAGTTACTGTGTCAGGAACATTTAAAGTATTTTATAAATACTAAGTTAGGTCATCTTCATAACAATCTTTTGAGGTAGACACTATTAGAATCCCCATATTATAGGTGAGGAAATGGAGGCATAAGAGATTAGGTTATTGCCAAAGGGCACATAGCTAGTTAGGAATAGAACTAGGATACAAACCCAGGCAATCTGCTTCCAGAGTCTTCATTCTTTACCACTAATCTCTGCTGTCTCAATTATCCAACCCCCCCAAATATTGAGATGATATGAAATTAGCGGCAAAAAATAAAATTAATATTTAAATAATAGACAAGCAAAGCTCTTAGTAGGAAATTTTTTGAGACTCATATCTTTTATTCTCTCTATCCTAATGTAGATTTTTTTATATTTCTGGTTAACACCAAATAACCAATTACTTTTCTGATCAATACTTGCTAATCTATGTCATCATCTCCATTAAAATCTGCCTATAATCATCCTTCTTATTCAACATTTCCTGAGGAGTTCCAGTCATTTCGTTACTATGTGTTCTTTCTTGTCTCTTCCATACTTTTATCATGTACATGTTGGTTGACTTGACTCTTTAAGTGAATTTGTGTGACTACCTGCATGTCAACTCAGCTGTTTAGTTAAGGTTGTTAGAGGGCAGGAACTGAGTGCAATGACCCACGGGAGGAGTGTGCTCCACAGTCTCATTTTACAGTAGCTGGGATGTGGTACCAGAGAGAAAAATAAAGTGATGCTCATTTTCACTGCTCTAGGGTGATCTTAAGATTTTTCTATTCCTCCAGTCAGAAGAAACATAACTTTTCTGTCATCTGCCTAAAAAAACTGAAAAGTTTTTCTCATCAGAGAATACAGTCGCAACTATGTGCCTTGAGAAACTTGTGGACATAAAAGTGTTTCTTGTTAGGTACTAGTAAATGGACTCAGTTGGTTCATAGCCACACTTTAATCAATCAGTTGCAAGTAGCCAATGGTCAAACAAAATCTTAGAATAGTGTAACAAATGTGCTATATTGTAACACTGATATTTTTACAAATTTAGACAAAAATCTGATGAATATGTATAAAAAGGAAAAATGAGGAGTTCAGTTGGTTAAACATCTGACTCTTGGTTTTGACTTAGGTCTCTTGACTCATGAGTTCAAGCCCTTCATCAGGCTTTATGTTAACAGACCAGAGGTTGCTTGGGATTCTCTGTCTCCCTCTCCCTCTCTCTGCCCCTTCCTGCTCTCTCTCTCTTTCTCTCTCTCTCTCTCTCTCTCTCTCTCTCTCTCTCTCTCTCTCTCGCTCTCTCTCTCTCAAAAATAAATAAAAATTAAGAAAAAAATGATGACTCAAAAGGGATTTTCCCAATATGTTTTCCAAACACATATTTATTTCAGTGACTTGTGTGGGAGACAAGTTTTGAAACAAATACTGTTTGAACCTATAAATGGATGTATGGATAAGTAAATGAACATTGTATAGCTCAAAAATGGTTTTTCTTGTTACTTTTTAGCACTTTTCAAAAAAAATACATCTATAGAAAAATATCCACTGTTTGGGGTTATAAAATGTTCTTCTTGTATTTCATCCTGCCCTATCCCACACCATATTAGTTTCCAATAGCTACTATAACAAATTACCATAAATTTAGTGGCTTACACAACACAAAGTATTACCTTTCAGTTCTGGAGGTCAGAATTCCAAAGTTTTAAAAAGCTAAACTCAAGGTATCAGCAGGGTTCATTCCTTCTGGAGGCTCTAGGAGAGAATCCACTACTTACTTCTAGCTTCTGGAAGTTTCTGGAATTCCTTGGCTCCTGTCCACATCACTCCAATTTTTGTTCTTCTTCCCACTTATAAAGACACTGCAATTAACACTGAGTAATAATCCAGCTTACTCATCTCAAATTCCTTAAATTAACCACACCTACAGCACCCCTTTAATAAGTAAATTAACTCATTCAGTTTCCAGATATTAGAATGTGAGCATCTTTGAGGACCTATTATTCAGCATATTGTTTCCCCAACCAAAAAATACTCAAAATACATGTTTTTCCAGAATGCTGGATCATGAACAATTAAACATATCTATGTTTAAAATGATGGATGAATCATGGATAATTAAATCATGGATAATAAAATAAAAAATAATTGATAATTAAATACTTTTCTGCTTCAAACAAAGAAGGATTTTTAGAAATCCGGGGTTCCCTAGGCTAACTTGACTCTTTCATATTAATTGTAGGTGTAGATCTGACAAAAACCACTGTGCACTTTTGTTCTTCCCCTAAAAATATGGTACAAATTATTATTTGTAGAGGAATATCAAAGGAAGACTTAAGTTAAATAAAATCAGATAAAAGTAGCTGGCCTGAGGAATGGATATTAAAAATAGGACAAGTGGAAATATTGGTGTTTTGCCCAGATTTTGATTTGAAGCAGAATTATGTGTGATCCTATAAAGAATAAAAATATGTTGGTGGTGTACTACTCAGGAATGTAGTAGATGCATGTAACAGAAAACTGCTGAGGTCTTAAGCAAATAACAGTCTTCGTTTCCTTACTTAAAAAGCAATTTGGAAGTGGGAACTTCAGTGTTGGCTTCATAGCTCCTTCTATCTCCGCTGCCATTCACAGGAGTGTCACAGGATGCTTTCCACCTTCGGATATCTTATCTGCATTTCAGAGATGAGAAAGAAAGAAGGGAACAAGAGTGTAATTGTGTGCTGGTTGCACCTGCTCCTTTTTATCAGGAGCACAAAGATTTTCCCTGAAGCTTCTACCCACAGCTCTTTTACAATGCATTTGCAAGACTCTGTGACATGGCCATGCCAATCATACAGCCTTGGAAGAAAGTGGGTATGTTACTTTCTGCAAGTAAGAGATTAGATTTTGACTAGGCCACTGCCAATGTCTGTCAGAGTTAAAAACAGTGCTCTTATGTAATTTTTTCATCATAAAATTCATAGTCGAGGCCAGTGGTCCTCAAGAAAAGTTTCTTGGGCAGCACTTTTAAATCACCTTGGAAGCTTCATTAAAATACCCATGACCCAAGCTCCTCCATTATGATTATGACATTATGAGATACATTGTGGGCATAAGGGCATAAACATAGATAGTCTGGAGAGAAATTCCCCACCTCTTTTCCCCATCTCCTAACATTTGAGAACTATAACACTATACACATCACTATACACATAGTGAACAATGAGCAACGTACCAAAAGTGTAGGTCTCTAATCTGTATACAAAGATTATCCAAGAGAAAATTAAAGTGAGGTGTTTTTTACTCTATTTTCTACATTTCTGGTTACCCATAAACTAAAGGTGAGAAATATCTAATTAATGAGATGTAGGAAATGTAAGAGACACATGCTCAGAGCAGGTAACCCCACATTATTCAAAATGAGATGATGACTCTCTTAAACAAAGAAAAAAAAACTTGGATCAAAACTCAGTCTTTTAGGAGAGAAAGCAGCTTAAAATGACTAACACACCTTTACTGAGAATGATGATGTTTTGCACACCATTAATTTCTATCACTTTTATTCCTTCTAAATTTATGTATATAAATACATTTATAAGGGATAATTTACAGTTCTTATTCATGAAAAAAACATAATACCTTGCAAAATACAACATATTTCTGGCTATACATTTACCTACAATATTTCCCTGAATTAAAAACCAAAACTTGATATATTTTTTACTAAAGTTTAGATGTAATATAGCAGCTTAAATTTTCCCTCTAATTAACTGAGTAATTTCATGAAGTTTAATATAAAAATGAATCAATGAATAATTTTATTTAATATGATCTGTAAAAATTATGGTGGGTGACAAAGCAAATATTTCTTTCCCTTAAATGAAGCAATTTAAAGTACTCTCAATTTATTTTTTCATAAGAACTATAAAGTAGAAGAACTTCTCAGACTTAGTGCTATAGCTTTTCAATTATATTTTGTTAGCTTATTGAAAAGGGAAAGAGTAAGCAGAAAAAAATAAAAACTGCAAGATTCATAATGGAGCAAAACAAATCTCAATTGGAATAACAAACATTTCATACCACTAAGAAGACTGTTTCTCTATTTCCATAACTTTTGGCAAGGCACTTTTATATTTTAACAGCCTTGTTGTTCATGAATGAAGGATAATTCCTGAGGACATTAATGTTTAGATCAAAAGACAGTTAAAATTCTCATTTACTAGAATTACTATGTATGAACAGATAAAATAATGAACTGAAATGGACACATTCCATCATATTAAAACATTGCATATTTTAAAAAGTATTTCAGAGCTAAGTGTCTGAAGTTGACAATGGTCTAGAAAGGGGTCTATTTGGTTTTATTTGTGTGCTTTGGTTTTACATTCCTTCTGAGAATAACTCCATTTACAACATCCTCAAGGGCTGGTTGTTTATTAATATTTACATACATGTAGCTAGGTTCTAGAATAAGACTCTATTACCAGGTTACAGCTAATTTTAACCAAAACTAGGCAGTGAACACATGTCTATATACAGTGTGGGTGGGTGTATGTGTGCATATGTGTGCATGTGTACACTTGCCATTAGCCTAAGTAATGGTCTGGTTAAAGAAAATTGTCCAAAACAGATGGTAGTGACCAAACTTAGGTAATCATATTGTCTTACAGGTTGGGAAATGGATGAGTACTAAGTTTGCAATAAAATTTCAATCTTCTTTTGGGAACTGTTGTTCTCCAGAAGTTAATCCATAGAACTGTTGTAAATGTTCTAGAACTACTCCTGTGTGTTATAATGATATTGCAGACTGAAACATAACCAAAGGGTCAAGTTTTCTGCCATTTTTATATTCAAAGGTATCCAGGGTATTAGCCTGCATTTCTAGACATAAACAGAATAATTCTCTGTTTCTTGCAAACTTGAAGAGTGTGGAGAATTGCACAAATAACATTCATTGTAGCAAACCTCCATTATGTAGTTACTTTCCAGGGTTTGATGATAGTTTAAGTAAAGAAAGATGATGTTGAAATTCTGTGCATGGGGTTAAAGTAATGAAAAATTTCTTACCATATTTTTGAGAATGCTATATACCAGAAGTTTGCTAGTCCCCGGACATTAGCTTGATAACAGAGCCCAACCATTGTGTGTGTACAGTACATTAATAAAAAACGTCATGTGGAAGCTGAGAATGATTTTCACACATTCTATATTGTTAAGTTTCTTGAAAGAAGAAAAAATGAAAAGAACTGATTTTGAAATATGATACAGGGAGACTGAGCCTCCGACTAGCACTCACGCAGTCAGGGACCTCTGGCTTTGCCGTTTATTAACAATGATGCTGGTTTACATGACACTTTTATGTAGAAGCAGGAGGCTATTTGGGATTTTAAAATGTGAATTATAGTTCCATTGTACTTCCACTGAATTATAAGCCAGGGAATTATTTAATATTATTGGAGTTGTTCACTCAGAAGCTGATTATGTGTTCTCTTTGGTGCGTTAATGAAGTAGGGATTTCTTGCTTCTGCAGGATAACTTAAATGTCGTTCTGAGAATTCTTTTTCAGGTAAATTGCATATTTCACTGTTAGTCTGGCAGAAAAAAATTCTAACATGAAGATAATGTTATTGACACTAAAAAAACAAGGGAATATTACAATGTCTTAAATTATCCTCAGACTTTGGAAATACGATTAAATATTTTGTGACTAATTTAACGTAAGTAACTATAATACGGAGGAAAGGCATAAAGTGCATTTTACAGAACCAAGAGTGAGGAATAATTATGCTAACAAAATAATAAAAGATTTGGGTATTGGACACCATAAAACTTGGTCATAGTTTGTAGTTTGCAACCCAATATAGTTCAATAGAGAGACTCAGAGCTGATTTGTACATAATCTAGTAAAATGCCATTCTATTCATTTTGCCTTGTTGTGATGTATTTCCAATGCTACAAACATGTAGCATTGTTCTTATTTTGATTTATTTTGCTCTTTACACACTCCTATATTGATGATAGCAACTACAATTGTGATTGATATTTTTATTGTTTTTTAATGTTTATTTATTTTGAGAGAGAGTAAGGGAGAGAGCATGAGTAGGGGAAAGGCAGAGAAAGGGAGAGAGAATCCCAAGCAGAATCTGTTCTGACTTGATCTCACGGTTCACGAGACCTGAGCTGAAATCATGAGTCAAAAGCTTAACCGACGGAGTCACCTAAGTGCTCCGCGATCAGTATTACTGTACCTGGAGTTTTTACTGTGCACCGGAGAGTAAACTAAGCTCTTTATATACATGATTTCCCTTTATACTCAAACCAACCTAATGCAGCAGATATCAGTAGAATAGTTAATTGGATTGGCTTTAATAAGATGCACATGCTCTATTTTCTGCTCTTCCAATCAGTAATGAGCTTTGTGATCTTACCTACCTCTCTATGTGTTAGTTATCAATAACATGACAGTGATAAGGTGCACTGTTAAGATTGTTGTGAGGATTAAATGAGTGTTTTGCATATGGTAAGCAATTTGTAAATTATAGTAATTAATTAGCTCCATTTACAGTTCAGAAAACTAAGGCTTAAATGTATAAAGCAATTTGTCAATATCCTATAGCCACTAAATAGGTTATAAAGGATTTGGATCCAGGACTTATTTCTGATATCAGAACCACATTTTCAAATACTATGGCTAAATAATATCAGTTAATTTTAATATTTTTACACTTTATCCATATAGAAATCCAAATTCCCCATATAAAGAGAGTGAATGATTTAACTGAATATGAATGAAGATGGGGGTGGGCTTGATGCTTTATCTTGGGTACAGTAAATATTAATCAGAATTATGTGTAAATAAGAAAGTATGATCTTCATATTTTGAGAAATGTCCCTTTGCTACCACATACTAAATATTTCATGTTGGAAAGAGGAAATACCTTATAAACAGATGCATGTATTCCTGTGTATAAATTGAAGAATGAATACAAATTAGCATTGCAAATTGAGGGATGGAGGAAACATGACAATATTGATGGAGAAATAGAACTCATAATTACTGATAGAGTCCTGTATTCTACATGTTCATTCTTACATTAATATCAAATAATCCCATAAATCATTATTATTCCCATTTTAGAATAAAACTGATACTCATCAATGTTGGGTAACTTGCTCACCATCATAGTAAAAGATTAATAGAGACTATGAAAGAAAGAATACTTTAGGTAGATATATAAATACCTGTTGCAATTAAACTTGAAGGTCATCTAGAATGGTATTCTAGCATCTGATGACAGTTTTAAATAACCACCTTCGAGGTGCATTGTTTGATGGCTTTGGCTAATGCTATCCCCAGTACCAAACCAGTGGTGAGCTCTGTTTTCCCAATATCACTTAGTGACCCAGTTCTTTGATTCAGTATGCATTTCACTTATTTTAATGTTCAACCCTTTTGTATTTATCACATTTTGATTGTGTTTTAAGCCAAATTTGTTCCATTTGATTAACTTGCTCTATTTGGGGGATTAGTTAATAAATTACCGAAGAGTAAATGAAAACTAAGAATTAGTCAATGCTGGTCTTTGTCAAAGTTACTAAATAATGGAAACATGCAAGGTAGGTACATTTGTGCTAGATAAACCCCACATATGAAGTATGGTAATATTATTAAAGAGATTGGAGGTATAGGAGCATTGTCTTCACCTCCTCAGATGAAAAGCTATTCAGCAGAAATGTACAGGTCAGTTAGCCTTCCCAGAGAGTCTCCATTGGAAGCTAGGCCAATTTGCTCTGGTTGAAAGATGAAATAAATCAAGCACAGGACTGTAGAAAAAAATGTTTATTCTATTAAATACATTCCTTCAATTTTGGGACACACTGTCTATTTTATTCTGAAGACAAAACTATTATTTAAAGACACGGGGGTGTAAAAGGAAAAATAAGTTTCAGATTAGATAGAAGAGTAATCAAGGCATGAAATTCATCTCATATTATTTTATCTAAAATAAGGATAACACTATTATCAGTTTATAATCTCCTCTAGAGCTTCCTGGGTGAAGTCTGAAATCAGGGCCAGGGAAAGGGCAAAGGGAAACAAAAGAGGTCACACAAGATTGGTAAGTGGCAGGTTTAAGAAGCAAGGGAACTTATACAGGATGTAAGCTTGTCTTGGATGGCTGCAAAAAGAAAAAATCTCCACTTCCTCCCACCAAATCTTAAAAGTTTAGATAGAGGGCTTAACTGAGCTAAGGCATGCATACCTTCCAGATGGTCTCAAGAACACATCACTATCTTAAGGCTATACTCTTGGGAAACTTCTGTGAGTGGGGAGAAACAAAGTGGAACGCATATTTCGAGGACAGGTCACAAACCTCTGACTTCCAAGGTCCAGCTCAGCAGACAGCTGGCTGTCAATCTTCTCAGTGGCCTTCCCTAAAAAAAATATACTCATCACAAAAGTGTCCTAAAGATGAATTTAGATTACATGTAGGATAGTATGTAGCACATAATACAAACTGCAATTTTATTTTGTTCTCCTTTCTCCAACCCCTCTACACAGAAACAAAATAAGAGCCTCCACTCATGGATTAAGTTAGCTACATCAAGTTTTCCTCAAGGAGTATCAAGTTGAACCACAATTTTAAGCATTCTTGTCTTTTGTGATCTGCTGATTTTCCTAATATCTCTTTGCAGAGCAAGGATTCTTGACAGGAAGTATGTGTGTGCTCTGGGACCAAGAGACTCCAAATTAAAATGTAAATCTCCTTTTCAGTAAAACTTGCAATTTCTGTAGGCATTAAGCAAGCTAATGGCATGCTGACTTTATCCAATATGGTTCAATTTATTGTGTTGCCCACAGATAGTCTTTACCTTGAGGCAACTGGGATCCATTCCCACAAATGAAATGCCTGAGCTGAAGCCAAGGAGAGTGGGGAGGAAGACAATGAGGAATCTTATTTTCTTCTCTATTTCTTGATTCAAAGTCAGCTGCAAATAAGTGGATGTAGACTTCAGAGGTAATCCACTAGCTAAGAAACTTCATGACCCTCATGGAGGCCATCATTTGGAATAGAGCTGATCTGTATTATCAGTTAAATAATCATTTATACTGTCATGTTGATAGTATAAATTGTAAACATGGTCAAAACGTTGCAAGACACTGAGTAACTTTTAATTAATTTTATAATTAATTAATTGAAAAAATTTTTCAATTTTTGTTTTTGTTTTAAATGCAGTCTAAAATTTCGGATCCCAAGAATCTAAAAACATATATTGTAATGCTTCTCTTTTCCTTCTGTGCATACTGCATTCTCTTGTTAAACCATTTATATTCTTATAAATCTCAAAACTATTTTTTCAAGAATCTACACTCTAATTTCTTATTTTCAGTTTTCACATATTTCAGCAAACCCATGGAACTTGACTGACTATTATATGAAAAAGTCAAATATTTTATATCAATATTCTTTTACTCACAAAATTATTCTCTATGTAATTCATGTAACATATGAATTAATTAGATGATTATTGTGCTGGATATGAGAAACACAAAGATGATGGAGACAATTATGCCAATTGTAGAATTATTGTAGAATTCATAGTTCATCACTATTCAGTAGAAATATATTAAAATCATACAGGCATTTTATTTTATTATTATTTTTTCACATTGGTAATTTTAAATTTCCCAGTGATAACTTTCAAAAAGTAAAATAAAACAGGTAAATCAACTTAAATTATTTGTTAGTATAGGCAAAATGTTATTTCAAAAGGTAATCAATATAAAAATTTACTAATGAGGTATTTTATATTCTTTTTTTCATATAGCAGTTTGTACTATCCACATTTCAAGTGTTCAAAAGTAGCATGTGATTAGTGGCTACTGTATTTGACCCTGCAGGTTCAATGCATCGTGAAAGATGCATTGATAAACATTTACTTCAAAGGACTTATTTTGAGGAATGCTAATGGTATATTGTATGGAAGATTTTAAAACTAGTCTATGGTGGAGAGAATCTTCAGTAGAATAAACTTGTATCATAAAAAATGTTTTCTTACATAGTCATGGAAACAAGGCAGCCAGCACTTAAATGGAATTAGCTTTTAGTTATTTATTTCTACAGCAGCAGATGCAGAAATGCTGAGTCAGTAAAATGGGTTAAACTAGAGTTTAGAAACTAACTTGTTTTAGAAACTTAACTTTAGAGGAGAAAAACAGGCATACTCTTGAGTGGTCATAAAACAGAGAAAGTTAAGCTTGACAGACTCTAAGATACTTGGGAAAATATGACAGCTTAGTACCCTTTTTCCTTGAGAGAAACCTCTAGATTAAAGTGAAATTAAGCCCTACACATGTTCTGAGATTCTGTGTATTTCCTAATGAGATAATCTAACATATAAAACTCAAGAAATTACTGCAAGAGCAGAGAGAGTTATCAATTCTAATTATTATATATTAGTGTGTGAATATTTCAGTGTTAAGTTTTTTCAGAGCTTTATCCATTTGGAAAACTTGTCTTTGACAAATATTTTCATAGGGTAACTAACATATGTGAAATGAGTTGTCTATGTATGATTCTTTTGAATGTTCACTAGATGTTTCAAAATCATGGCCCTCGAATTTCACTCAATTCTGCTACAGATTCTAAATTTATCCAATAAAATCAGGTTTTCTCTATCCCAGTGCAATTGATATTTCAGAACAGATCATTCTTTTTTAGTAAGAAAATTATGTTTAGTGCATAATTGATTATTAAGCTTACTCTTTTTTTTCCCTAATTTATTGCTTCCAGAAAAGTGTGATAAGCACTGGCTATTATATGTAAGTGAGGAATCACTAAATTTTACTCCTGAAGCCAGTATTATACTATACATTAACTGTTTATAATTTAAGTAAAAATTTGAAACATTAAAAAAAGAATAACATAAAAAGATTTTAAAAATGTTATCAACATAGAGAATGAAATAAGAAATGCAGATTTACTTCAGTAGAAAAACCCCCATGATGCAAACGAAGCTTAAGCTTCAAATTTCTGCAATTGTACCAGACTCCTTCAATGTCCTGGAAGTAGTTCTAGCAATGTATTCACAATGTTTTTCAAGTTGCAAAATCACTCTCTGTTTTGATTCCAACTTCTACCAGTTTTTTTTTTCTCTTGTTGGGTGATGTTAAAAAACCTACATGCTTTTCTGGAAACTAGCAGAATTTTCACTGCAAGCACATTTAGTTAAGGTGTAATGAGCTATATGCCTATGATTTGGAGTCCCTTTGGTATATATTTTAGTTATTATGTGTTTTCATGGCATAGGAATAAAATTACAGAAACTCTGCTGCACACTATTCAGACATACCTGATATCACACCATAAAAGTGAAGTGTCAAAGGCCACTTTCCAACATGAGCAGGACCTGCAGAACCAAGCATCAGAATAATGTAAGGAGTGGAGAAATGAGATTTGACAAGTAAGGAACCAGAAACAAATTTATGAACAATTCTTCCAGTCATCAAATATGGAAAACTAGAAGTGGAGGAATCAGTTTTCATTGACATTACTCAAAATGGATATTCTCTCCCTTAAGGAATGTAGGAACATACACTTAATATAAAATATGCAGCAATAAATGTCACATGCACACACACACACACACACACACACACACACACACACTTAGAAAAAATAAAGCTTATCAGGACCTAATGCATCTTTTGTGACGACTGCCTATTTCAGACAAACTTGCTAAAATGCTTCCATGTATGATAATATGGTTTGAAGAAAGAAGTACTCCAGTGACAAATCTCCTACTATGTTTGTCAAGAAGTCAATCTAGGTAGCATAAGATTAATTGATTAAAAAGTTATGCAGCTCAGAACAACATAGCAACTTAAAAATGTATTTGAATTATTCTAGTGTATGCCATAATTTGCGATTAACTTCATATGCTCATTTGCATGTTCATTCAGAATTGTTTATTATATTAGCTCAAAAATGATTCACTAAAAGTATATCATGCAGTAAATTAATGAATGTATTACACACTCTTTCTAGATTTGGGAAAATGTTATAATTTCTTTTCTAACATAAAAATATTTATTTTGTACTTAATTTTGTTTTCATAATGTTGTACCTTTCTAGAAGAGTCTCTTTCATTTTATAGATTTCAAATCCTAAATCCTAGATCCATTCCCCCATTTAAACTACAGAAAACAGTAACCAGTTTGGCAAGGTCATCCATATTTCCCTTTCTACAGCTAGGATGCCTAACCTCTATTTCCCAAGTATTTTATACCTATTGTATAATTTCACAAAAACAAGCATAAACAACTACCTTTCTGAGCAAACTAGGGTGTAGAATCAATCTTTACAGAAGCATCAGTATTCTTTGATTTCTGTAATTATGTTTTCCCATGTTTATAGTCAATATAGTTACACCATATATTTTACAGTGATGTTTTGAGGGATTAAATTAGAATCATTTTATAGTCTAAATTTCAAATGAATATCATATCTTACTATTATTATTTTTCTTGTTCAGTTTTTTCCAATTCATGAGATTTGTTCTCAGAATAATTTAGCTTGACCTAACTTCCTAAAGTTTTAAATCCTTTGACTCATTCTATCTTTCATTGCCCTTTATGTACATCAGGAAAGAATCACTTATGGCATTAAAAATTATTGCATTTCCTTTTTTCCCACCAACATGAGTTCATCAAACAAGAAAATATTTTGCTCTCAGATTGGTTTGTTGGTTGAATGTCAGGTTACTTTAGGGTAAAGCTAACTTTAACTGACATTTTCTTTTAAAATTATCATGTTTCTGTGGTGTAAAGGGCTTCTCTCTTTATAAAATGAATTAATGTGAACTTAACTAGCATAGGGAGAGTTTCTTTTCTTTTCTCTTGCATTATTGAGTTAAGTTTTTCCCTGAAATGATGCTATGTTTAATCTATGAACAATTCATTCTATTTCCTATTTTTCCAGGGAAAAGAAACTGAGGGTTGTCCTGTAAATGTTTATTTGATAGTTGTTTCTCATTGCTGGGTGGATAAAGTTAGGTTTGTATCTCTTCTCATAGGCATCTTCTTATAGAGTCCTTTCCTTCACTTAAAAACTCCTAGCCTAGGAAGGATTCCAGTTAGGTCCTCAAGTATGTTGGTTCCAATTCTTTTGCTAAGTTAGCTGTCTTTCATTAATGGGTGTGAATTATTCAGCCAAGTCATTAATTTAATACAATGATTAATTAATTAATCATTAATACGATGATTCAGACCCAGTCCAGTGCACCATGAACTAGTATATTTCAGGAAATTAGTCCTTACCTTTTTCTGTTTTCCAGTCCTTTCCTGCATGGAATACTAGACACTTCATTAGTCACATGCTCTTTACCTTTTCTTCAAGGTCACTTCCAACTCCATTGCATTTCTCATATACTTCTCCATCTGGTCAAAGAGAAAGAATAATGGTAAGTCCTAGGTGTAATTTTAAAGTTAACTTTCGGTAGACTTTTTCTTGGAAAGTGACAACATTCAGTTGCATAAAATTCCAGTGGACAGTGATAATTAGGAAAACCTGAGAGCAGAACCCCAAAACTATTTTCAAGCATGCAGACAAATGTCAAGAAAAGATATACAAATTTATGGTTTGTTAGATCAGTCCAGTTGCACATGAAAAGATATGCAAAGAGATACTTTCATTGAGGTAGGGTATAGATGGTCAGGTTCAAATTAAAGGACCATAGAGAATTTTCTATGAAGAGGAGAGGACCTAGAGAGACAGAAACCTTCACCCAAGAAATTTATAAATTCAGGCCAAAAGGTTATACTTTCTTGTCTATTAGACTTGAATTTAAGGCAAATTTAGTCTTCACTGGGAACAAAAGTAGAAAATAAGGACAAACCTTAACCTGGAGAGTCTGATGGAGTTTGTAATCAATAAGGCAAGAACTGTGGCCTAGAAAAGTGACACTAGGGGAATAAAAGTTATTATCAACATGATTCAACTTTCACTACACTAAAAATGTAACATGCATTATTTTGTTTAATACACACATGTGTTCATGTGTGTATCATTATGTCCATTTTATTATTTTACAAGTTAAATTCATATAAGCAAAAATTTAGATACCATGTAACAACATTGTATTAAGGACACAGGGTATAATTCTAAAAGTATTGGTATGGGGGCATCTGGGTGGCCCAGTCAGTTAAGCATCCAACTTTGGCTCAAGTCAGGATCTCACGGTTAATGAGTTAGAGCCCCATGTCAGGCTCAGAGCCTGGAGCTGGCTTCAAATCCTGTGTCTCTCTCTCTCTCTCTGACCCTCCCCCACTCATGCTGTCTCTCTTTCTCTCTCTATCTCTCTCTCTCAAAAGTAAATAAACATTAAAAACTAAATAAGGTATTTGTACATATTCACAAAAGATCCAGGTTCAAATCACCTTTCCTGACTATTTCAACAATCAAGATTTGATTATTAGCTATCCTGAGATCCTCAATAGCCTGCTTTCTTCTTAGTGGCATGTGTTATTTTACTTTGCAAGACAGTCTCTCCCATGGGCTTTGAACTCCTTAAAGGCAGTGAATATGCATTTCTATCCCTAGAGTAATTAGTATGTAATACAGTGTCTAACATGTGTCATACACTAAATCTTTTCTCAGTGAAGCAATTTGTTTGCTTTCAGGTCTTCCACGTGGTACTTAAACTTTTGTTTATATGAAAGTAATCCACAGCTGAAAATAACTCATAACAATAAGGAAGTCCAGTCACCATTTCTGAGATGCAAAGAGGATAACAAAAGAGCATCATGTGACTCAATTCTAATATTTAAATGTTGGATTACAGTTATTTCAGGACCTCTGTCTCAAAGAAGTTTTGCTTTTAAAGACAAACTGAACTCAAGCTAACACAGGATTCAAGTATTTTCCGGGAAATATGATGGCTGAAATTTAATCAGGGCTTAGTACAAATTTTCACAATACTATATAATCTTTTAGTCTCTAAAATAGCTTTTGAGTTGTCAAGAGTTTAGACTTTAAGAGTGTCTTTTTAAAAAGGGAACATTGGGAATAAAGACAGTGTTAATGTAAAAGAATGTATTTCTAGTACTAAGACTAAAAATTAATATCACTGAAAAAATAATTTTGAAAACTATGGAAAATGATCACAAAATGCAATATATGTGTATATTTATATACATACATACTTTTTAAATATTTATATTTGAGAGAAAGAGAGGGAAAGTGAGAGAGAGCATGTGCACTAGTGGGGGAGAAGCAGAGAGAGAGGGAGATACATTATATGAAATAGGCTCCAGGCTCCAAGCTGTCAGCACCCCAGCCCAATGCAGGGTTTGAACTCACAAACTGTGAGATTATAACATGAACTGGAGTCAGACACTTACCCAAATGAGCCACCCAGGTGCCCCACATTATATATCTTTTTAACCCCCAAAGGAGAATTTTCGTTAACTTGGATGATAGATAATCTTAGCACTCACACCAATATTTGTATTATACTTTTTCTAGACACATGGAAGAGTTATAATTCTCATTCCCCCTTAAGTTGGGTATAAATAAGCATCTTTATTTACCAAAGAAATGTGAAAAGAAATGTGTCAGGTTTGGAATAAAGCATTTAAAACATTTGAAAGCTGGAGTGTGATCCTCTATGATCTATTCTCCTACTATTACAAATGAGGGATTTCATGTTTCTTCAGTAGAGACAAAATCTGGACCCTTAGCTGTGTGCAAGACGAAGTGAACTCCATCAACCCACTGTGCACATGTCTTAAAAACGAGGTATAAGCCTTTGTCTTTTTCAGCCACAGAACTTTGAGAGTTGGCAGATTCTTCTGCATAAACTAGCTTATTATGGCTGATTCACATGGTTTCCTCCTCTCTTCATTTCTTCTATTTTTTTGGTTTTTATTATCATATCAATAGGTACACCTTAGAAACATTATATTACAGCAAACTTCTAAAAATTATGACTGAGTGGTGCAACCTCACAACTTTCCCATAGGTGATTATTATTGAAATGTTGAAATAAAATGTGGGGAACGTCCCATTCTCCTTTCCATGTGAAACATGCCCTGTCATTCCACATTTATTGTCTTGCTGGCTCTCCTAAGACAGACTATAACTTATAATCATACTGGGAATGTTTTCATGGAACAAACTATTTCAAGACCTTGGTGGCCTGCTGGGCTCTGTTAAGGCTCGAATTGTGTCTCCTACAAAAGCTATGTTGGAGGTTTAAAACCTAGTATCTCAGATTGTGACCTTATTTGGAAATAAGGCTGTTACAGAGGTAATAAAATTAATTTGAAGTCATTGGGGTCTGGGCCTTAGTCCAATATGATTGCTACCCTTAATATAAGGGGAAACTCGAACACAGATAGACATCTACAGAGGAAACACAATGTGAAGACACAAGATGGATGCCTTCTACAAGCCACAGAAGGCCCAACACTACCAGAAGCTGGGGGAGGGGTAGGCAACAAGTTGTTCCTCACAGCCCTCAGAGGGAACAAACCCTGCGGACACCTTAATCTAGAATGTTGAGGCTCCAGAACTGAGACAATTCATTTCTGTTGTTGGAGACTCCCAGTTTGTGCTGCTTTGTTAGCTCCACCCTTGGAAAGTAATACACGCTCAGAGAAAATATCCTCAACCCTCTTGTTTGTGTAATTTTTAATCTCTTAAATTTGAGTTAGCTTCTGTTTTATTTTGCTATCTGTTTGAAATTATTTTACTAACTTCTAAGTATGAAAATAAGAAGAATTTACAAATCAGTACCTTGGAATTCATTTTAAATCTTAGCAATTAATGTTATGTGTAAATCATAATATAACTTTAAGCTAACGTATTCCATTTTAAAAAGATTGTTACTGTTTTAAGAAATAATCCTAGCCTGTGGAACTAATAAAACTTTTAAAATAAATACTGAATATGGTTGTGAGTCAGCATATAACTCCATTATGAATTATGTCACTAGATTACTTTACATAGGATACATTTTTTAAAGCTTGAATAGTACAAATAACTGATTTTCAATGATGCTATCTATCTTTTCTATGCCTGATTAGCTGCTTACATTATTTATAGTTCTAAGTTTGTGATGGAAACATAGGTTAAGAGTCATGAATCTTTATGCCTTAGTTGACAAGGCAACTAATATATCACTAAGCCTCCCCATTCTTGTTAAAGTTACCTGTAAACCAATAGTGTCAGTCCTGAATTATTTTTGATATTGATTCTATTGATGAACTGCAAAGGTTAAAATTAAAGTGTGATTTATGCTGTGATCAAGAGCATGGTGTTAGAGCACCAAGTGATCTGTGCAAATTATAACCATAAATATACTTCAGATTCTGCTTTATAGTTGTGCTATGAAGCTCTACATTCTCTTTCTTTTTCCCTGAAAGAGATTCTTAGGATAAGAATGCTGATAAAAATCAGTGTCTTAGATCCTGATGACTTTGTGAACAAAGCACCTGTCCCCCCCCCCCCCCACTTATAGTTGCATGCATCTGGAATTTAAGACTTTGGACAGATGGATCTGAACAATATGATCTGTGCTCTATTATTTGTAGGCAAGCATTTTGGACCAGAAAATCACTCGCTGTATTTCCTGGTAGTTCAGAAGAGCTTGATATCTCTCTTAGTTAAGGGAATATGTGAGTCACTGAGAGCTTTATTTTTCCACATTTCTAGGCTTGATTTGAAGGCTAGCATATCAGTTCCCTCCAACTTAGCTCATTTAAACTGACAGGTTTCAATGATAACACATTATCAAGAGACATGTTGGCACAGATGAATTCAAATATGAAAAATAATGATAAACCCACTGGGTCAAGATGGTAGAATATCAAAGGTTGTGTATTAAGTTGGAATTTCTGTTGGATTATCTTAAATGTAAATGAGTAAATATCATCAGGCCTTAGGATGCTCACAGCTGGAGCTTCAGAAATGCCATTACTTCTTCCCAAATATTAGATATGACCTAACTAGCCCATGGGATTGTATTAACAGCCTAATCATTAAATCTCACCAACAGATGAAAGAAATGAGGTTTTCCCCTTCAATTTTCTTTCTCTGCTTTTTGATCTTGATGCAGAAGTCAATGAGCAGCATTTCTCTTGGATTAAGTGCTTAATATGTGTCTATTTATGAGCAATATTTGATAAAATTTTTAAGTTTAAAAAGAGTCATCTCTGGATCTATTTATGTGTTGCATATATAAAAAAGCATGTGTAAATACATTTTAATGTTTATAATAAAATCACATGATATAAAGGGTTTCTTTATCAGATTGTATAAGTAGTAGTGAAAAAGAAATAATATTTACCTGATATGTAAGTGGTCAATTGCTGTGTATAAAAATGATTTGAAAATAAATTATTTTCAGTTTACTTGAGAGATGTGGGATTTAAATATATATGTAACATTAAGAATCCATTCACAGAGTAGAGCTTAACAAACCTTCAACAATGTGGAAATATATTTTTCTGACAGATATTAAAACTTATTAAATGCCAAAATATTCTATGGAGAAATGAGTGATAAAATATTTTATTGAAAGAATATTGCACTTCAATGTCCAATTTTTCAAATTTGTATTTGATAGGTTCTTAAGAAGAACAGATTCTCAGGAAGTCACATTCTCATGGAAATAGCTTTTTCTTCTCTGCCTTGAATGGGGTAATGTATGTTTGATTTCTTGAAGTAAAAAAATTTCCACTATCCCATAAATGCATAAGATTCAATTAATGACTGTATAAAAATTATAGCATTATTTATTCAAAATTCACATTTTAGAAATATTAATATTTTCTGTGATACAATATTTAATAATTTACTCAATTTAGGTGTTCATTTTAGCTGTCAATCATTTCCCTTTTATTTTTTTATAGGATAAAAGTTATATATAGCCTAATAAAGTATTCTTTATGGTTTGTTTGCTATTGTATGTCTTAATACATAGTCTTCTCAGTAGCAATGGCTTCCTAACCAATGCCAATCAAACAATGAGGGTTGGCAGGCCATATTTTTCTCCTTCACTGAGTGACATATGTTTTCTTGAGAAGTTCCATACTGCCTACCCTCATTCTTCACAGGAAATCACTGGCCTATGAAACAGGCATATTTATGTGTGTGAATATACATAAATCTAAGCTTTAGTGTAAGATAAAAATGACTACATTTTTGAAATATGTTTAAAATGTGTTATAATTTTTCAAGGAAAAGTTCTTCCCTTATATTACAGATAGTTCAGTGAAGTTATTTAATTAACATCACCATTTAGTAAATTTTAAATATTTCATGAGCTACTAGAGATAACAACATAAATAAGGCAGTATCCCTTTCCTTTTGTTTAAGAGAGTAGGGATCACCAAATTTTCCATTTGCTTATCTATTTTTCCAATATCTCTAAATAATTAGGTTGAGGACCATATGATTAATTTTATCCAATGAGCCTTGAGTACAAGTGATATGCACCATTTTTAATTCAGTGACTTACCAGTTCCTGTCAACTCTGTGTGCTATGACTTCAGCTGTTAGAGTGACAGCAAGATCATGTATTAAGATGGTACTGAGCCGTAAGATTGAAATGGTTTCAAAACTTGAATCACTACCTGAAAGGGAAGTGCCCTGAGAGACTTCCAGCTCTGCATTACACCACTGAGATAGTTGTAATTCACTTGTCATTGCAGCAAATATGGTCCAACTTGCTTTAATTGTAAGAAAAAGAATCCCAATTGGAATTGACAAAATAAGCAAAATACATGAAAAGTACTGCAGTGATACTGAGTTACCACATCTGAATAGTGTATCATCTCAACTAGAAAATGTAAGGATACAGATGGGTCTTAAGGAGAACTGGAAACACTGTTTTGGAAACCTCAAGGAAGAGTTTTATCTCTAATCTCTGCTTCTGTGTATAGTGACATTATTCATTTCATGGACAACAGGTTTTCTTCACATGGAAATAAATATAACTCTGGGACTTCTAAAACCCTAAACATCCAATGTCTGTCACTGAAATGTTCCCTTTTCCTAGGAAAAAAAATGGAAATATTCAAAGCAACACATGTTGCTTCAGTTGAACATGCTCAAATCAATTTGAGCCACTAGAGTGGAGTTAATTTGAGTCACAAAATGAAACTTTGATAGGAAAATTATGGCAGATATGTAAATTATGGTCCACTTGAATCCGTTGTTTGAAGTGATTAGGTGGAGCTTTACCAAGGACAAAAAGTTATTTCTAGGAGTAGCAGTGGTTGGTATTTTATATATATATATGTATATTTCAATAAATAATTTTAAAATTAGCAAAATCTAATTTATATGGTTTGTTCTTTCTGCCAATATTTATGGAGCTTCTACTAGATGCTAGGTACTGTTGCAGGTATTAAGCATAAAGTAATACACAAAACAAATAAGGTTTATGCCCTCATTATGTCTATATTCTACATTCTTGCCCTGAATTCTCCTTTGGCATTAAATATCAATAAAAAAATAATCAAGATACTGTTAGTTCCCATGGGGCTGAAAAGTAGTCCTTAGGTAACTAATATTTAAATAAAGCTATTATGTAAACTAAAGCAAACTTGTGGGGCACCTGGGTGGCTCAGTCAGTTAAGCATCTGGCTCTTGGTTTCAGCTCAGGTCATGATTTTCTGGTTCATGAGTCTGAGCCTCACATGGAGCTCTGAGGACCCTGCTTAGGATTCTCTCCCTCTCTTTCTCTCTCTCTCTGCCCCTCCCTGCTAATGCATACTCTCTGTCTCCCTCAAAATAAATAAACTAAAAAAAAATTCTCTATCAAATATCTGTGCTTTGAGCATTAGGAAAAAGAACCAGGCAAATACCCCAAACACTAAGAATAAGTGAAAGTGTGAAGTTGAGATTTAAAATGGCTTCTCAGTGTATAGTAATTTTAGTACATTTGCCAGTCAGGTTTTAGTCATAAAAACCAGAGTTACTCCAAGTAAGATGGCTACTGGTGACGTATTATGACAGGTGTACTTCACACACATGTAGGAAGAGCTGGGGAACGAAGGGCAGGAGGGTCAGGAAAAGAGTCAACAGTTACTTGATTGTGACACTGGTATAAATAGGTAAGACTCTCAAGGAATTCCGAGACAGCCATTGCTTCTTGCTCATACAGTGAATATACAAAAGGGAGCTTGTAGAAAGATCTATGGGAATCTGTTGCCTTCGTACACCAAATACTTCTGTGATCTCCATGCAAGCCCCCAGTGATGAGCTTGGGGACACTGCTGTACAGAAGATTCAACAGTTGGAAAGAGAATGGTTGGAAAATACAAAACAGTGTGACCTGTCAGGTACTCTGTGGGTCTATCACCATATCTGGCTATGATAACCTTCCCATAATAATGCCTGTTACTTCGTGTTTACATAAAAACATTTGAAATAGTATTTATATATTTAATCATGTTATTGAGATTTCATTGCTGAACATCTAAGGAAATTTTTGTGTTACTGACAGTTTGGAGTTATCAATGTATCTGAGATTTCCCCCTGACTGCTCATTCAGGAAATTATTTTAGGCAGAGCTTATCTTAGTCTCAGATATCAGAAATACATACCATACTTGTCTTAATAAAAAGGGGGGTATTTATTATAAAATGAAGAGTCCAAATGGAAGCCTTCAGGTACAGATGGATTAAATGTATCAGGATGTTTTCTCTCTCAGTGCTCCAGTTCTCTGTGTTGGCTTCATTAATAGCCAATCTCTATTCACATGGTAGAATAAAGAAATCGGTCTAGAGCTCTTTGAATGTTTCATTCTAACATCCACCACCTGAGCGTGTCACTTTCCCATAGTTGAAACAAAACTTCAAGAGGTGGTGCTCATTAGCCTACCGTGATTATATTCCAGTCTCCAAAACAATCACAGTGGCTGGAGATAGAGCAAAGATTAACCTGCCTTAAGTCATGTGTCCATTTCTGCAAAGGTAGGAAAGATTCATTCACATGCAAGCATCTTAAACGAGTTACTGAAAAGAAAGAGAGCTAAAGTTGCTAGAACTAGGAGGAATGGATTGTGGGAAGGTGTCACAGGTTGAAATTTGTCCCTTCAAAAATTCATATATTGAAGTCCCAAGAATGTATCCTTATTTGGCAATAAAATCATTGCAGATGTGAATAGTTAAGATGAGATCATTAGGTTGGACATTAATCCATTATGATTGGAGCCTTTTAAAAAGGGGAAATTATAACATAAAGATATTTATACAAGGAAAGTGCCATATGAAAATAAACTCACAGAGTAGATTGATTCTTCTACATGCTAAAAAGACAAAGAGTCCCAGAAAACCACCATAAGAGGCATGGGACAGATTATCTGTCATAGCCCTCAAAAGGAACCAACCTTGCTTACAACTTGATCTTAGACTTCTGGCTTCCTTGACTTTAAGTTTGAGACAATAAATTTCTGTTGTTTAAGCCACCCAGTTGGCCATACTTTGATACAGCAATCTTTGCAAACTAGTACAGAAGCAAAACCAATAATCGTCCATTAACAGCAATTCTGAATGAGTATTCTTAGATATATGCCACTATTTATCATAATGTGCCAAAAGTTCTAATTCTTTGTGCCTTGTTAACCTATCAGTGCAGGCTCAGAGAATTCCTAAGTTTATTCCCCACACTGCCTACAAGAATCCCACAGCCATTTTCTTGGGGTGGGATGGGAAAAGGGAGAAAGTAGAGATAAACTTATTTAAGGTTTGCAATGGAATGGTGAAATGTTTTTTGCTCTCTTAACTGTTATATTGGATATTTAACTAAAATAGTGTGTCACAGCTGTGACATAATTTTTCCTTTCCCCTTTGGGAGTTGCTAGTATAAGAACAATTAAACACTTGTGTTGCGACTCTTATACAGGCAATGTATTCAAAAATTTTAGTGCTATCTTACGTTTTTAATCTATTGATTAATCTTGATACTTCTAGACCATTATTAAAAATCATTTTGAATTCTACTCACATCTTCTAAAGTGTTAACTCCAATTCAGTACTATATTAATATGAAGTTAATGGTGATTTATGTTTAAGAATATGTATTTTTAGTGTTTCAAAGTTATGCAAAATTGACCAAAATATTTTCCTAATCCAAAAGAGTACTAAACTATGCAGAGTTAATTAGATGAGAGATGATAGGGAATAAAATATGGCCCACAGATGTAGTAAGAAAGATGGAAACAAAATCCTTTACTTATTTTTTTCTCCAGCATTTTTAGCGATTCAAAAAATCTGCAACTATGAAATGCCCAATGGACAGTAAGACACAGTGTTATAGTTATTTTGCCCTCAAAGATGAAGTTATAATGAGAAATCACACTTTAGGACTTTGCAGAATCAGGGTGACCTGAAGTGCAGAACTATATAATTCCTAAATCTTCTGGTTAGAAGCCTTTTCAAAGGAGTCTAATCCTTGAGAGGTGAGTGGTAAGGGTTTTCTACAAATAAATGCATTGCTATTATGGGGTTCAAAACCAATCACAGACTCCAAAGGGTTAGAGGAGATGAATTTTGGTCTAAAGTTATGATGAAGATTATGAGGCATTGATTAAGACTTTGTCCATGCTTCATTCTTATTATGATGTATATTAGATCTTACTGTTGAGATTTGTTATATGTAAGAAAAAAAATCTCCTTTGAAGACATTTTGGGCTAATTTCTTACTCTATATAGAGATTTTCCCCCCTTAAATTCCATAATCTGATTTCTGAGCTGAGAGATCAATATAGGCAGGTTAAAAGAGAAAATAGCCAGCTCAACCTTTCACTTACTCTCTGAACTAAAGCTTCAGAAAACAGTTTGTAAATCATATCCCTTCAACACTTTTTCACACCTTATAATATCAACCTTTTATAACTTAACAGAGTAGCCTGACTGGTGTTTATAGCTCCCTAATAATTAGGACAGCAGGATAGATTGCTTTGCCTTTATAAGACTTCCTCGGTCTTCTTTGGGTCATGTGGAAATATTGGATTTTCTCTGTGCTATTTTTTTTTCTTTTTACTTTTTTTTGTGGTGGGGGAGGGCAGTTGGGCAGAAGCTGAAAAACTGTCACTGCAATGACAGTGATGTGAACAATTCTATTGTCTGAACTTTGCCTCAGAGTCTCTATATAGATTTAGAATATAAAGTTTTATGAGTGACAAGGACAGAGGTCATGGAGAGGAGGAATTATGATTCCATTTAGTTCCACTGATTCCCATTGATATAAAACTTCAACCAACCAATTTGATCACAATAACTGGATCTTTCTGGTTTTCACTGAATTCAGGCCAGCTGGCTGGTATAGCTTTGACATGTTAATAGCTGGCAATCAAAAGATGTTCAAAGATTAATAGTGTGATTTGAATTCGCTGAATGGATCTGAGGAGGAAAGAACAGATTTGGCTACATATTTGAGGTCTAGAAATACAATACATATTATTTACACGTATTGAATAACTCATTTCCTATAGCTCAAAGTAAATAAAATAAAAATGGCATGTTCTAGTCTTGACAATATACTCATCTCTATTAAAAAATAAAGTAGAATGTGGCTAAAGTAGAATAACAACTTTTTTAAATAAGGACCTAACTTTGTCAAGGAAGGGTGTCAGAGTACTTCTTAAAATACATGTTATACCACAAGGAAGAAATATACATAATATGCTATAAAAGTTACTAAAATATTGTGGATGTTGCATCAAATTCCAAAACATCTAATACTGGCTTTGGTGTTTCTTTGTAATCAAAATGACCAATCTAAGGGACTCACTGGGCTTTAACGCATGCTTCTTAACATGCTTTTCTTCAAGCAACAATATTTATTAAGTACCTATTATGTTAAACTTTGGAGTAGCAAAGATTAAAAAAAGACATGGTGATATTAGTCAGTAGCGCTGCATATAAAGAAGGAGGGAATGTGTGTAGATGTAATTTCAGTACAAAGTATCCATTTTGATAAGCATTACAAATGTATGTATGCACACAGTGAATAATGAAGAGTGACTAACTTTGCCTGAGGCCCTCAGCAACACAGAGGGGATTTAGGTCTGGCAGAGATTTTACATTGTATCTTGTTGGAAGATATCAGCATAAAAGGGGGTGGAAAGATACCAGGTAAAAAGGAAAGTTCTTCATCAGAGTCTAATCAGAAGACAGAAATCACATTGGTTAACCTGAACAGGAAACTATAAAGAATTGTTAACATTAAATGTGGCTAAAAGAGGAAAAATAACTCAAAAGTATAAAGAAATAGTAAATACAGAAAGCGACTACTACCTCTAAGAATAACAGAGAATGCCCAAAGAAGAAACAAATTTGAAAAAGTGCATCACCCCAACTTCCCAATCCAACCCTAGAATAAAGGTCAAACCTCATTGGACAGTGAACAAGCAACTTGCTGTTGTTGAATAAATAAACCAGAAGGTTGGGGTTCAAGATGGTTAGGGGCACACCCTAGTATGGACTAAGAAATCTGCTAGACCAGAGTTGGTCCAGAAGAACCAGGGTTGTGTGCAGGATGTGCTCACTAGGGTGCCTGCTTGCAAAAGTTTGCCCAGAGGATGGAGAGTGAGTGTCACTGGACCTCCCTTAAGCCACTAGGAGTTGTGCTAGAAGAGGAAGGTGGAATCCCCTTGGACCAAAAAAGAAACTCATTTCTTTGTTATGGCTTTGATGTGGCTTTTCTGCATCCTTTATTGACAAAGCCTTACATTGCACCAGCTGGCCATGGAAAAATACAGTCAAGTCTCACAAAGTAAGGTAAAGAAAAGTGGATTGGAGCTGAGAAACAATGGAACTTGTGGGATGTTGGCTTCATATGAGCATGAAAAAGCATGGAGAACTTGGAAAACATCAAACAGTTACCTGTGGCTTGGAGAGAATAACTTTGGTAAGATGTACAGAGGGGTTGGAATAGTTGAAGCCAGATAGTCAAAGCACTGTGAAACAATTCTGAGCAGGACTTAAGGATGGTTATTAGGTGAGATTTGTTCTTCTGAATGCTGTCATTATAGAGGATGAAACAAATGATTTTAAGGCTTTAGGGAAGGAATCTAACCAGTGAAAATGCAGCAGAATCACCTGAAAAAATGTAAAATATCACAGGATTCTGTGTTTATCTTTATCCTTCCCGCATCAAAATCTATAGGGTAGCACTCTTAAACCAGGAGGTTCCGATGTTAACTGAACTGAATTTTTCAACCATAGTGAAGAAATGACAATGATTCAAATCAAAGCAGTAGTAGTGAAGGTAAAATTGGGAAAACTTAGTCTTCTAAAATTTCATATTTTAAGTGACTTTTTCTCATTAACAGCTTCATAGATGAAACATATGTAGAGTTGTCTCAAGGCAAAATTTCATCTTGTGTATCTTCCTCTTTGATGCTCTCTCAACAAATAATTCAAATACTCACCTGTCAGAATTTGTCAAGAAAGGTTCTCATGTCAATCACATGTATGTAAGTGTGAATTCAAACCAAAGTGTTTCTTCTTCCTAGATGTATTTGAATTTTGTGCCTGACCTTGTACTGCAGAATATACAATATACAATTTCGTTCTCATTAAAGGACTTTAAGTATCAGGGTGATTAGGTGAGTTGGGTAGCACCTCCGACATCCCAAATTACAAAAATAAATAATTGTTCAATCTGGCAACATTTAAGATGGTTATAAGTGTTACCCCCCCAAAGGCTCAGAACCCAAATTCTCATGATTCTGGATTAACAAGTCATCTTGTATAGATGCTTAGAGACAGACAGACAGATAGACAAATAGATAGATACTTTGTTTTCACTGTAGTAGATCCATTTCATTTGTAATTTTCTATCTGGTAAGGCTTATGTAGAAGAGGCAGGGCCCTCTAACATGCCTTGTGTATTTGGATATTTGGTCATGCTGAAGCTGTTCTCCTGTGCTTAAAGAACCAGAAAATAAAGATACTAAAGGAAATGTAGAAGCCTATTTAATAATTATATACTCAACAAAGTTTGAGGATCTTGAAGCAAAGACTATGATATCTGAAGAATTTTTAAGTACCCTGGTAGAATAATTAACAAATTATTACTGAAACAAAACTCATATGACATTTTCTGACATTTAATTATGTTTAAGTTCTGAAATAATGCAGTGTGTCATGTTGACAATTAAAAAAATAGATTTGGAAAGGTTGCATGCTTCGGTGCAATTTATTTGAGTGTCTGAAAAATTGGTTTAATCAAAAAATGGTTCCTCCCCTTAAAATGGCCAGTGCTAGCAATTAAAATGAAAATAAAAGTCCACTTGGTTTATTTCTATGTGAAACATATTGAGCAGATCTGCTTTAGAAATTGTAAGGCTTTCAAATCTGCAGTAAACATACTGCACTCTTGATACTGCTTTATGTATTGGTTTATTGGAAAATAGCTCACGAAGTTTGGAATTGTGGTTAATTAAAACAGAGACAAAGAGAAAAAGCAACTGTTCACAAGTTGTTGTCTGGAGTTACCAAAGAGTTTCTGATTCATTCCATTAGCAAAACTGTCACAACATCTCACTTCATTGGCAATAGGCAGAACAGCTTTGGAGGACCACCTGACAGAGAAAACCTAGGCTTCTCATTACATCTTACATCTTGACCAGTTGTTAAAGTCCCATCAAAGACAAATATGATTCTATTACAGATCCAATTGTAATCATTTAAATTATTTTCTTCTTTAGTTTGATCCACAAAGGGTCCAAATGACACACAGATGTTAAGGAAAGGTGGGTAGCAATGGTTGTTTAATATTTCAACAAATTGTTTGAGGTTATCTGGTACATTATTTTTTCAAGTCTCCAGGTAGAGAAGCCTAGGTATGGTTGATGTTGGTCGAAAAAGGATGAATAAAGCTCATCAGCATCATAGGGATTCTGTTTCAGATAAATGAAGGGAAACCCCGAAATTTGGTTGAAGTGAAATAAGACTCATATTTGAGAAGTGAAAAAAATATTTTGAAAATAATATTTAGTTAACTAAGAATTCAGCTCAAATGATGACAAAAGGCATCTGGTCAACACAAGAATGAGTGTGGGAAGAACTGAAAACCATTGTGCAAAGGGCACATGGTACACACCATTAGTGAAGATACAAGGCATATTGGGAAAAAAATATAGACAGGCATCTAGTCAAGTAAACAAAACCCGTCACTTCTAATCCTCATTATCTGATGGCTGAGGATAGACATACATGGTCAGCATTCATCATGACCACCACGGGGTGTCCAGCAGAGAGTGTCCCTGTTTCTGTAATACTCTACTATTTATTGGGTCAGGGAGAAGACCACATCCATAAACCTATAAACTTACTGGTCAGAGAAGTAGATATGTTATAAATGGGAGCCTCTGGGGGTTGCTGCCTTATGTCAACTTGTCCTTCTGTTGACATCACCCAGATCTGCTATGATAGTTCTTCTCTAAGCTCCTAAAAGTGAAGAGACAATTCGTCTCTAAGCCCTCAGTGTCTTTCTTCAGGAAACTGACTGTACTTTTCTTTTATTCCTTTGCCATGTGTTTATTATATCACTACTTTCATCATTGTTAATGTTTTCCCTGGATAAGCTTATGCCAAAATCAGTGTAGGGTTTGTATGCTCAACATGTGGACAGCTCTGCCACAGGCTCTGCCTTCCATTGTCATCCTTTCTCACTTTCTTTTCTTCTTCACAAAAAGATGTATTAATGACCTGTCATTCCACAAGCTGGAAAGTTTCTGCTCTGGTGCTAATTTATCTTGAAATCAAGTGATTGAGGCAAATAAATTGACTGTACAGAATCATTCCATTTACTAGGTCTCCTCGGCAGCATCCAAAGAACTAGCACTTAGAAGTTTAGTTGGCTGGTTCAACACATGTATTTTTAAGGGTTATGTATTTGGACAGTCCTTGACACAAATATTGCACTTGTTTTGCTCATTCTTCTCCAATCCCTTAAATCAATCTTTCTTTCAATTTCATCCCAATTAGGGGTCCAATATTTTCCTGCTACAGCACTAGTATTGAGTATCCCAGTAGTGTGACCCATAGTGTAGGCATGTGAAAAATCATAAGTAGGCACTACTGACATTTTGGATCATATCTAATTCTTTGTTGTGGAGTCTGTCCTGTGCATTTTAGGATGCTTAGCAGCACCCCTGACCTCTACCTACTAGATGCCAATAGCAACCTACCCCAATTGTGACAATCAAGATTGTCTCTAAACATTGTAAAATATTTCTTGTTGAGCAAAATTCATTATTTTTTAGTGTTATTTTTGAGAGAGAGAGAGACAGAGCCATGACCAGGGGAGGGGCAGAGAGTGAGAGAGACACAGAATCCAAAGCAAGCTCGAGACTCCAAGCTGCCAGCACAGAGCCCAGTGTGGGGCTTGAACCTACAAACTGCAAGATCATGACCTGAGCCAAGGTTGGATGCTTAACCAACTGGGCCACCCAGGCACCCTGAGCAAAACTCATTCTTAATTAGGAGCCACTGGTGTATATGTGTGTGCATGTATGTGTGTGTGTGTGTGTGTGTGTGCATGTGTGTGTGTGTGTGAGAGAGAGAGAGAGAGAGAGAGAAATAATATCACATGCACATATGCATATATATAATACACACACACAAACACATATGTATCTCACATTGCCTAGCATAGAAACTCAGAATAAACAGATTTTACTACAAGCTGAAGGGAGGAAGAGAAAGAATGATGGTAAGAGGAAGAAAAGGAAAGAAAGAAAAAAGGATGAAAGAAAAAATTTATTAAAATTTATTATTAATGTATAAATTTTGATTATAGTTAGATATTCTAATTCCATAATTGACAAATAAGTACCTCATAAAATATCTCAACAAAATAAATATAGGCTACAAATATGTATGGATTCAGGATCCCTTGAATATGAATCATTTTTATGTAAGTTTTACAACAGGTACCATCTTTTCTTTTAATAGTTTATTGTCAAATTGATTTCCATACAACACCCAGTGCTCTTCCCCACAAGTGCCCTCCTCCATCACCACCACCTCTTTTCCTCCCTCCCTCTTCAACCCTTGGTTTGTTTTCAGTATTCAGTAGTCTCTCAGGTTTTGTGTCCCTCTCTCTCCCCAACTCTCTTTCCCTCTTCCCCTCCCCCTGGTCCTCCATTAGGTTTCT
>NC_043704.1:97972248-97978094 GCF_006229205.1 Suricata suricatta | reverse complement strand
TATATATATATACCACATCTTCTTGACATCTAATTTTATTTTTATTCCAGTCTAATTGGTTATAAGAAATTGACATAAAGATACTGAACCTGGAATCTTTGTCTCATCTCTAAAAGAACCCTAAATGCCCTAAGTTCCCTTTTGTTTTTTACCTCTCACAATCTATGGGCATTTATTTCCCTGTTTCTTGCTATTTCCTTGGCTTTCTGCTGTCATTCAGTGAAATCAGTTAATATCCATGTTTCCTTCCACCTTTAGTTGACTCTTTTAGTTAAGAATAATTTGAGTCACCTAGATGAAGAAGGGTAATCCTTTAAACCTATACAAGTGGGTTGAATGTACTGTTAGTATCTTCCTGTCTCAACAGTAGGTCTATCTATAAGGGATACAGTGGATGTGGAATTTAGTGACTTCAAAATTCCATATTCATATCTCAATGTAACCATAGTAGCTTACCCATCCTCTCCGAGAATGATGTATCTAGTAGTGACTTCAGTGGTAAGAATTTGTCAAATACTTTGGCTTATCAATTACTGTTTTCCCTACTTGTCACTTGTTCAAGTGGGAAGTTAATCTAGTCAACGTGGATGAACACAATAGTAAGAAATATTGGGGCCCCTGGGGGACTCAGTTGGTTAAGCATCCAACTCTTGACTTTGGCTCAGGTCATTATCTCTCAGGTTCATGAGATCGAGCTCCCACTTTGGGCTCTGTGCTGACAGTGCACACACTGCTTGGGATTTTCTCCCTCCTTCTCCCTCTGCCCCGTCTTCTCCATCTGCCCCTCCCATACTTCTACTTTCTATCTGTCTGTCCAAATAAATAAACAATAAGAGATGTTGAAAGCTACTCCTATATTTACAAATAGAACTCATTAGAAGTAGGATTTATGTTTTTATGTATGTATATGTGTGTGTATTTACTTTTCACTGAATCAGTGACCCCATCTTGCCTAGTGATGGAAAATTTAGTGGCCTTAGAAAATAAAATTTGAGTCAGGATCTGCTGTTTAATATAAAGTTCTTGCTTTTGCCTATCTAGCACAGTACATGATGTCAATATACTGGGAGATACTTACACACTTTTTCTATATCTTAAGGAAAGGTCATTGAAAACAATTTTAAGAATTCTCTTACTCCATAGCTCAGATCCCAGCTTTCGTCTTGGTTTCATCCAGTGTACTAGAAAACATAGCAGCAACAACTCATAACAAAGGAGTAGTGTCCTCACTGTTAGCAGAATGTCTTCTCCTTTATAGATAAGGTCAACTTCCTAGGAGGCCCACATATACTTTGCATGGAAAAAATAAATAAATGAAAGCTGTCGCAAACAGTACTTGGTATACTTAGAACTTCTGTTTGGCTACAACACAAACTAAATTTGCTTGTGGAATTACCTTGAAGCAAACCCTCTTTATCTTGTGGTGTCCAAAAGAAAATATTATGAGCCTGGAATAACTACTATAATAAGCAAACATTCAGAACACAATCTTGAAAACTGATTATAAACAGCTCTTTTTTTTTGTTTCTCTCTCTCATTACATACTTGAGTTTAATATAAATATATATGTAAACAGCTTGTAATCTTAAATCAGATAAAAATATTAGTACCTGGTTAAAGAATCTATAGTGTTAAGTGTATAAAATACATTTTATGACAGGTAAATATAATATTGTTGATATACATTGGAGATAAAAAGAAAATGGAAAATAGCCTTGCCCCAAATCCTTTTTAAAACATCACATTGTTAGAGTGTGCTCATAATAATGAGTGTATGTTCTATATGAAACACTGTGATAATGCCATGTTATAGAACTTAAATTTTAAATTATTTTAAGGAACATGTCTAGAAAAATAAATTTTGAGATATTCTATTATTTTGATTAGTGGTTTATAGATTTGCACCCTATCATTCTATGGAAAATTCAATATTAACTCAATTATCTTCGGTCATTACCTAGGGATCAATTTTAAGAACCCTCGTATTCCTACTATTAAATAAAAGCAACACTAATGATATTCTGTCAGCTTCAAATTGACTGATTTATCACATCATTACACAGCCATTCTGCATCTGCACTTTGTGGAATAATATAGCTTGAAAATAACAAATCACTATGCTTTCAATTATTGAAATTGTTAGTAGAAAGACAACTCACACACCAAGAAACAAATGGAACTGCAATGTTTAGGTGCACTTGACATATATTAGCTATGTGTCAGTCACACTTCTAATCTTTTACAACTGCCCCATTTGTAGGATTTCAAATTCTCTCTCCTCACTGCTTTGGACTGCCTGGTCTGCTTTGACCATTTGATAAATACACCTCTGAAATCAATCTACCTACACAAAATATCTGGTTCTGGTTGGTTCTGACCATTGACCTTATAAAGATGGATTTTATTATCAGAGCTTTTAAGTTGATAAGGGTCAGCTATTTAGGGTATTGATAGAACAATTTGAAGTCCAGAAAAGTTGAGAAAATTTGACTGTTAGTCCCCTACATTTCTGACTCATGGATTTTTAGTACAGATTAAATGAAAATATCAAATTATCTATTATAGATGGAGAGAGACATTATTTTCACTTCCTTTTAGTTTTCCAGTTATGGATGTATATAGAATTCCAGGGAAAAATGTAATACTAAATTATGTAGTTTTTTTCTCTTTAAATTATTAAAATTATTTTATCAACCATATGATTGCTTTTGGTTTTAGACCATTGCTGAAAG
Organism: Suricata suricatta; assembly: GCF_006229205.1. Taxonomy (NCBI): domain Eukaryota; kingdom Metazoa; phylum Chordata; class Mammalia; order Carnivora; family Herpestidae; genus Suricata; species Suricata suricatta. The sequence continues at coordinate 97,975,362 of NC_043704.1, read as the reverse complement.
TATCCTAAGGATTACATTAACCAAGTTAAACTTATATTTGGTTAGATTTTGTAGGAGACACATTACCTGTATTTTTTAATAATTACAAATGGAAAAGTAGAATATCCTAAAGATCTAAATTAAAAAAGATCACTGAAAAATTTAATCATTTCACTATGGTAAATTAGCTTCATTAATTTAAAAAAAATTGAATCTAGTTAGCATCCTATTCTAAATGATTCGTTCAACTTATTTGGAACAATTTCCAGTTGATTTTAAGAAACCAACTGGGAATTGTTGAGTAGCTCTTAAAAATATTATGCTTTTAAGAATTCATCAATGTTAATTGTTGTTATTTAAAACATCAGTCTCAGGCAATTACTCTAATTACTAGGTATGGAATATTCTAATGGAAGCATTTACTCTTTGTATTATTAAATTTTCTCATTATCATTTAGACATAGCCCTGAGTACTTAAATGTTACCTGAAAAAATGCTCATTATATAAAATTGTTGTTATGGCAACAATCCTGGCTAGAGTTAATTGTTCATAGAGTGTACTCACATCTTCAAATGTCAGGTAGTTCTCAACCACATGTGTTACAATGGATCTATTTCTAGCTTTTGTTCAAAAGTGATTCTAATAAAGACACGTTCCTATAGCAAGTATAGTTATATATATATATATATATGGATGTGTGTATATATGCATATACATATGGATATGTGTGTATGCACATATATTTATAATTAACATTAACAGTAATATGATTAACTTTATTGTGGGCAATATCTATAGTTCTACTAAGAAAAAACTGAACTTAAAGGTGGAATATGTATGCTTTAGTATTCAATAGATTTGGAATTTGTTCTTTCAGCTCATATAATCATGACACTATATAATGGAGCTTATCATTATAATATCACCAGTTGCTAAGAAACTACACAAATCAAATTTTGGAAATACTAATAAACATTAACATTAACTTGATTGAAAGATAAGAGTTGTAAAATCACATTAGAAAATGGTCTCAAAATACATGGCTTCTGCCCCATTTCCAAGAAAATAGAATATACTCGTGGTCCTTGAAATATCTCTGTGAGTCAATAACGCTACATGGTGTTAACCTGAAATAGATGACCACATTCACACTGACACAGCTTCAAAGCATAAGCAAGCCAAAGAAATGATTCTCACAGTAAACAATCTTAGACATTTTTAATTTTCTTTGTTTCAATCTTACTAGGTACCGTTTAAATTTATCTTGCTCCTTCTCTACTGCCCCACTCTCTCTGCAACACATGAGCACACCCACTCTTGTCTATTGAACAAGAATTTGAGTGTAATCTCTATCTGCAATGTTTACGCCATCATTTCTGAGGCACACTCCATCATTTTTCTTCTTTTATGACAAAAGACATTGATAATTACTTTTTCCCTTTTATTTTTTCATCCCATTTCTTTTCTGTTTAAAAACATTTTTTAAGTTTATTTATGAGAGATAGAGAGACAGAGATATGAGTGGGGGAGGGGCAGAGAGAGAGAGAGACGGAATCTGAAGCAGGATCCAGGCTCTGAGCTGTCAGCACAGAGCCTGACATGAGGCTCAAACTCACAAACCGTGAGATCATGACATAAGCCAATGTTAGGCACTTAATTGACTGAGGCACCCAGGTGCCCCTCATCCCATTTATTTTCATCAGCAGTCCCAAACATTTCAAACTGAGAACAGTTAAAAACCTCAAGCACTGCATGTTCTCTGGATTATTTTTTCTTTTTGTTTAGAGATATGGAATACTCTTCGTACAAAAGAGTACGAACGAAAATAATACTTTTTGTTCATGTGCGATTACTAAGGATATTGTATTAGGAAATAAAAAAGGCTAGTGATTTTGTTTGTTTATGTGTATACACATGCCTATTTGCATGGGTGTATATACTCATGTATGTACTTTGTATCTTTTTTAAATAATTTTTTAATGTTTATTTTTGAGAGAGAGAGAGAGATAGACTGTGAGCGGGGGAGGGACAGAGAGAGAGGGAGATAGAGAATCTGAAGAAGGCTCCCTCTCTGAGCTGTCAGCACAGTCTCATGCAGCACTTGAACTCACAAACTGTGAGATCATGACCTGAGCTGAAGTCAGACAGTTAACCGACTGAGCCACCCAGGGGCCCCTGTACTTTATATCTTGAGCCTTGGGGGGAAAAGTGGGTTGAAAAAAGGCTATACTGGATTATACTTGAAGAAAGAAGTGAAACTAAAAAAGTCCAAGATACTCTTTGGAGGACTAAAAAAAATCTGAGTGATTAATTTTTTGGTACTTTTTCATTTTCTTATATTGAATGATATATTCCTGATATATATTTTCTCCAGGTATAGAAAACAGAAATGATAATGTCCTAAACACCTGTATCTAATAAAATCTGAGTACCATTTTATTTATATAGAGACATTATCCAGCAATATTCATTCTCCTTACATTTCAAATATCTAGAATTGAGGAACTAGAAAGGAAGCAGCAAGAGCACCCCAAACCCAGCAGAAGAAAAGAAATAATAAAGATCAGGGCAGAAATAGACAATATAGAATCCAAAAGAACAGTCGAGCAGATTAATGAAACCAAGAGTTGGTTCTTTGAAAAAATAAACAAAATCGATAAACCTCTAGCCAGACTCCTCAGAAAAAAAAAGAGAGAGCACTCATATAGACAAAATCATGAAGGAAGAAGGATCTATTACAACCAATCCCTTAGAAATACAAGCAATCATCAGAGATTACTATGAAAAACTATATGCCAACAAACTGGACAACACAGAAGAAATGGACAAATTCCTAAATACACATGCACTACCAAAATTCAAGCTGGAAGAGATAGAAAGCATGAATAGACCAATAACCAGTGAAGAAATTGAATCCGTTATAAAAAATCTCCCAACAAATAAGAGCCCAGGGACAGATGGCTTCCCAGAAGAATTTTACCAGACATTTAAAGCAGAGCTCATACCCATTCTTCTCAAACTATTCCAAAAAATAGAAATAGAAGGAAAGCTTCCAAACTCATTCTATGAAGCCAGCATCACCTTGATACCCAAACCAGAAAGGGACCCAGCCATAAAAGAGAACTACAGACCAA
>NC_043704.1:97943432-97972148 GCF_006229205.1 Suricata suricatta | reverse complement strand
TAGCCAAAACATGGAAGGAGCCCAAATGTCCAGCACCTGACGAATGGATCAAGAAGATGTGGTATATATTCATGATGGAGTACTACATGGCAATGAGAGGGAATGACATATGGCCTTTTGTAGGAAAGTGGATGGACCTTGAGGGTGTCATGCTGAGTGAAGTAAGCCAGGCAGAGAAGGACAGAAACCATATGTTTGCACTCATAGGTCTAGCAGGAAAACAGGAGAGACCTTATGGAGAGCCAGGGGGAGCGGAGGAGGGAGAGAGAGTTGGGGAGAGAGAGGGATGCAAAACTTGAGAGACTATTGAATGCTGAAAATGAACTGAGAGTTGAAGAGGAAGGGGGAGGTGGGAAAAGAGATGGTGGTGATGGTGGAGGGCACTTAAGGGGAAGAGCACTGGGTGTTATATGGAAAACAATTTGACAATAAAATATTATGGAAAAAATATCTAGAATTGATTTTAAAATACAAGTATAACTTAAATATCACAGTTTCTTCAACAAAATTTATACATATTGCTTGGAAAGAATCTCTCACTCATACAACAGAGAATTTGATTTTATAAACTAAGGTATTGCAATAATAATTATCATTATGAGGAAAGGAAGGAGGAGGAGCAGAAGGGAATAAGAAGTGAGGTGGAACTAGGAAGAAGAAAATTAGGACCATTAAAAGAGCAAATTTCACAAGACATTTATAAAAATTTTGAGGAAATCAATGTATAAAAACAAATCAATGTATAAATTTTGAGGATATCAATGTAAAAAAATAAACTTCAAGATTTAAATTTAATACTGGCTTTTATAAAGAAGATAGAAAAGTATGCATTACAAGGTACAAATATTTTGATATATGTTGTTAAAATATGATTTGCTTTTTGTATATGCTTATTTAATTTATATTCACAATCAGCCTCTTGAGATGTTTCTTTTTTTTATGTTTATTTTTGAGAGAGAGACAGACAGACAGAGGGAAAGTGGGTAAGAGGCAGAGAGAGAGAGAGGAAGACACAGAATCCAAAGCAGGCTCCAGACTCTGAACCTAACGCAGGGCTTGAACCCACGCACTGTGAAATCATGACTTGAGCGAAAGTTGGACACGCAACCAATGGAACCACCCAGCAGCCCCGAGATGTTTACTTCTTAATATTTTTTTAATATACATTTATTTTTGAAGGAGACAGAGACAGAGCATGAGTGAGGAGGGTCAGAGAGAGAGGGGCACACAGATTTTGAAGCAGGCTCCAGGCTCTGAGCTGTCAGCACAGAGCCAGATACAAGACTTGAACTCACAAAATGTGAGATCATGACCTGAGTTGAATTCAGACACTTAACTGACTGGGCCACCTAGGCACCCTGCCAGATGTTTACTTCTTAAACAAGATAAACGCCAGGATTTATGAGCAGGATTCTCACACAGAGAGACGGGACATCAAGGCTTTTCTGTCCAGGAAGCAACTTTATTCATTGAGCCGGCACAGGCTCAGTGGGTTTGTACCCAAACAACTGAGCCAAGAGCACAACAGGGTATAGCCTTGTATGCAATTTCTACTCTTTGTCTCCCATATATGGTGACACGTAGTCTAATTGGACACAGTCCAAGTTACAAAGTCATGTCAGAGCTATGCATAGCGTATTGGAGTTGATTGGGCCATTTGCCTTCCTTTGTTCTGCAGAGGCCTCCAGCACATTCCTTAGGAAGGGGCTCTACCACAGTCTCTCTCTCTTTTTTAAAAAAGTTTTTAATTTTTATTTATTTTTGAGAGATAGAGAGACAGAGTATAAGCAGAGGAAGAGCAGAGAAAGAGAAGAAGACACAGAATCCAAAACAGGCTTCAAGGTCTGAGATGTCGCACAGATCCCAACATGGGCGTCAAACTCACGAGCCATGTGATTATGACCTGAGCCAAAGTCGGACGCTCAACCGGCTGAACTACCCAGGCACCCCTCTACACAATCTCTCTCAAAGTTAAGAAATTTTCAAGAGTCTTTGATTCTGGACTTTTAAGAGTGTTTCACATGGTAAGATGCATTTAGAATTTGAAAAGGAAGGCACTGTGTAGTTTCTCCCAACATTATTTGTGAAAAGAACTCTCTTTGTGGAGTTCTCTGAGTTCACTTTGAAAAATACAGCTCTACTAATTATTCCTTTTTTTAATGTGTTGCTTTTGAGCTGTTGTGTGAGAATGTGAAATGTTACCCAAGGAATTATTAACTCATTTACATGTTTATTTTGTACATGCTATTTATTGGTCATGCATGGAGCAAACTTCTGGAAATATAAAGATGAATGAGAGAGTTAATGCTCCCAAGAGTGTATATTCTAAGTGGAGAAGAAAATCAGGTAAATACTCAATTACCATACATACTGGTATGTGCTGTACTACAGCATGAACATGGAACACTTAAACATTTCACCCAGGCTAATGGATTTGGGTCTATAAAGTGTTCTCTGAGAAGTGACATAAAAGTGAATCTAAAAAGACAGGTAATGGTTAGCTGTGCAGTGTAGAAGGGGTGATGGTGTAGGGAGAAAGGATAAAACAGTTCCCAGGCTGAGGGAATACCACTGACTAAGCTCTCAAAGTGAATGCAGTGGTTACGGTAGGTTCTCATGAATTAACAAGGAGAAAAGGTAAGCCAGGGCCGCATCACGGAGAGTCCAGTGCACCATGCTGGGACCCTTAGACTTGATTGAGGGCTATCAGGAACTAGAAAGGGTATTTTAATAAAGGGTAATATATTGACATTTATATTTTAGAAAACTCCAGAGGCTATTTGGAAAATCAGCTGTCAGAAGAAGGCAGAAGAAAGGGAGATAGGATTGATAAGGTAGGGATCCAAGCAAGTGATGAGAACTTGGAAACACAATGCTTATGCTGTCTGCATGTAAACTGAACTGTGAAGTATATAAAACAGCTATGATCATTTTCCCCTCATAGAAATGTCACTTTTAAAAAATGTTTATTTATTTTTGAGAAAGTGCATGCAAATGGGAGAGGGGCAGAGAGAGAGAGGAGAGAGAGCAGTGTGTATGTAGAATCATGATATCTTCTACAAAAACATCAATTTCAATATGCTTTTATAAAAGGAAGTGTTTTACAGTTCTAAAATGTTATAATGTGATTGGGTTCTTGTCAGTTTTGTGAACTTTGCACATAAAAATTGGAAGAAAGACGCTAAGTAGACATGTAGTACAATATGCTACAATTTCGTAAGTAGAATATATAATTGAAATATTGTTTTACTCAAATCACAATTAACACTGTAAACACATTCTCTCCATGGCAGATTTTTAGTTATTTCTTCCTGTAGTAATCCTGTTAGTTTCCTTTTGTAAGGTAAATAGAGATGATTTTAGGTGTACAATGAAATTACATACAAAGCCTCAAGCTTTGTTTTAACAGTGTAGAGACTGCTTTGGATTCCTTTTTTTTTTTTATCTCTCTCTGCCCTTGTCCTGCTCTCTCTCTTTCTATCGGACATAAAACAAATAATAAACTTAAAAAAAAAAACCACAATTCTTCAATAGACATCATTGTATTTGAATGTGCCTGAGACCACGTTTAGAAGTAGTGTCTCAATGGCTCAAGAAAATAATACATTTTTCTTTAAAATTTTTTTTAATGTTTATCTATTATTGAGAAAGAGAGAGAGAGAGAGAGAGAGAGAGAAAGAGAGAGAGAGAGAGAGACTGTGAGCAGAGGAAGGCAGAGAGAGAGAGGGAGACACAGAATCCGAAGCAGGCTCCGGGCTCCAAGCTCTCAGCACAGAGCCTGACGCGGGGCTCGAATCCACCAACCATGAGATCATGACCTGAGCCGAAGTTGGAGGCTTAACTGATTGAGACACCCAGGTGCCCCAACACTTTCTTTCTTAAATTTGGAATTTCCAAAATTTTCTTCACTTGCAGCAATTTATTCTGCCATTTACTAGGCTAAAAATGTCTATTTCTCCACAACCTCACCAAATACCAGTATTATCAAGCCTGTTGGTGTTGCCAATATTGTTAAAAATATTGTATTTTTTTTATTATGTAAGAGGTTGAGCTTCTCCCTTAGGATCAGCAGGATTATTCACCACCCCATGTTGACATGAGGCCCAGCTGTAGGGATGACTTAGAGCAAAAAACCTAGCCTCCAGCTGCTGAAAGGAAGAGATCTTTGCTCTAATTCACAGCAATCTATCACAGGAGCCAGTAGGGGCACTGATTTGCTTAGATATTCTTCGGCTATCATTCTATGAAATTGTTGAAATCTGTCTTATTGCTACAGCTTTTTTTTTTAATGTTAAGCATGTTTATTCTTTATCATGAGCTGCAAGTACATTTCAGAATTTCTTTTTGTTGGTTTCATTTTTATCTGTAGTATTTTTTTGACCATAGAAATCTTAAATTTTTATATAAAGTTTGTTGCCTTTTCCTTCTTATGCTTATAAAGACATTATCTTCTCTAACATAAGGGAATATTATGCGTATTTTCTTTTATGTACTTAAAGTCACATATTTATGTTAAAATTTTGTCCCTAGAATACATCCTGGTGTAGGACTGAGCTAGAAACCGGTTTTATCTTATCTCCAAACAACTAATCATTTTCCCCTCATAAAAATGTCACTTTTAAAAAATGTTTATTCATTTTTGAGAGAGTGCATGCAAATGGGAGAGGGGCAGAGAGAGAGAGGAGAACAGAGGACCCCAAGTGGGCTCTGCTCTGACAGCAAAAAGCCCCATGCAGGGGGGAGTGGGTATGGGGGATGGAGGGGGGTGGCTTGAACTTAGGAGCCCTGAGATCATGACCTGAGACAAAGTCAGACTTTTAACCAACTGAGCCACCCAAGCATCCCCTAAAATGTCACCTTTAACATTGCCTCTAACTTAAATTGAAATATGTTTCTGGATGTTTTTACTGCTCTGGTTATTTTTCCAAGTACACTGAACTGTTTTACTATTCTAGGTTTATAATATGATTTGAAGTACAGGAGAATGAATTCTATCTCCTTTTTCCCCTAGATTCAGTGGCCTGACCTTAAATGTTTAGTATTATAGGGATTTTTTGTTCCAAATTAAATAATATGACGGTCATTTAAATTGATATAATATTTAATTTAGAGATTAAAAACTGGTTTCCATGTCTATGGAAACAATATGAACCTAGAAGGCAGAGGAGATAATTGTATGAAAATATGCCTAGAAAAAAAAGGAGCTAATAAATTGGAAACAATCAGAAAATTTTGGATAAAATGAGATACTGCTTAAGGAGTTCTGCTCATCAGTGATGACTTATGGAATCTTTTATCTTTCAAAAATTCTAATTTTGTTTCATATCCAGTTTCCCTTGGCTTAATTACGTGTATTCCCATTAGTCCTGCAAGATCACCCCAATCCTCTACAACAAATGTAGTATTTTGTTGACATTCAGGCTGCTGAGGTCAGACTTCTATTACCCCCTCGGATTGACCTATTTGTAGGTTTATTTTGCAAATTTGTGTCTATTCACCTGTCTCCAAGTATAGATGCCATGCCTATATCTTAATAATTAGACACCTAGATTTTATCTCACCCTGCCAGTTATTCTAGATACCATGCCCCATACTTCCCCCAAATTCCAAATCTCTGCTGCTGGAATGAGAAATACAAATTATAAATTAAAAACATCCTAAATGCTGGAAAAGATAGAAAATAAATACAAAATATAAACTTCATCAGCAACTAGTTGAAAAACTTGCACTAAGGTAGTTTCATTTTTGTAAAATCACAAATTTGTAGCACTTCTATTATACCTGCATATCAATTTATCTATATATCAAAAAAATTGAGGAGGGCTTGGGTGGCTGCGTCAGTTAAGCATCAGACTCTTGATTTCAGCTCAAGTCGGGATCTCATGGTTGGTGAGTTCAAGCCTCACATCAGGGTCTGTGCTGACATGTGGCACTTGCTTGGGACTTTGTATTCTCTCTCTCCCTTTCTCTCTGCCCTTCCTCTGTTCTCTCTGTCTGTCTGTCTGTCTCTCTCCCAAAAATAGATTAAGTTAAACAAATTGATAGACATAGTACTAAATTATATTCCTGTGTACGGGCAAAACATAGGACAAAAACTAAGAAAGTGATTGTCATTGAGGATTTGATTACATTGAATGGGAACAATCTGAAAGTGAAAATGATCACCAGAACTGCCTGGTCATCCTCCCCTCCCCCAGCCTCTAATCCAGCCCCTTTAAATCTCCATTTCTGCCCCTAATTCCTAACACTTTCTCTCACTGCACTCTTTGTAACTTACAATAATGAGTTAGGCCTGGACCTTTATCTTTAGACCTTCCCTTCCCCTGCTTGCACTAAAAGATGGTGGTGGTGGGGGGAACATTTCTTGGTGACATCAGCTACAAAAATATCCATAAGAATTCTTTACAGCCATACTTTTCTCTAGTTTCAATTTGAACTATTTCTCTGCTCCTCTTTTAACAATATTGCTTGAAAGAGTTGGCTACAAAATCTCAGCTTCGGATGTTTCTCCTTGCACTCTTAAGCCAATTTCTATGTGGATTTCTCTAGAAAAGCCCCCAGCATTTAATGGAAAGTACTCTAAAAATAAATGTTAATATTTGACCTATCGTTACTATTTGACCAAGTTGACTCCCTTCACAAGACTGTCCTAATTTTGTCTAATTTTACTGGCAAATCTTTTTAAATAATTCTTTTGCTGGTTACTCTCAATTTCCCAAAGTTTTGTCTTTGGAATGTTCATGTATTTGTTTGTTTGTTTGATGTTTGTTTCTTGGTCTATCTATACTGTCTCTCTTTGTGAGCTTCACTGGACTTGTGGTCTTCTTCTGCATACTAATGGATTTCTGTTTTGTATTTCTATCTTCTCAACACTAGGCTCAGATACCCAACTGCTTTATACTACTATTTCCTATTCTTCAAAGAAGTTCAAACTTACAGGTCCCAAACTGAACTCTTTGTACATCCTTCTTTCCTGCTTTTCCTGAGTCTTCTCTTTCCAGTAAACTACAAGCCCATTTTTATATCTGTTTATACTAAAGCTCTTGCTATCACACTAATTTTTTTTCTTTCTTTCTCATTTGTCATCCAGGCAGTTGGAGGTGTCTTCAAAATATCTACTAAATATCTCCACTGTTACTACTCTGGTCCCTGTTTCTGTTGTTTTTAGTCTGGATTATTGCTATAAACTCCTCATTGTTTTTTTTTAATGCTTCTTGTTTTGCTGTCCTATATTTTATCCTTACAGAAGTAGCCAGTATGATCCATTAAACACCTTACATGTTGTGGCTTAGTGGCTATATAATCTATAACCTATTAAAATTCACAAAACTCTACACCAAAGGGAAACATCTATTTGTGCGATGATTGACTATATATGCTTATATTAATGTATATATATGCACACATATACATATATATATTCAACTTAAAAAATAATTTAGATCATGTCACTTCTGTGCTGAAAATCATTAATGGCTCCACATGGCTTTCTACTCTGAAATCATTCCAATGATTTTAAAGGTCTTCCTCCATGGTGACTGTCCCCATTACCCTTAGCTCATTTCTTTCTTAACTCCTCCCATCTTTTCCTATTCTCTACACCATGTACAAATATATAGTCATATCATCCTCCTTTCCTGGCCCATGCCAGGGGTGCTCCTACCTCAGGATCTCTACATTGTGATTCCTACTTTCTGAAACAGTCTTTCCTCAAATATCACCTTTGTCAACTGTCTCCCTTCCTTCTGGTCCTCGCTCAGATGCTAAATGTGACCTTTCCTGACTAATTTAAATTACAGAATGCATCCTCTCCCTCCTTTGTTTTCTTCTCATAGTTGTTACTGCCATTTCCACTACTTTGTGGTCTACTGATTTCCTTGTTTATTTTCTGTAGCCATAATTAAACCTCAGTTATCTTATTTGCTTTGTTTGATGGTATATCCCAGAGCCTAGAAGAAGCTTTCCTCACAGAGGCTTTACATCAGACATTCAATAATATTTAATGAATAAGCAAATAGAAAAGGATCTACCTTTCAGAGTAGATTAAACATTACATTTTAAATTGTTATAGTATCTGAATATCTTCAGTGTAAAATTTTGGAACTTTTATTAAAATAAAAATCAACATAGCACATGTTGAATCACTAAGTTGTATCGTTGAAACTAATGTAACTTTGTGTGTAAACTATACATCAGTGATAAAAAAATCAATATGTATTGCACAGCTAAGGGTAAATGTTAGGATGAGAATATATAAAAGTGAGTTTTCTTGGTGTCACACAGACTCTGTTAGGGTAAAGGAGTCATTTATTTTATCACAATATATTTCTTATTTAACAACTATTTAATATTTTAATATTAAATTTATATGTAAAAATTTAATATATTAATTTTTAAATAGTTTCCATATAACTCATAGGCAAATTTTTCAGGTGCTATAGTTGCTGAAGATATTAAATTGAACAATGTACACATGGTTGAAGCCTGAAGAGTTCATATCCAGTGATCTGTGACTAGTTGCAATAGAGATCATACTATCTTTCAAAACGTATCCAGGTTCCCAGGTATAAAACATTTTTCATAAGACAAAAAATGGAATATATACAAGGTGGAATTTTTAAAAATTAATACGTGTATTTCATCTAGGTTGGGCCAAACACAACTGATCATAAACACAACTGTTAGCAAAACTGTGAAACCAGATCATAGAAATTAGATAAACTTTCTCATTTGTCTTATCAGCATTTTATATGAACATATGAATACAGTGGTGGAGTTCATAATAGATAAAATCAAATAATGTCCCATGAAAATATGAAAACCTGGTACCAATCTTCTTTTTTTAGGAGAGTCATGACTCTTGATTCCTGCATTTTACTAATTTGATGACTGGGAAGTAGCTATCATCTGGCCAAAAGGCTAATTTAATCATTTGGATATGAATATCCCCATGGTGAAGTTATTTCAATATTGGCACATTTTTAGTGCTCTGCTCATAATTAATCTTATGCACACCATTTTTACAAAATGTAAATCTATTTCTTGCTTCTAGTAATTGCATATCTAATTTACTGTGAAAAGAAGCGGCCAATATTGCATCTGCTAAAGTAACTAAAAAGCACAACTGAAAACATCATCCACTAATGATTTTTATCACTTAGCTTTACTTTGTTAACTTTTGGAACTTTCCAAAATACAGTTGCTTTTGGCCAGAACTTTGAATTACAACTTCAATTTGGAAGAGGAATTATATCTTGGCATGAAACAATACTTTATTTTAAACACAAGTTTCTTGTTGATGGTTATGTAAAGAAAGCAATCCAAAAACCACTACTGAGAGAAAACATTGTACTTAAATAAAGCTGATTTTCTTTTTTTTTAGCTGAAGCCCAAGGGATGAATCTGAAGCAGTAGAAAATATTTCGAACAGCAGTGCGGTTGTAAAATATGCTTTAAGAAGTGCTTACTTCATTACAGTTGTTCTCTTTGGTTGTAAACCATCCTGCTCCATGGAAAATATCCTGAGCATAGTGCTGACTTCTGGTCATGTCAGCATGAGACTCAGTAGGTTTGCTTTGTGAAATTAAGGGGTCACTGGCAAACTCATAGAGACTCATGGCCAGGTAACACCCAATTCACTTTAATAAAAATTACTTGTTTTGCACCATACTTCCAATTTTTCAGAGAATTTGTATTTCAACTATTTCATCTGCCTCTCTTAACTCTGGTGTATCAACAATAGCAGAGTCAAGAAAGGAACTTAATTTCCTAAAAACGCACGCCCTTAAAATCACTAAGTAATTTGACATATGTTAAATTCTGCTCATGGGTGTGATTTGTTCATATTATCACCAATCTCAAATTTAAGACAAAATAAAGATCTATTTGCTCTGTAGATTTTGAGACATAGAAACTTATGTTTGTTTTACTTCTATAGAATAAAAAATCTAAGTGTGATGTTTTAATTTCTTTTCCTTTTTACTTTGTAGCTGTGACATCTCCCTCTCAGTTTATCTTCTGAGTGGGTTTCTGATGTCCAGTTATTCCTTTCACTTTTTGAATTATTTCCCCTTGGTATTATTGTTAATAGAATATAATGATATATCATGAAACAGAAGGAATTTTCCTTGGTAAGCAGTGTTCTGCAATTCCCTACTGGACTCTCCAGTCAAAATCTCAAGATCCATGTATACGATCAATGACCCTGATCTCAAATTTCATCAAGAAATATTTATCTTCATCCACAGTTTACTACTCATCATTTCCTAGGTCCAGAGCAGCAAACTATTTCTGTTCATGTGAAAACATTGATTTTCCCATTTTTTCTTGATTCAAATCAATGGTAGCGATCTTTAAATCTTAGATAATTAGCAAAGTATTTTATCTTTTTGACTCCTCAGATTTGAAATGAGATACCATGCGTTTATCAAACCTCAGTAAAAATTTTTCATTGATCATATTTCCTAGGTGCTACTTAAATTTGAATTCCTACCTCTGACATAGCAAATTCTTCTGAAATATTCCTGACTTCACTTTTTGGTAGCAGGTTTTATGATAATTTAAATTTCCTTTTTTTTTTTTTAAGAAAGAGAGAGGGAGAGAGAGAACGCTGACGTGCATGCACACACAGAGAGAACACGAGAGGGGCAGAGGGAGAGGGAGAGAGAATCTCAAGCAACCTGCATCCCCAGCGTGGAGCCCAATGTGGGGATGGAGCACACCACCATGAGATCATGACCTGAGTTAAAATCAAGATTTGAACATTTAAATGACTGAGCCAACCAGGAACCCCCTGAAAATTTAAATTTCATGGAAAGTGGGGAGTATTACTCAACACCCTCAAAGCAAACAATCCATTAAAAAATGGTCAGAAGACATGAACAGAATTTCTCCAAAGAAGACATACAGATGAAAAGATGCTCATTATGACTTATCACCAGGGAGATGTAAATTAAAACTACACTAAGATATCACCTCATACCTCTCAGAATGGCTAAAATCAGCAACACAGGAAACAACAGGTGTTGCCAAGAATGGGGAGAAAAAGGAACATTTTTCTTGGGAATGTAAACTGGTGCAGACACTATGGAAAACAGTATGGAGATTCCTCAAAAAGTTAAAAATAGAACTATCCTATGATCCAGCAATCACACTACTGGGCATTTACCCAAAGTATACAAGAACACTAATAACAGCATTATTTACAATAGCCAAGATATGGAAGTAAACCAAGAGTTCATTAACTGCTGAATAGATAAATAAGCAGTGATATGTATGTATGTATGTATGTATGTATGTATGTATGTATATCATACATATTAATATGGAATATTACTCAGCCATAATGAAGAATGAAATCTTGTCATTTGCAAGGACATGGATAGAGTTAGAAAGTACAATATGAAGCAAAATCAGTTAGTCAGAGAAAGACAAATACCATACTACTTAACTCACATGTGGAATGTAATCATCAAAACAAACAAGCAAAGGAAAAAAATTGAGAGAGAGAGAGAGAGAGAGAGAGAGAGAGAGAGAGATACTTTTAATTACAAAGAACAAACTGATGGTTACCAGAGGGAGGGGTAAGGGAAAGCTAAAATAAGTGATGGGAATTAAGAAGTGCACTTGCGATGGCACTGGGTGTTATATGGATATTGTACACCGGAAACTCATATAACACTGCATTTTAACTAACTGGAATTAAAAATAAATTAATTTTAAAAAGTCAAATAAAAGTGTGGTTAAATGCAATTCAGTTTGAGATGGGATATCAGATCTACCTATCATTTACCTGATTTTTCTATCCTAAAGTCAAGCTAATAGATCGTCTTCATTTCTAGTTTCATGTTAGGGGGTTAGCAGCAGAGATTAAAACATCACATCAAATCCATTATATTCTTTGTACTGTAATTTGAAGAGTTTGCAAGTAAAGAGGGTATATTTTTAAAATTAATGTGAAAGTATTTATTCCAATACTTGGTTAAATCTTTGTTTTGATACCTGATTTCTATGTGAACCTCAGCCAAAACTGTATTACAAGTAGGTGCTTACGGTTTTACAAAGGCATTTTGGTGTTCACAAATGACTTTTGTGGGAAGAATCAAGATAATCATTCTAAAAATTAATTAAGTTCTAGAATATGGTCTATTATTTCCTCATGAAGGGCAATATTATCCTATAACCCAATGGTCTAAGATTGAAAAGTCACAAATCCTAGATTGTTATAATGTATTTCTTCCACTGTAACAAAGAATGGGATGTAATTTAGTAATAAAAATGTTCTAAGTAGCATATATCTATGTATAAAAGTTATCACTTTATAATTATAAGAAAGATATTTAAACTTTTTGTTTATATCTTCATTTCCACACTTCAAGTTATGCATATGTAATATATTTTATTAATTAGGATGAACTCCTAAGCATATCAACCTTATTGAGCAGACTCATCTAAAAACTTTTCTTAGAAAAAACTTCCTTAGCTACATATTAGATAATTTTAAAATTATCTGTCCTTTAAAAAATCCCCAATTATTAAAATGTCAGACATCTCTATTTCCCCTAATTGAAAAAATATATACTAATATTAAGATTTCAGAGTTTACTAAAACAAAAAGTCCCTTTGATATATAATTATTATTAGTGACATCATAAAAGAACATGCTGTAAATTCTTAAGTACTTGGTTACTTCTTTAACTTTACATTTCATAATTTTGCACTAATTTCATATAATTTTATTAGAGCATAGCATCTTAATAAAATATATGCATTTACCTGCTTCCATAAAAGTTAAAACAGATATGTGATTAATTTTCAATATTAAAATAAGTGATCAGACTCTTTGCTGTTCCAATAATATTTACTATCAGTTAGTGTTATAGATTACAAATATTTTGGGGTGCCTGGGTGGCTCAGTCAGTTAAGCAGCCAACTTCAGCTCAGGTCATGACCTCACAGTTTGTGGGTTTGAGCCCCACATCAGGCTCTGTGCTGACAGTTCAGAGCCTGGAGCCTGCTTCAGATTCTGTGTCTCCCTCTTTCTCTGCCCCTCCCCCACTTACACTCTGTTTCTCTCTGTCTCAATAATAAATAAACACATTAAAAAATTAAAAATACACATATATAAATATTTTAAAAATTATATTCACCTAATTTCATTATTCTTTCTAATATATCTTGTAATTATCAATTAGAAAATAATTATAGATCCATTTCTTTATTTGCTTTATTAAACTCATATGACAAACATAAATGACAATTTTTTCATTATCAAACTCTGCAACATGCTGTTTGATTTTACCAAGTATATTAAAAAAATAGCCATACGTTAAATGACTTACTTACCAAATTTAATTAGTTTGACATAAGAGGAAAGTCAGGCTACTCAGAAGATTTCTTTAATAATAGACCTTGAAGTATTTGTTCCTTGTTAATAGTGAATCTCTGAAAGAATTCTTTTCACCTACCATATAAGTGCCATTTATGAAAATATTAAGGTATCTTTCTCTGGTAAATTCAGTATGTTCAAGATTTGGACAAGAACATTAAATTGACCCCGGATTTCAAATATGTGACCATATGATGTCATCCTTATGCTTTAGTTTAAGACAGTGGATGCTGTTTTAAAGTTGTCTGCATAGTGGGAAGACCAGCAACTAATGCTCATGATTTTCATTAGTTGCTCCTGGCTCCTCCTGGATTCAACTTCCTTCTTCATTTCAATGTAGGATTTCTGCTTCTGCATTAGAAGAGGCCTCTTCAATTGTCATTCAGTTAAAGTCCAATCCTCCTGAAGCCTTAAGTTGATAACATTAATTTCAAATTCAGTTAGCAGATTTCCTCTTGCAATGGCCAGCTCCAATCTGTGATATGTTGTTTGTTTAATCTCCCTGTCAACATAGAAGGCTCAGTGATAAATCACTACTCTATTTCTAGTCTACTCTATTTCACTATCATATCATATTCTGATTGATTGGCTTCAAAATGGTAGCATATTGTGCTCTTCTTCCTATCTTGGGTGTATATTATAAATTTTTTGGGTAATTCTTCTCTGGCCATTAACTGGTTTGTGTCCACTAAAACAACTTGACTATTATATTTTGATAGTTTGAGTGTCACATTAGTTTACGTCATTTATAACAATTGGATCCTGGCACTCATTCCATTTCCTAATGATAGGTTTGAACTTTGCTGAAAGCACTGTTGTCTTTTTTTGGGTTTTGTTGTGGCAAAAAGTAACTTTGAAGTAAGCTGACAATGAATTCACTGGGGGCGGAGTCAGCTCTGGTTACCAGTTCTGTTGGAGGATATACATTTGCACCTAAGTGGGTAAAAGTGTTACTTTAAGTTTTACTATTTAGTGTCTCATTATTATTCAGTATATGACTATGTAGCTTATAACTAATATGGCTTACTTGATATATGAGCAATATACAACATGCCACATTTCACTTTTCGTTATCCCATCTTTCTTATTTTTTTAAGTTAATTTACTTATTTTGACAGACAGCGAGCAAGACAGTATTAGAGAGAGAGAATTTCAAGCAGAAATATCAGCACAGAGCTGAACGCGGGGCTTGAACTCATGAACAACTCTGATCATAATCTGATCAGAAACCAGCAGTCAGATGCCCTGCTGACTGAGCCACCCAGAAGCCCCTCTCATCTTATTTTCTAATGACATCAAAATGTCTTAAAATATTTTTAGGACCCATCAGTTGAGTTATTGTTGGAATGAGTTATTTAGTTTAAAAATTTTAAAGACTATCAAACAAGCTCTAATTTACAACAAATAAAACCAGGAAGATGTATGAGAAAAAGTAAAAAGAACTGATGTATTTCAAAGGATCTCATTTATTATTTTTCAAGGTTCATACTGATGCTCACTCTGCTTTATTCAGATATTTGTATTCACACACTGATATTTTAATTTTAGTCACACTAGTTTGTGACGAACCAGTGAAAGTGATGAGAGGAGGGACGATGTTGAAGAAAACTAGAGTGATGCAAATATTTATAGCAGTTGGCTTGAAGAAAACCAGTGTTTAAGTCGGGAGAGCAGAACTGAGAAACTGAATGTCAATACCAGGTTAGTGTATTAGTCTTCTCAGGCTCTCACAAAAGGTACCCCAGACTTGGTGGGTGGCTTAAACAACAGAAAAATTTTTTTCTCATGGTTTTCTGGAAGCTGGAAGTCCAAGATCAAGGTGCTGACAGATTTGCTTTCTCCTGAGGGCTTTCATGTTGGTTTGCAAATGGCCATGTTCTCACATAGCCTTTCTTCTATGCACACTAATTTCTGGTGTTTCTTCTCATAAGGACACCAGCCCATCCTTTATGACCTCACTCAACCTTAATTAAATCCTCAAAGCCTCTGTTTCTGAATGCAGTCACACTAGGGTTTCGGGCCTGAGTGTATGAATTTGAGAGACTCACAGTTCAAATCTATAACAAACAGCAATGCACAAATCAGTACAAAACCATGTTGGAAGATGACACATTCTTAGTCTACCTTCATTAGTTGTATTCTCAATAGACTCTTGACATAGTGTGAAACTAAAATGCATGTCAGCTACAAATAGCAATGCCAGGAAGCAAAGGAAACTACCAGGCTAGTGAAAAGCCATGAAGTGTGAATGGGCTAGAATTCATGCTTTCAATGAGATTTTTGGTATTAAAATCTCTTTATTAATAACAACAATTAACAGAGGCTCCTGGATGGCTCAGTCAGTTAAGCATCTGACTTTGGCTCAGGTTATGATCTTGAGGTTTGTGAGCTCAAGTCCCATGTCAGGCTCTGGGCTGACAGCTCAGAGCCTAAAGCCTGCTTAAATTTTGTGTCTCCCTCACTCTCTGTCCCTCCTCTGCTCATGCTCTGTCTGTCTCTCTCTCTCTCTCTCAAAAATAAAACATTAAAAAGAAACCCAACAACAAACAAATGAAAGTTGAAATTAAAAATATAATGCAATTTACATTACCACCCCCCAAATAAAATACTGAGGCATAAATCTAACAAAATATGTATAAGATATGGAGGAGGAAAGCTACAAAACTCTGATGAATTACATAAAAAATGAAGAGATAGATTCATGTTTATGGATAGGAAGAGTAAATGTCATCAAGACATCAGTTCTTCCCCACTTGATCTATAGGCTCAAATGCACTCCCTATTAAAATTCCAGGACGTTAGTTTATGGATATCAATCAGCTTATTCTAATGTTTATTAGAGCCAAAAGATCCAGAATAGTCGACACATTATTGAAGGAGAAAAACAAAGAGGACTGACACTTCTTAACTTCAACCTTTACTATACAGCTACAGTGTTCAAGATAGTGTAATATTAGTGAAATGAAATATAGATTGATGGAATAGAACAAAAAGCAGAGAAAGAGACTTTAATAAATATAGTTAACTGATCTTGACAAAGGAGCAAAGGAAATACAATGGAAATGCAATGGAGCAAAGATATTGTCTTTAACAAATGGTGCTAGAACACCTGGACACCCCCATGCAAGAAAGAAAGAAACAAAGAAAGAAAGAGAAAAAGAGAGAGAGAGAGAGAGAGAGAGAGAAAGAGAGAGAGAGGAAGGAAGGAAGGAAGGAAGGAAGGAAGGAAGGAAGGAAGGAAGGAAAAGAAAGAAAGATTCCAGATTAGGAATTTAACCTCCTCATAAAAATTAACTTAAAATGTATCAAAAACTTAAATATAAAATACAAAACTATGAAACTTCTAGAAGGTAATATAGAAGGAAATAAAGATGAGCTAGGGTTCCATGACATCTTTTTGATATAATGCCAAAGACATAATCAATGAAAGAAAAAATTTGAAAAACTGGACTTCATTAAAATTAAAACATTCTTGAGGTGCCTGGGTGGCTCAGTTGGTTAAGTGTCTGACTTTGGCTTAGGTTGTGATCTCATGGTGTGTGGGTTCGACCCCCACGTCGGGCTCTGTGCTGACAGCTCAGAGCCTGGAGCCTGCTTTGGATTCTGTCTCCCTCTCCCTCTGCCCCTCCGCATTCATGCTCTGTTTCTCTCTATCTCAATAATAAATAAACATTAAAAAATTAAATAAATAAAATTAAAACATTCTTCCCTGTGAAAGACAATGTCAAGAGAATTAGAAGACAAGCCACCGACAGGGAAAATATATTTGCAAAAGACACATCTGATAAAAGGCTATCTCCTAATATACATAAAACATTTAAAAACTCGACAATAAGAAAACAATCTGATTAAGAAATGATCCAAGACTTTAAAAACACTTCATAAAGGAAGAAAAAGAGATGTTAAATAAGCATATTTAAAGATGTTCCACATTCTATGTCGTCAGAAAAATGCAAATTAAAAAACAAGGTACCACTATACACCTATGAGAATGGCCAATATACAGAAACTGACAACACTAATTGTTGGTGAGCATATGAGGCAACAGGAATGATCAGTCATTGCTGATGGAAATGCAAAATAGTACAGCCACTTTGGAGGATAGTTTAAGTGTTTTCTACAAAAGTAAACATATGTTTATAGCAGCTTTACTCATAATTGCCTGAACTTGGAAGTAAGCAGAATGTCCTTCAACAGACTCATGGATAAATTGTGATACATCCAGGCAATGGGATATTATTTATTTAACACAAAAACGAAATGAGCTATGACATGGAGGAAATTTAAATGCATATTACTAAGTGAAAGAAATGAATCTGAAAAGTCTACATACTTTAGGATTCCAACTATCTGACATTCTGGAAAAGGCAGAACTATAAAGACTAAATAAATAAATTAATAAATAAAAATAAATAAATAATCAGTGGTTGTCAGAGGTGAGATAGGAGGGAGAAATGAACAGGCAGAGCACAGAGGATTTTTGTGGCAGCAAAACTACTCTGTATGTAACTATGATAGTGATATATGTCATTGTACATTTGTCTAGATCCATAAAATATACAACAAAAAGAGTCGGCCCTAGAGTAAACTAGAGATGTGGGGTGATTATGATACGTTCATGCAGGTTAACCTTTGGTAACAGATGTAACATTCTAGTGAGTGATGTTGATTATGGGGAAGGCTGGCTATAGATGTATTGGCATAGGGAATATATGCAAATTCTCTGCACCTTCGCCTTAATTTTTCTGTGAATCTAAAACTTATATAAAAATTATTTTTAATAAAAAAGCTCTGGGTTAAAAGTTTCCCTGCTATCTTCTCAACTGGAACTGATGACTAAAAGATAGCTCTATATCCTCTTATCCCAGGGCATCCAGTATTCCTTTTAATGAACAGATTAATTGCCTTTATCAACATGGCAACCTAACTGAAACAATTAATGCTTCCAGCAACTTGCCAAAAGATAAGTGAACAAATCTATGGAAAGACATAAAAAAAAATCTGAAATGACTGTGCTTTTTGTCATATAAACTCACTCACAAGATGTCTTTCGAAATTTCAAAAATCAGACAAACATCAGAATATATTTTTCAAAACTTGGAATTAGTAGTTGGAAAGAATGCAGATCTCTTTCACAAAACCAAAATTTACTCATCATATTAATTTCAAGAGTAAAGAATTCAAACACAAATATCATAAAAGCCATTGATGAAAAGCCCACAGCTAATATCATCCTCAATGAAGAAAAACTGAGAGCTTTCCCCCTGAGATCAGGAACATGACAGGGATGTTCACTCTCACCACTGTTGTTTAACATAGTGCTGGAACTAATAGCATCGGCAATCTGACAACAAAAAGAAATAAAAGGGATCAGAATTGGCAAAGATGAAGTCAAACTTTCACTTTTCTCAGATGACCTGGTACTCTACATGGAAAACCCGACAGACTCCACCAGAAGCCTTCTAGAACTGATCCATGAATTCAGCAAAGTCGCTGGGTACAAAATCAATGTACAGAAATCAGCTGCATTTTTATACTCCAATAATGGAGCATCAGAAAGAGAAATCAAGAAACTGATCCCATTGACAATTCCATGAAAAACCATAAAATACCTAGGAATAAACCTAACCAAAGATGTAACATATCTGTATGATGAAAACTATAGAAAACTAGTGAAGGAAATTGAAGAAGACACAAAGAAATGGAAAAACATTCCATGCTCATGGATTGGAAGAATAAACATTGTGAAAATGTCACTATTACTCAAAGCAATCTACACATTCAATGAAATCCCAATGAAAAGTGCACAATCATTCTTCTCAAAACTAGAATAAAGTATCCTAAAATTCGTATGGAACCACAAAAGAACCCAAACAGTCAAAATAATATTGAAGAATTGATCACCATGTATCACATCTGTCCATACTAAAAATGGCAATGACTAAAGAGGAAAAGGACCTCAGCATGTGATTATTGGTGCTTTGGTCTGATGGCTTACATGTTGGCTAAGAACACAGATGTGTTCAAGTTCAATCTGTTCTCAGAGAAGTCATCTTTAAGGAAAACATCTTGTTTTTCTATTTATAGGTGCTCTTTAACTGAGAATTGAGCATATGAAGGGAGAGAAAGCAAATGCAAGAAAGTGGCCTGAAAGGGAATACAAGTCATTATTTGGAGTTTTCTAGAAATATATATCGTAAAAATATACTTGAAAACACTGTTCTGGTTTGATCCCATCAACTGTTTATATGAGAGGACCTCCAAAAAGAAGTGCAGTTCATAAAGCAATTAAGTCTAAATTACTCTCTCTTCATGAATTAAAGGAAATAAAGAGCTCACTGAAATATGAAGTACTGATTAAGAAAAAAAAAAGAAAAGGAAAGGAAAGAAAAAAATAAACAAACAACAACAACCGCAGAGTTGGGCACCAAGAATAACATAAATGAGAATGTTATGTAATTCTAGAAAATTTGTCACTTTCAAATCATTTCCCTTGTTTGAAATTAATGTGGCCTCTATCTGTTTCCACAACATGATTTCAAAACTAGGGGCTGCTGGGCGGCTCAGTCGATTAAGCTTTCGACTTCGGCTCAGGTCATGATTTCACCATTTGTGGGTTCGAGCCCAGCGTCAGGATCTGTGCTGAATGTTTGCTCAGAGCCTGGAGCCTGCTTCAGATTCTGTGTCTCTTTCCTCTCTGCTTCTCCTCCACTTGTGCTCTGTCTCACTCTGTCTCTCAAAAATAAATGAATGTAAAAAATTAAAAACAAAAATAGCCGCTCTTCTAGGAGAAAGCAGATATGTAGTATCTCAGCACTGGCATGCTCACTTGCATAATTTTAAATAACTGGTTTGTTCAGGGAAATCATAGCTCTGAAGTATGTGCTTAGAAATGTGTGTGGAATCACAATACAATGACAGGAGAGTTAAGTTGAAAACTTTCAAGTGACATACTTTATCATCTGAACTGGGAAATCAAATATGGAAGCTTTGAAGCAAGCAAAATAATAATCATCTACACTGAATTTTGAAAAATTAATAATGCAAAGCTACTGTTAATGCAATAGAAAGGTTATTCACCACACACACACACACACACACACACACACACACACACCAAAGAAAGACTTTTTACAGAAATGATAATATCACCTTCAAATTAGCCTGGGCAATTTTTTTAATGTCAGCTTATATGCCAAATATAAAATCTCTAAGTACTGTGGAATCTGACAAGAATTTCAAAATAAAAGAAAAAGAATAGAATGATTTAAATGTTATATGAGGAAATAATTTATAAACAAGGTTATGAGATGATTCTACCATCTCCCAAGGTAATAATTAAGCATATTCCTAAATTATTAATTGCAGTGAAGTAAAGTATATATTTTTTTCCATTTGGAAAGCTCAATTAACATTTTCTTAAAAAATTGAATTGACTTCTCTAGTTGTTCAAAATGGGAACGCCACCCAAAGGTACAGTGATAGCATGAGCCATGCTAATGAGTCCCTTCCAGGCAATGACTCTATCTTATTTGCCTGTATTTTTCTAAAACTGAAGGGTCGGTGGCTGAGACATAAAAGATAGTAAGTAAATGTTTAAATAATGAAATTGAACTGAGTCCTAATGAACATAATTGGAGTCAGACAGTTTTAGTTCAATTCTTGGAGCCATCATTTACATGCTGAGCCGTCTTAGAAAAAGTCACCCAATCGAACTGACTCTTACTTTTTTTCTTTCTTTAAAATAAAAATAATTGTCCCCACTTTGTCAGGTCACTGTAGAGACTAAATGAGGTTATATAAATATTGAACACATGTGGCCCACAGAAATATGTTGTCAGCACTCAGATCATGTCAGCTGTTGCTAGTAACGCCTTCCGGTGTTTAGGGCGTCCCCAAAAGGACTGCTCAGGACAGCTCTCTCAGCCTCAGACAAAATGCCGCCTGCCCCAGGAAGCCCATCTGCCTATTTCCTATTCCCGAGCTACTGCACTCCCTCTCCCTTCACTTTTAGTGCGTTCACTTCACTTATGTTAATTATTATTGCATATACCGTGCTATTTAAAAATGATCTGCCTTTTCATCAAATCCGCTCCAGTAATACATGAGTTACCTAGCAATAAGAAACATGTCATCCGTCTTCCTAACTCCAGTGACTGATACAGTCCATTTAGATAGTAGGTGCAACCATTCGATTAATTACCAAGACACAGGAAATAATCTTTCCATATATTTCTCTTCAGTTTTTATGGATAAGTCTTTGTATGAGGGAATAAAGTTGATCTTGGACCACTGTGCTATAATATTATTAAAATAAAAAGAGCCACCCATTTGTTAAACACTCAACTCTCAGGTTCAGTTCAGGTCATGATCTCCTGTTTCTGAGTTTGAGCTCCAAATCAGTCTCCAAGTTGATAGCCTGCTTGAGATTCTCTCTCTCTCTCTCTCTCTCAAAATAAATAAATAAACTTTAAAAAATAAAATATAATATAATGTTATGACACAAAATACTGTTGTCAATGCACTTTGAATATGGACTTGTGCACATGCTAATGCAATGCCTGTTAACCATGAGATTCGAGAAGAGGAAAGATTAAACTGTGTGTGGGAATTTAATCAGACTATCATATGGGATAAGCACACCTTGGTGCATTTTTAGAGGTCCAAGGAAAGAAATTTTAATTTGCTTTGTGAAACATAAGCTTCAAAGGGTATTTGATCTACTTATAAAAATGAATTCAAGAAGGAATTGAGAAAAGCTATAAATAACAGATCCCCAGTAAAGTATTAAAAGAAAACTTAAAATCAGTGAGGAGAGAGTATATCCCTCACCTTTGGAAATTTTCATCTTGGAACATAATTTCTGTGCTGCCATACAAAAACGTTTTAGAGTTACTTTCAGAGAAGTTTAGATTAATTCCATCAGCACAGTATTTCTTACATCCTTACTATGAAGAAAGTTGGAAAGTTATTTACTCTGTTTTTATATTTCAGAGGAAGGAGAATCACTTGACTCAAGTCTCTGGAATACATTAAATAGGTTTTAGAAATTCCCATTTGTTCAAAGTCCCCAAAATATAGAACTTTAGGACAAAATAAAATGGAGAGAGAAGGAAGGAAGGAAGGAAGGAAGGAAGGAAGGAAGGAAGGAAGGAAGGAAGGAAGGAAGGAAGGGGTGTCTTAGAACATTGTTATTAAGATTTTTGTATAGATGAAATGTGAAAAATTGATATTGTATCAGAATTCTTATCTCTAAATCAGACAGGGAGATTTCAGATCAATTTGGTAGGACAGTCTCTAAGGAATCATACTTAAAATTTGAGATGCAGAGACTGAGGTCATTGAGGGTACTATTCCAATGACCTGAGGACTTCAGTTCCATTTTAATCCTGCTTAACATAATCCCCGATTATACACACTCTATATTTCAAGAGCTTTGTAGAAGCACAATTCTCAAATTGTTACAACCTAGTTCTCACACAAAGAGATAGTGAGTACCTGTTGAAGTTTTATTTAATCCATTGAAGGATCATCTCAGCAGAATGACCTGAGATTATAAAAAAAAAAAAAAAAAAGGAAAGAAAAGAACACAGTTAAAGGGCAAGTAACAAGAGATGATTTTGAAGTTATGCACAAACTGGTTAATGTCCTTTATGCCAAGAAGACTGTAACTGCTGAAGTCATCCTCTTTATGGGAAAGGAAAAACTATTAACACACCCTACACTTTCCTGCAAACTTAACCTGTTGCTCTACAGGAAGCTAAGACAGCTGAATCCCTACCAATTGTGAAGTCATTCCAACAAAGTAAAATTCCACAAGAATGACAGATGGCCATGAAAGAGGATTAGTAGGACATGACCTAGCATGATATTACAAAGTCTCACAATCATCATATGCTTAATTTCCAAACTCCATATATAATGTTTCATGCACAACAGATAAAGAAGATGAAATAGCTTAAGGCACAATTCTAAAGTCTTAACTAAATTCAAGAATAAAGAAGAAAAAATTCTTGGATAAAAAAAACATTGCAAAGATTTGAAAGAAAGTGAAATTGCATATTGATGCTGGTGAGTGGAAGAATAAAGATGTGTGGGAGAAAGAGACACACACAAAAATAATTCTTTGAGCTCTATGACAGCTAGATAGCCATTTTTATATAGGGAGAATCTCTGTTTTCAGGCAGAGTGGAAAATGTAGCAGTTTCCGCCTCCTCCAGAAGACTCCCAGGATTCTTGGGGAATAGTGGATACAGGAATGCCGTTAACCTCTCATAGGTAGGAAACATAGTAATGATTTATATCGCTTATGTAAAAAATCAGATATAGACCTGGTCAGACAGATCTGGTGTTTAACGCTGTTTCACAGTGTGTGTGTCAGGCTGGCAACAGGCCTGACTTATCATCACGTGACTTTGTAGAGATGGAATTCCAATTTCACCCCAAAGAATCCCAGACGTTGTTTAGTACCATGAGTGTTTCCTCTGCTTACCTCTTAATACTAGCTTTTCCCAAGCCTTACATTTCAATATCAACCAAAAAAGGGGAAATCTCCTCTATTAGTTTATTCTTGGAAATCATTGTGAACATGCTCCCCTTTTCTTATTCCCTTCTTCTTTTGCCACTTGTTGTAGTTCCTAGAAAAATCACCTTCATAACTTGACATTTCCTTACCTAAAGTCAATCCTGCCTTTTCCCTAATGCTAAAATATCCTTTGTACCCCCACTCCCACCCCCCCACACCCACGTCCCCCCCCGCCCCCCCCACCAGGAGCAGACTTTGAACTCTTCCTTCTCTGTGGATTTCAGGACTCTGAGCTGGTTCGTGTCCTCTTTCTTGGCTACTGCTTCCATACCCTTGTTACTTTGTCCAAACCTCTCCTCGCTATTATTACCTAGTAACACATCCACTTCAATTCTAGGGAAACTTGGTACTGTCTTGTAATTTTCTCTTCATGAGGTTTCTGACTTTATCATATATATTTTTCATTAACCTAGTACCAATTAGGCAACCAGGAGTCTTAAAGAGACATGCTGCAGTCAGAAAGGTATTCTGTATCTTATTCTCCAGAAACATAATCTCATAGGGGATTTAAGGAATTACAAATCTAAAAAGCAAAGTACACTTGCTAAGAACAATAAGCAATGCCTCACTAATCCGTCTGATTTGGGGGAGGATTAATGGACAGAAAGCTACCTGAGGACAAGGATTACATCTATCAAGGTCAACACTGAAACCCTAGTACTTAGCAAAATTTCTGTCATTATATAATAGGTACTTATTAAATGTGTGTTATATGAATGAATGAATGACAAGCTAACTAATTAATGAGTGAGTCATAGTCCGTTTCTAACCATAGTATGCATAGAATTTGGCTGGAATTTCCAACAGTTTCTAAAAAGTTTTGGGTATGATGGATGCCAGAAACTAGCCAAAAGATAACTTCTTCCTACATTCTTTTAGAAAGACAAATCATTCTACAACAGCCCAAAGATAAGAGATCCATTGCCTATTTAGTATTATTTTTTGGTTAAAATATGAAAAGGTTAATACTGATTTATTTAGTCATTCTAAGAGTCTACAGTTCTTGAAGCTTTAAAAATATATTGTTTAAATTTTAAAAATAATTAATGAGATGAAACATACATTGTTTTATAAATTTGTGATCCTTAGGGAAATATATTTATATATTTTATATACAATCCTTAAGAAAATATAAGCAATATATATAAGGAATATATTTCCTATAAGAAAATATAGGTAATTCTGATTTTTAATGATTTGCCAAATAGAGTAGCAACATTAACTTTATGGTAATGGAAGCTCTGTTCCTTTGTTTAATTGAAGAATTAAGAAAAACATAAAATTCAGACTCTATATTATCCATATATCCTCATCGGATGCTTCCATAGCACTGAAATATTTGATATTCTGTATTATTGGGGAAATACTGATATTCTTAAATTATTGTGTCACACTTCAAAGTGAGGTTACTTAATTTGTTCTTTGGTGTTTGTATGTAGAGGTCAAGATCTGTAAGCAGAAAACTGCTGTTTAAAAAGCATACTATAAAAGTAAAGTAAAAATAATAGATCTTACTGGTAGTCTAAGGAGCAATTTTTGTAGTAGATAGCATGTTTTCATTTGGACCTCTTCTGGGAGAAACAAAACATGCATGATTTGAAATTCTTTCTGGATTAATATGTGGATACACATATTAAAGTAAAGGTGTAGGAAAGAAACAAAAACAAACAAAAAACAAGGCCATTTTTTTCTTTTCAGTCATTTCAAAATGTGAGTCATCAAAGCTTTATAACTATGGAATCTTTTGAAAATATGAAACAATCAATCTATTAGTTTCTTATTTATATGTGTGATTTTTAGAAAAAGCAATAGATTTCAAAGCAATTTAATATTTGTATAATACTGGATATATTAAAGTTATAATGATATAATATTAATTAAATTAAATGACTCTATAATATTTAATAATATTAAAATATGCATTATGTAGGATGTTACATTTAAAAATACTGACATATTGGATTTATAATAACATATAGATTAATTTTGAGGAAACTTAGTTTTGGCTGTATTACCAAATAAATAATTCATGATTTCTGTAACTAAAATCAATTTACCATGCCTTTGCTTTACCAATGTTACTCATTTTTTAGTAACATCAGATGATGAATTATATATTATGCCTTCACTGTGAGTTCCTTTGAGACCTTAGAACTTACAAGATATCTACGCTAATGTCATACTGGTCTGTCATTAAAAAAAAGGCATTTGCTAAAAGTGAATTTTCTAGATAATGGAATTTTAATAAGCATAACCACTGAACTATTATTAACTATTTTTATGAAAATCTTTCTAAAATGCAGGATAGCTGTATGATTTTTTTAAAGTACTCTGAATATGCAATTAACTTTTTTTCATGACTATGTTATTTGGGTTTTTTCTTAAGTTTTTATTTAAATTCCAGTTTAGTTAACATGCCATGTAGTATTAGTTTCAGGTATATGACATAGAGGTGACACTTCGAATGCTCATCACAAGGGCCTTCCTTAGTCTCTGTTACCTATTTAACTCATCCCCCCCTCCACTCCCTATGTTATTTAATTAACATTAGCTTATATTGCTTTGCTAGAAGGTATGTGCATATATGTGTGTGTGTGTGTTTATAGTATGAAATGCTAGACTTAAGCATGCTTTGGTGCTTTTATAATTCTTGAACCTCTTTTTTTTATTCATCTACTGCTTAGCACAGTTCTAACTTCTGTGATATTAGCTTCTGCCTATATCTAATTGGACTTTTCCCAGTATTCTGCCTCTACAATGTTCTATACTTGGAAATACAATTAAAAGTCATGATTGATATTATACATATATTTAGAATCTCTAGACTCTAACTGTTGAAGGAAACTTCTATGAAAACAAATATACATTTTTAGTAAATAGGCAGATAATCTGTGAGCTTTTTTGGATATTAAAGATAATTTTTTAAAATTTTGGGGTTCTTGCCTCTATTCTTAGTTACTGCTATAAAATCTCAAGATAATTAAGCATTTGCATGTTAGTCTTTGTTCCTCTGCAAGGCAGAGGCAGAAATTATTGTATAAATATTTGCACACAAGTTAAACATCTCTTATTTAAATTAGTACTGGTATTGTAAAAGAAGTCTGATGAATTTTTAGGGGATAAATTTGTCATGTAGAAGTTTTAGGGTCTTAAAAGGATGATGCACTTGAAAAATAAAATAATAGGGGTGGAGCCAAGATGGCGGAGAGGAAGGGAGCTCTGTAAACTCAGTTTTCGAACTGAGAAGGATATTACGTTCATCTGAGAGAGCGGAAGGAGTAAATACGAACTCAAGAAGGAATAGAACCTCAAAGATACCTGAGTGAGTGGGGGCGAACAGGGGAGATCCGAGGACGGGCCAGCCCGGACGGGCAGGGGAGGTAAGATCCCCAGCCCAACGTGGCGCAAGTGCGCAGCGCCCGAGAGACAAAGGGAAGAGACAGAGTCGGAACACGCTAATAGAACTGTCTCTGGGGAAGAGGTATAGAACGCTTGGCCGTGCTTGGAGACAGAAACCCACTCCATAGATAACTGCTGGGCAGCGGGGCGCAAGAGAAGGAATAGCCCCCAGCCCTAAGCCATCTCGGCGGGGAATCAGAGGCGCCTGTGGCTCTGAGAAGCGCCTGCTCTGGAGAGGCGCGCCCCGCGGTGGGAAGCTGCCCGAGCAGCAGCGACTGCGCCAGGCGCGAGCAATTCGAACCTGGTTTTGGGAACAGGACCGCGGACCGCATTTCCACGGCACACCTCGCCTCCTGCACGGACAGCTCGAATCCCGGGTCCCCACAGGGAAGAAATAAGGTGCGCACCGACAGGACCCTCAACAAAGAGTCGGTGGCGGGTAGAGGCCCCGGGCGTGTGCTCTTAGAATGTGGGAGCTCCCAGCACATTTCCAGCAGCGCACAGCATCTTGAGCTGGGCTATCGGAAACTAAGGGAGACTCGGTTTTTTGCTTTTTGTTTTTTTCCTTTCCCCCATTGCAATCTCGATCCCGACTGGGGGTGGGGACTCCGCAATTGAGTCTGTGAAGGTTCACACTTCACCTCCTGCTGCTCATTTCGCCTCAGGCAGGGGCGGAGCCTCTGAGAGCAGACTCCAAGACTTACCACATCAAACCAAGCCTATCCACCAGGGGAAGCTGCTGGTTGCCCTTTTTTTTTTTAATTTCTTCGGGGTTTTTTTTGTTTTGTTTTTGTTTTTGTTTTGCTTTGTTTTGGTTGTTTGTTTTTTTTAATATATAACAAAAATTTTTCTCTCTTCACTAGTTTCGTACTTATTTCTTTGTCATTATTACCCTTTTTTTTCCTTTTTCTTTACTTAATTCCTTTAAATTTTACTCCTTACTGTTTCACTTTCTCGCAACCCAGCTACATTCTCCTGTATCTCATCCTTACTTTTCCCCTAAACTGGTCATACACTTTTAAGCGGTCTACTGTCCTTTGTTGTCTCCGACCCCCTTTTATATATATATTTTTTGTCTTTTCTTCTTTCTCTTTTCTTTTTATTTTCTCTTCTTCTCTTCCTTTCGTCTCTTTCCCTACCATTCTCATTCTTTTCATCCCCCCCTGTAATGTGTTTCTTTGTTTGATTTGTCTGTGTGTATGTGTGCTTCTGTTCCCTCGGTGTCTGTCAGTCTGTTTTCCTTCATAGGACTACACCAAGAAACAAGCCAAAGTGTGCAAGAAGGCGAGTCCCAAATATTGCAGAGTAGGGAAATAAAATACTCACAGGCACAACAAGAGAAACT
>NC_043704.1:97923736-97943332 GCF_006229205.1 Suricata suricatta | reverse complement strand
CTGAGAATGAACTGAGGGTTGAGGGGGAAGGGGGAGGGGGGAAAAGAGGTGGTGGTGATAGTGGAGGGCACTTAAGGGGAAGAGCACTGAGTGTTGTATGGAAAACAATTTGACAATAAAATATTATGGAGGGAAAAAAAAGAAAAAGAAAATAATAAAGACAAATGAACTGAACAAACAAGTATAGAAATTGCAATCAGGTGATAAGGAAAACCTGCAAAGACTCCTAGTGAGATGCCATGTGACTCTGTGCCCCAATTTACCTCAGGAAGCACTCCTAACTGAGGAAAGCATTGGATAGAATTTGTTATAAGTAGAGGTAAAATGAACAAACCTTGGAAATGAATGTAAATTTAGGTTGGTAAATTACTTTTGTTTTGATTCTTTGTTGAAATAAATTGTATATAAGCACCTGCAGCATGCCACAAATCCAGTACTCTTTGATTTAGAATTACTACTATTGGTAAAAAGGACATTCGGTAGTCTGAGAAAATATGTTTAAATATCAAATACGTCGTTTTCTATTTGTGTAGCTTTGGGTAATTTAGATAGCCTCCCAAGCCTAGGCTCCCTATGCCATAATGTTGGAAGCAAATTAAATGTTGAAATGCATATAAACACACAGCAGAGTGTCTAGCATATAGAGTCAACTTTCAACACTTTTTATTCATAGTATAGTGTTAGATATATCAATTATTTTGTAGATTATCTAATAGTGATAAATTAAAAATAAAAAGAATTTCTTTAAATCATACCAACTTTTTTAAGTGTGTTGTTTATTTATTTATTTTGAGAGAGAGAGAGAGAGCATGAGCAGGGTAGGGGGAAACAGAGAGGGAGAGAGAGGGAGAAAGAGAGAGTCTCAAACAGGCTCTGCACTTTCAGAACAGAGCCCAATGCGGGGCTCTAACTCATGAACCTGTGAGATCATGACCTGAGCTGAAGTCAGATGCCTAATGGACTGAGCCACCAGGTGCCCCAATCATACAATCCTTTAAAGTAAAAATCTACTGGACTTATTAGACATTTATGAAGTGCAAGTAAGTAAGTATCTAAAAGTGTGTCAATTGCTGGCAATACAGAGATAATTAGAGTATAATTCAGGAGATATGGGATTTCAGGGAAGATGAAGATGAAAACAAGCCTAGTAGGGGTGCCTGGGTGGCTCAGCAGGTTAAGTGTCCAACTTTGGCTCAGGTAATAATCTCACGGTTTGTGAGTTTAATCCTTGCATTGGGTTCTGTGCTGAAAGCTCAGAGCCTGGAGCCTGCTTCAGATTCTGTGTCTCCCCCTCTCTCCGCCCCTCCCCTGCTCATGCTCTGTCTCTCTTTGTCTCTCAATAATAAATTAAAATATTTAAAAAATTAAAAAAGAAAACTAGAATAGTAAACACTAAAATATAATTATCGACAAAGTACAGAAGGAGTAAAGAGAGAAGTACACTTAACACCCCTGTATATACTAGGAGAGGGGTATCAGATATTTGCAGTACGTATTAGAAACCTAGGATAGAAGGGTGAAGGAGAAAATGTCATTTCAGGCAGAGGGAGAGGATATACAGAGAGAAGAGACGTACCACACAGTGGCATGTTTTGGAAAATAGAACCGTTTATGCATGGCTGTGACAGAGGCTTATGTGGAGAAGTGGTAAGGATGAAATGGAACATATTCCTGGAATCAGATTAGGAAAGTCCTTGTATAGCTGTCTAAGCTTAGATTTCAAATCAGCATAAAGAGTGGTTTTCAAATTATGTTCCATAGAATCCAATTATTCCACAGAAGCCTCAGGGCCTCTGGCTTGTGTGTGAAAAGGAATGAACAGGTGCTGTTTTAGGATTCACTGCTCTGTGTAAGCAATTCCTGCACTTTTTTGGTTGTTAAAAATGTATGCACACACGCAGACACATAGCTAGGCATTGGTGCATGACTGCTTTTCAGAAGGAGAAAATCCTGCCCAAAAAATAAAGCCCTGATCATCAGATGGCATGGTTATGTTTTCATATTTTCTATCCAAAAGTTTTACTCTGGCAAGGGGGTGAGGGACGGTCCTGTGAACGATGTTAATAACCAACATGAGAAACCAGATGTAGGCTTGAGCTAAAGCCCTGAAAATGGGAATGAAGAGAATGTGGCAGTTATGATAGATTTGGGATGACAGAAACTATAGTTTGGGGAACTTAATACAAAGATCTTCAAAATCCTTTCTCTCATGACTTCTAAAAATAATTGTGAAACCTTTGGTCTCTAATCATGTACTTTTACATTGGTTTCTATTTTTTTGTTTGAAGTTTAAATCGTAACGAAGTATCAATAGTAACAAAGAATCGGCTATCTGGCATGTTTTATTTATTTTTGAGAGAAAGAGAGACACAGTACCAGCAGGGGAAGGGCAGAGAGAGAGGGAGACACAGAATCCGAAGCCGGCTCCAGGCTCCGAGCTGTCAGCACAGAGCCTGATGCGGGGCTCGAACCCACTAACCGTGAGATCATGACCTGAGCTGAAGCGGACACTTTAACTAGGCACCGCTAAACATTGACATTTTAAGGGAGACTATTAATACTATAAAACATATCTGGTAGAATCTAAATCCCATAGCAAGTTGATTTCAAGCATTATTCAGTTGAAATGAAGTAAAAAAAGATTTTCTTTAACAGTTGTAAATTTTATCTCACTACTTTTATCCCTTGAAACCATCCTAATAAAAATATTCCATGTTTTAAAGTTTTTGTTAGCCACTATCATGCTTTTTTCCAATTTTGATATTTACACTGAAATTTTTAAATGCTCTTCATTTTTTTGTGGCCATAAGTTGTTTAGTTCTATTCCTATTTCATTCTTGCAGAATTAAATGATATTTTGTCAAAAATCAATGAAAGGTACAAAGTTGCAGTTATGAAAGTTGAGTAAGTTGAGAGGTCTGAAATACAGCTTGAAGGCTAAAACTCGTACTGTATCAAATATTGGAAACGCTGAGAAAGTAGATTTCAGTTGTTCTAACCACACAAAACAATTAGTAATATGAAAAGATATGTTCATCGGCTTGACTAGTAATTATTCTGCCACATGTATATCAAATTATCTGTTGTACATTTTATATAAATTTTAGTTAAAAATAAAGAAAAAACTAAGTAAATGAAAATATTCTTCTGTGACTGTGAGTAAATATTTATATTTAAATATTCACACTAGGGCAAAATTAGCATTGCATATGTACTTAAGTTAATTTGTTTCTAAATGTGTTCTGACTGCATATTACTTTGTTACTAAGAAATAATAGCACTCCGTATTCTAATGGTACAGCAAAATTGCCTTTTTAGAGATCAAAATGTTTTAACATTGCACCAAGTATTTAATTTCTGGACCATTTGGTTATGGAATAGATTATTTTTTCATTAAAATGAGAGTGTAGTCAATATATTCTATTTACTTAACATTGGTTTAATACATCTTTGTAAAATATCAGACATGTGACAAATCGACAGGTGTGTGTTCATTCATATATATATATGTATATATATATATACACATATGTATATATATTAGGCCCTTCCAAATAAAAAATAATAATATTTAAATTTTTGGTGTATCTTTTTTTCCCCATGTTTTCTTTTAAAGAGGGAAGTTGTTTCCACAAAACTTTCAGGGAGAGGGATGGGCTAATTCTTCACCTGCCGTAACCCCTTCAACTGCAAGTGATCATAAGGGATCAGATGAAAGATGGAGTTTGCTGAACACCCACTGCAAGTCTGCCAACAGAGGAAAAGAGAACTTTCAAAAGCCATTGCTAACTCAAGTCTCCAGTGGGTTGTCTCCTGGGAAATTCATTGCTGTAGGGTGGAAAGAAGAACAGGAAATTTGTCTATTTGATAGCTTTCCTTCCTTATATGAGCAGGAAACCTAAATAAAAAGCCACAGAGATAGAGGTGTATAATTTATGGGAGAATAGAATTGTAATTAGCTATAGGAGTTTCAGAAATAACTATGTGTACTTTTTGAATCGCTGTGTTTTTTACTGTCATCTCACCTCCAAAAATGCCATAGAAATGGTAAAATATAACTGAAGAATATTGTTTGGACAGAATAAATGGAATTCTCAATAGCTGGATATAGTTCTTAAAGGTTGTTGTCTTTTATGAATTTAATTTGAGCAAAGACAATTCCTATTGGTGAAATTGATTTAATAAGCATGAGTATCTCCTGTGGGTAAAGACAGGTGCATGTAGCATCAAATGTAAACTGGTGATGCAAGAAAAGATGTCTTACATCCTGAAGCTGAGAACTCCTATTCAGAATACAATTGGATTTGCTATGATTTTACACACAGAGTTGAACTATAGATGCAAATATCACAGTTTAACTGCTAAGTGCACTGACATAGAATATGGACTCTCTCTTAATACTGTATATATTTGTTCACAAATGTTCGATTTCTGCATTCGGCTCTGAGATTATTCCAATCTGAAGTGATATCACTTTAAAGGTAGTTTTAGCAATATTTTCACATATTTCATTTAGTAAAAATGTATGTTTTATTAATTGATGTTATATATGTATCTATGACCATAAGTCTATTAAATACTTGAAAGAATAAAAAATTAATCACATTTTTCTCTTTCTAATTAGCACTCATTCCTGGTTTTGTGCACACATATGAGTTTGTGTGTGTGTGTGTATAAATAAATTTGATGGATACATTTTACTTTTGTGGGTTTGTTTTTAGCTCTATGGTGACAAAAGATGCAATGCAATGTGATATTTGGATTGTGGTAATTGTCAGTCTGAATACTTGCACTTAAACTTCACTGTAATTAAC
Organism: Suricata suricatta; assembly: GCF_006229205.1. Taxonomy (NCBI): domain Eukaryota; kingdom Metazoa; phylum Chordata; class Mammalia; order Carnivora; family Herpestidae; genus Suricata; species Suricata suricatta. Next base: position 97,938,518 of record NC_043704.1, on the reverse strand, counting down.
TGGAATATTCCACTATAAAATATTCCAACAAAATTCCACTTGATCATGATGTGTAATCCTTTCAATGTGTTCTTGAATTCTGTTTGCTAATATTTTATTAAGAAGTTTTGCATCTATGTTTATCAGAAATATTGGCCGATGGTTTTCTTGTGGTATCTTATCTGGTTTGGTATCAAGGTAATGCTTATCATAGATGAATTTAGAAATGCATACTTCTCTTTCATATTTTGGAAGAGTTTGAGGATTTGTACTACTTCTTTATATGTTTGGTAGAATTCTCCAGTGAAGCCATCTGATCCTGGAATTCATGTGTTAGGAGTTTGATTACTGAGTCACTCTCTTTACTTATAATTGGTCTGTTCAGATTTTCTATTTCTTCCTGATTCAGTCTATATAAGTCGTGTGCTAGAAATGTACACATTTCTTCTAGGTTATGTAACCTTTTGGCATTTAATTGTTCACAGAAGTCTCTAATGATTCTACTCACTTCTGTGGTATCAGTTGTAATGTCTCCTTTTTTATTTTTAATGTGGGTCTTGTTTCTTCTTTTTCTTAGTCTAACTAAAGGTTTGCCAGTTTTATCTTTCCAAAGAACTGGGTCTTAATTCCATTAGTCCTTTTTATTGTTCTTTTGGTCTGTGTTTATTTTCACTCTGATCTTTATTATTTCCTTCTTTCTGCTAATTTTGGGCTTAATTTGCCCTTTTTCTAGTTCTTTCAGATATAAACTTAGATTCTTTCCTTGTGATATTTTAAACTTCTTAATATGTGCATTTATTTATATAAACTTTCCTCTCAGAACTGCTTTTGCCAAATCCCCCAATATTTCTTATGTTGTATTTCCATTTCTGCTTGATTTGAGATTTTAAAAAAATTCCCATTTGATTTCTTCTTTGATGTACTGGTTATTTAGAAACGTGTGTTTACTTTCCACATCTCACTTTCCTGTTGTTGATTTCTAGTTTCATGCCATTCTGACTGTGGTCAGAAAAGGTAGTTGGTACGATTTCAATCTTTTTTAAATTTCTACTTGTTTTGTAAATTATCACAAAGGCACATCTTGGAGACCGTTCCATGTGCACTTGAGAGGAGTATGTATTCTGCTATTGGATAGAATGTTTTGTATATGTCTGTAAAGTCCATTTGCTCTAGTGGTTATAAATTAATTCCAATGTTTCTGCTTGATTTTTCTTTTTGGACAATCTACTTATTGCTGATAGTGAAGTGCTGAGGTCATCTGCTCTTAATGTTTTGTTGTCTATGTCTCCCTTAGCATCTGTTAGTATTTGCTTAATTTATTTCAGTGTTTGAGTATTGGGAGTGAATATATTTGTAATAGTTACATCTTCTTGATGTATGGACCCCTTTACTGTTGTATAATGACCTTCTTCACCTCTTGTTACCCTTTTCGGCTTGAAGTTTATTTTGTCTGATGTAAGTATGGCTACACCCACCTAAAAGTTCCATCCTTTATTTCATCCCTTTTTATATTTTAATCACAAATTATCTTTTTATGCTGTTATTTCATTACTAAGTTTCAGTAGTTGTAGTTATTTTACAACTCTTTTTCTTTTACATTTATGACATAGTTATTTAATATGGTCTTCTAAAGAAAAAAGCATTACAGTTTTCTAAGTCTATCACCTTAATCAGAGTTTTGTGTATTTTCCTCTTTTTGTTTCAGCTTGAAGAGTTCCTTTCAACACTTCTTATAAGGTCGGTCTAGTAGTGGTGAACTCAGCTCTTATTTCTTGTTCGTATCTGAAGAATAACTACCCCAGGATAAATATTCTTGGCTGACAATTTTTATCTTTCAGCTCTGAATTTGTCATTGCAAACAACATATAGAGATTCTGCAGAGAAATCTGCTGGTAGCCTAGGGTTCTTTGTAGTTTAGTGTCTTCTCAATTTACTTCCTATTTTTTATCTTATTATTTTCTAAACCCTAGCTACCTTTACAATTCTTTACCATTGACTTTTTATGGTTTTAATGTAATGTGTCTTGGAGACGGTATTTTTTGGTTGAGACAATAGTTGTTCTGTCAGCTTTGTGATCTTGTATTATCCAGTTTCTTCCTCCGGTTTGGGAAGTTCTCAGCTATCATTTCTCTAAATACCCTCTCTGTTCCCTTCTAATGGGTACACCCACTAATATTATGTTAGCTCTTCTAAGGAAGTCTGAAAATTCTTGTAGGGTTTCTTCACTTTTTAAAAAATCTTAGTTACATCTCCTCTTCTCTATGAAACATTTCTATGTTTCCATTCTTAGGCTCACTTATTCTCTCTTCCATTCTCTCTTACACATTCTAATATATTCATCTCATTTACGGAGTACTTCAACTTCAGAATTTGGTTCTTTTTTTTAATTTTAATCTCTTTGGTAAATTACTCCTTCTATTCATTAATTTTATTCCTGGGATCATTAAATTGCCTTTATATGAGTTTTCTTGTATCTCAGTTTCTTTATAACATCTATTTTAATTTTTTCTTACTGTTTATTTTTGAGAGAGAGAGAGAGCAGAGGAGGGGCAGAAAGAGAGGGAAACACAGAATCCACAGCAGGCTCCGGGCTCTGAGCTGTCAGCACAGAGCCAGATGTGGGGCTCGAATCCACAAGCGGTGAGTTCCTGACCTGAGCCAAAATCTGCTGCTTACCGACTGAGCCACCCAGGCCCCCATAACACTATTTCAAGTTCTTGATCAGATAGAACATAACATTCTATGTCTTTAGGTTCAGTTGCTAGAAGATTATAATTTTCTTTTTGTGATACTCTGTTAATGTTATATTCCCTGCTATTTGATGAAGTGTCTCTGCTGCCACTTTTGAAGTAGTCAGCACCTTTCTTATTGTGCAAAGTTTTGTTTACTTTGACTAAAAGGGTGCAACAAGTTGGTAGTTCGGAGCTTTCCTCGTGTTTCCCAGGAGGTGGCGCTCTAGCACAACTTTTTGACTTCTCTTACAAGCGCTGACTCACCATTATGGTTGGGAACAAGTGCATTAAAAACAAAAATAAAAATAAACAAACTAAAACCCTGTTGGGTAGAAAGTCTTTTTAAAGGTAGGAGCAGAGTAATGGGGGTGAGCTTGGCACTTGTGGCTTTGGGTGTACCCAAGACCAGTAGGAAGATCCTTGAGTGGGGGGCGGATCCCTGAGTTTTGCAAGCAGTCCTTTTGCCAGAATCCTGGTTAGGACGGCAAGAATATATCCACTCAGTTCTCTTTATCTTCCTGTTTTACCTTTCCTTTCTCTCCTCACAGCCACTGTGATTTCTCCTCAGAAAGAGCAACATGTCCCTCCCACTGAAACACTAGTGGCCAGGGGGACTCCCACTTAAGACATTCACTCTCCAGCTCTTCCGCCATAAAGGTAATGATGGTGCTTTGCCTCTCCCAACCTTGCAGCCCGCTGCCTCTGCCACCAATACACCTTCACTGCGACTCCCTTGGCCTCACAGCCTCCTCCTGGATCTATGGCACTCTCTTTCAAGTGCACAGATGGATGGATATCTCTGGTGTCTTGGTCTGCTGTGCAGAGGTGAGATTAAGGCGGGGAGGTTGGGTTTGGGGTTTGGGTTATTTTGGTTATAGATATCTGATTAGTTGTAAATGAAAGGAGAAAGGGGAAAAGGAGGATGACTCACATGCCATGATGCTGACTTCATTCTCCAATACAACTATGATTCCTTCACCTCTTGGGGAAACATATTTAGCAGCCCTCAAAATAATATTAACTATAAAACAAGAAACCTAAAACTAAACACAGTAAAACCTGGGTTTGTGAGCATAATTGATTCTGGAAACATGCTTATAATCCAAAGCACTTGTATATCAAAGTGAACTTTCCCATAAGAAATAATGGAAACTCAGATGATTTATTCCACAACCCCAAAATATTCATATAAAAATAATTACAGTACTGTAATATAATACAAAATAAGAGAGAAAACAAAATATTTTTTTAAAAGAAACAAATTAATTTGCACTTACCTTTGAAAACCATTGCCACTGGTGTGAGGGAGACAAGAGTTAGGATGGTTATTGTGTAGGATGACATTGACTATCACGAAAGGAACCACTGCTAGCTATTGGCTCAATGGAATCTTTTTCTTTTTGTGCAATTTTAACAAAGAACCTATCCAAATGACACCTGCTCTTGCCTCCTTTTGAGGATTTCACAGAAATGTGACATTGCATTGACAATCACTCATAATCCCACAGCAGGAGAGAGAGAGAAGGAGAAGGAGAAAAACGAGGAGGAGGAGGAGGAGGAGGAGAAGAAGAACTACGGGTTCAGCTGTGATTTTCGTGACATTTGGCGTCAGGCACTACTCGTATTGCTAGACAACACTCACTTATCAAGTGAAAATTTATTGGAAATGTTTGCTCATCTTGTAAAGCACTCGCAAAACAAACTATTTACAATCCAGGGTTTTACTGTATATAGCAAGAATCCTTTTGATAGTTCAAGATTCTCAGATGGGCCTCATTTGGCCATACAGCCACTATGTTTATCATCTAGTTGTTTTATTTGTCTCATGGCTAAGAATTACTCTTTTAAAAAAATGTTTATTTATTTTTGAGAGAAAATGAGTGGGAAAAGGGTGGAAGGGGCCCGACAAAGAATCCCAAGCCGGCTGATAGCAGTGATCTAGTGCGGGGCTCTAACTCACAAACCTTGAAATCATGACGTGAGCTGAAGTCAGATGCACAACCAGCTGAGCCACCAGGTGCCCCAAGAATTATTCTTATATGTTGCTTGGAAACTGGACTTTCAAAGGTTACATACCAATGGAGTTTGAAGAGTAAATAGTTACAAACATTGAAAAAAAAATTATGGTAGCTAACAAGAGAATTTCTCATATCATTTACTAGTTTACAAAGTATGTTACATGGGATATTAATACTGTAAAAGTAATCTAAATAACATGAAAATACTGGAGCACTTGGTGGCTCAGTCAGTTAAACATCTGACTTCAGCTCAGGTCATGATCTCATAGTTCGTGAGTTCAAGCCCCACACAGAGTTCTGTGCTGACAGCTTACAGCCTGGAACCTGTTTTAAATTCTGCGTCTCCTCTCTCTGCCTCTCCCCTGCTTATGCTCTGTCTCTCTCTCAAAAGAAAAAACATTTTAAAAAATTAAAAATAAATAAATACATAAAGTGAAAATATACAATGAGATTACAAGCAAAATTCTGTCAGAGGAGTAGAAATAATTAACGGAATAGGAGAGAGTAAATCAATTTTAAAAAACAACAATGAAATTCAAGCATAGCATTAGACACTAAGCAACAAACTGATTCCACATATAGAAAGTAACAGTAGCTAAGAGTATGTAAAACTGTACAGCAAATATCTTTCTCTAGGTTTTCCTAAACTTTGCACTAAAACAATGCAGAACTCTTTCTGCATTATTGAAAATTTTAATTCTTTAGTGTCTGGCCAAAATAAATGACCGATGTCTTTCTGCTACCTTTGCTTTAAACCCATCTAACATAGAACATTTGAGTCTAAACACTGAACAAGTATATTCTGAAAATAATTACTGGGTTTTTACTTCAAGAACCAGAATAAATGACTGCTATATTGCTTCTCTAAATGCTCTGCTGGATAACAATGCAAAGACTAGGAAGCCCTTGCTTGGCAGAAGACCACTGTATCTGGCCATGGGATGCAAGGCTGGTACTGGCATTTGATGAAACACCCTGTAGTTCTCTGTTATGCAAAATGGAAAGTCCAGACATTGCTAAGGAGTCTAGGTCTGAGGTTGCTCAACTTTTCATAGATTCTCCCTCATTACAGAGAGAATTTTGGAGTTTCTACAGTTCCTGTATTTTGATATTTCTCACATTTTTCTTATTTTTTGTCTATATTAATGAATGAGTCATCTCATTAAGGTCTATAGCAGACTGAACCAGCAGTTGTATTCAGCATTTTACTGCTTCTGTGTGATTGGAAAGTGTATTATTCAGAAATAGTAAGCACTGAGATACCTTTTTTCATGTGCTTTAATTTATTCTATAGACATATATATGTATACATAATGTATATATACATATATAATTTGTGTGTATGTATGTATATATAATGTGTGTATATATATATATATATGCGTATATAATGTGAATTCACACATACACACACACACACATCTTCTGGATGAACATTGAACTCTGTTGACAATTTCCCTTTTTCAAGACATCTTTTCCAGTTCATTCTATTCTAAACCTCTAGATAAATGACCTCCAGCTGAGGGAACCTTTGTCTTGGAGGACATTTGGTGATATCTCGAGATGTGTTTGCTTCCTCAAATGAGTGAGGGAGGAATGCTTCTAGGATCTAGTGGATCGAGGTCAGGAATGCTACTAAACATCCTGCCATGACCAGAACAACACCCACAACAAAGAATTCTCTGGCCTGAAGGACAATGATATGAAAGCTTAAAACCCCTGATGTAGAAAAATAAGAGTAGAAGCTGCTGTGGGAAAACTGGAGTAAGTAGCGATTATGAAATGTTCTGTGTGATAGACTCTGTTGGCCTAACGAATAGTCACTCACCTTTTCCATCTACTAACTGGACCCAATATTCAGGGGCTGTCAAGTTGTTCATCCCACAGAACAAATTCTAGTTGGTCTAAACAAATCATGAGGCCATACTTTGCTAGTTATTGGCCTAAAAGAAGAAGTGTAACTTTTCTGATCAAGGATGTCTGCTGGAGACTTCCAGGAAGGCTGAAATTGTCATTCCATCAAAGGAGAGAAATCCACAAAGTGAAAACACTTCTTTGTTTCTGTCTTTTCTTCTGGTCTTGGGTTCTGTTATGAGATGCCGTGATACTTGAAGCTACGTCAGCTCTCCTATACCTGTGAAGTGGTGAGCCTCGAGGTCAGATGCAATACTTGGAAGATTTTGAGTGAAAAGATCCTGTGTCCTTAACATTCAACCACCAGAACCAACTCTGGTGCCACTTATTAACAAAATATGACTAAGTAAAAACATGTGCGGTGGTGATATTTAGCTACATCTGGATGGTTAATATCTCTGCTGTTAAGAAAAATAAAATCTGTGAAAGTACTAAAACAGCTTGTATGTATCAAAGAGAAACCCAGGCATCTGGAACTTGAGAATCCAAGATTCCAGACAAAAAGTAAGCTCAATGATATGGACTTTCTATTCAATGCTGCCTTTTCTCCATAGAATATTTACTGATAAATATGAAGTATAGGGCCACAAAATATTCTAAGAGTCAAGGTTTTGTGGGAAAGGAAACTTAGGAGAAATGACTCAAATATGCTGCACACATTTGGTAATTTTTAATCTCCATGTGGACCATGATAAGAGTCTGAAAACCTGAACAGAAAGTGGGGGGGGGGGCGCAGCTAAAAAGACAGGTGCTTACTAGAATGTGGAACAAGAAGAACACTAGTAGTAAGTCAATTATACTTTTGGAAACTGTTGGACAGTATCTACTAAACTGAATATATGCACAACCTAAGAGCCAGGAAGTCCATGTACAGATATATGTATTCAACATAAGTGTACTCTTGAACATTAAAATACGTGTGTATAAATATGTAAATGTTATTGTTAGTAGCCACAAACTGAGAACAACCCAATATCCATGAAGCACTGAGTGGATAAAAAAATTGTATAGTAGTCATAGAATGACATTCTACAACGATTAAATGAACAAACTCTACTACATGCCTGAATGTGGATGGAACTTGAAGATATTGAAAAAAAGAAGCCAGAGACAAACAAACAAAACAAAACATAAACAGACTGCTTGATTTCACCTACACAATCAAAGTAGACAAAACATTATATATAATACATTTATAATATACGATAGTATACTATAAGTAATAAATATAATGTATTATGATACATACACTGTTTTATTTGAATGATAAAACTCAGAATAGAGTTTAGATTTTGAAAGTTTCAACTGGATGGACACACCCAGAAGACACAATGGTAACTCGGATTAAAATTTTCACCACAGTAGAAATGGTGATATAAAGTTAGATTAAATATTTAGAAAAGTAGAATTGTGTTGTTTAGAAAAAATTAATTGCTGTTTATTTTAATTTAGTGTAACAACAATGTAAAATCTATAGCCTAAATTGTCTTATTATTTCTTAGCAAAGAAATACCAAAAATATGCGAAAGATAAATATTCTGTCAATAAGTAATATAAGAGAAATACAATTAAGTTTGTTGCTAACTTTCTTTGGCATAACACTAATATTTCAGCTATTTCTGTATTATGATTTGCCCCCTTATATCTTTTGAATTTTACTTATTATGGAAAAGGGTCATTGATTGGTGGTACAAAGTATATATTAAAAGAGTAGATAATCAGGAATATTTTTTAATGTTTATTTCTTTTTTATAGAAAGAGAGAGATGATGTGGGGCTTGAACTCATGAACTGTGAGATCATGACCTGAGCCAGAATCAAGAGTCAGATATGTAACCACCTGAGCCACCCAGGCACCCCAGATTATGATGAATATTAATTGTAAGGTGGGTGAAGTTGATTTTAAACCCAGGTCACGAATTGTGAGATTTGTGACACAGTGAGTGAGCAGAGAATAGATAAACACCAAAACCATATTGAGAAAAAGACTGATGTAATTCAAATTTCTAGTCCTTAAAAGTGCTAACTCAAAGGATTCTGCTAGTCCACAGGAAAAGGCCTGTGGCACTATTGTCACAGTGATAGGACCAATTAGCAACAGTTCTTGAATAAAAACAGCTGCACAGATTTCAGATATTTGATGCTCTATATCTTTGTAAACCACATGCAGACTGGAAACAGTAAATGGAATATTGGGATTATCAAAATATTTTAATACGTTTTACTTTGGGTTAACAAGTTTTAATCATAATGAGGAATTCAAAATAAAACAACATAAAAGACCAATATAACTAACATAGGTACTGGGTTGAATAGTGTCCCCCCACGAAGGTATATCCATCTAGAATCTCAGAATATTACTTAGTTTGGGATAAGATTATTTGCAGATGTAAGTATGTAGGGATCCCAGGACGAGATCATCCTAGATTAAGGTGGATGCTGAATTCAATTCAATTCTTATAAGAGACAAATAGCAAAGACACAGAGGAGGAGGCCCTGTGAAGCCAAAGGCAGAGAGGAGAATTTGCTACCACAAGCCAAGAAGTGCCAACAGCCACCACAACCTAGAATTAAACAGAAAGATTCTCCCCTGGAGGCCCCAGAAGGAGTGCAATCATGATTTCAGACATATGACGTCCAGAACCAAGAAACAATAACTTCCTGTTGTTTCAGCCCCCAAGGCTGTGGCAATTTATTATAGCAGCTCTAGAAAATTAAAACACAACATAAAAGTATGGAATGTCCCATAATGCTATAGCTACAAAGTAAAAGCAAATGCATTTTACTACGTGCCTTTCATCCCAGAATACAATGTACTCAATAGAAAAAAAAAATCAGAAACTACTTGAACTTGAAAACATATTATTAAATAAATTGTTGTAGAATGTTTTCTGTCAAGTTAATTAGTTTATTTAGAGTGGCCTTTAATGGCTGCTGTGTATATTAGAAATACATTCTTTATTCCATGCCTTAGGTAAGAGGCTCTTCTAAGGAGTGACAGGTTTTTCATTTTGTTTTTTGGTAGTTGCCATTTTGTTTTTTGTTTGTTTTTCAATATTTGGTCCTCATTGAAGAATTCAGAGAAATTTTTTATAGTGCTGTCCATTAATCAATATAACTCTTCATGTGTCTGTTTCTTCTCTCTCTCTCTCTTTAAAACACTAATATTTTTTTCTTCATAAAGCAATCACATCTTAGGCTCCTATTTAGGTCATAAAATGCACTGGATAGATAATCTAAACGTATCTCCTATGGATGATCTAGCCCTACAGTGCCTTTCTGCTCACAGGACCTACTATATTTTCCTTTGCTCACTTTATCCCCGCCGCAATGGTTCCCTCACTGGTTCCTGAGCAGATTAGACACATTCCTTCTGAGGCTGCCCAGATGACTCTCTGGGTAGTCACCTTACATTCCATTACATTTCAACTAAACTCTTAATTATCTAATGCTTACTTAAAATTCCTAACCCCTCCTCCTCTATGCCTCTTCTTTTATGCTATCTTTCTTTCCATCTTGCTGCTTTTTGAGATGTCATGTATAATTCATTCATATGGTCATTGTTGTATGCATCCTCTCCTACTGAAATGTAACCTGCGTGTTAGCATTTTGCTTTATTAAACAGTTTTCTAATGCTTAAAACAGTATTTGGCACATAGTAGGCCATCTAAAATCTGACTTTAGAGATAAAATTGTGCCCCGAAGTGAACTCTTGAACACTATTTCAGTTGTTTTTAATATCAAAATGCGTATGTTCACTTCAAGCAAAACAATCAATGGTTGTGTTCTCGGCTATAACACATGTGTATGTACTAAATGTAGCCTATTGACCTCCATATCATAATTGCTCCCTAGTATGCTTTTCTCTCTTGAGAATTCTGATTTTGATTATTATTCATTAACACGATTTCTCATGTAATATTTGGAAGGCTGCCAAAAATGAGAAAACATTATCCTTCAGTAACACTTACAGACATGAACAGGAAGGTATCTACTTTCCACTGACTTCTGGGCATCATGTGAACTACCTGTTTCAGTGTTAAAGAAGAGAGCTGAAATCATTGGCAGTTTTCTGCAACTCTGTTATTTTATGATTTCTTAATTTCTAGCTGTGGCTTTTTTTTCACTCACTCCTTCTCAAATATTCCACAACATCTAAAATCCATAAAATAATTTACTTCTCTGGACTTGCTATGTAGCTATGGGGAAATACCAACACCCAACAAGTGCCATTTTTATCTTCTTTTCACATGCCCTTGTGCAGCTAACATTGAATGAAGAAAAACCTTAACCCCGCTATCTGATGTACATCAGTTAATGATCCTGAGCCTCACATATACCAATGGTTCTGCCAGGGTAGCATAGTATGCTTTCTGAGTCTGTTCACTCTCTCACATTTTTGGATAATGGTTTCAACCTTCTTCTCAAACCCAAAATTGTTCATGACCTTGGTGCCCTCTTCACTGACATACTTAATTCAAAGGAAAACTTTGATGCACATCACTACTTAACACTGTCCTACCAGCAACAGCCTTTCCGATTCACCTATAACCAAAGTTGAAATACCCTGTGCCCTATGTAGACCCAATCCTTTCCCTTATGGCTCTCCTCTACTCAAGGATGTCGCTCCAGAAATTCTCCCTTCCCTCTTGCATGTTTTATCTTGTTTTGTTTCTACCAGTGCTTTGTGTTAACATGCAAACATGGTGATATTATATTCACCTTGAAAAATCTTCTCTTGTCCTCCTACATCCTTAGATACATGCAGGTATCTTTGCTCCCCTAGCAAAAACAGAAACAAACAAAAACAAGCAAAAAGCCACTTCCTTGAAAAGTTGTTTACATCTGTTATCTCAGTTTGCTGTTGAGAAATATTCTCTTACACCTACTTCAGTTAGATGTGTGTCTCCTACACCTAATGACCTTGCTCTTATCCCAGACCATGACATCCTCATGCTCAGTGGTCGGTCCCCAGTCTTTAGCTGTCCTGACTATCAGAACATTTAAAGCAGATGATCTGTCTCTCTTTATCTATTTTTATTTTATTTCCAAGATACTGAAATTTTGGTTTCTTTCCTCCATAATGACACTTTCATATTATCCATTGCTGGTTCATTTTCTTCTCTATTTATTAAAGTTTGAAAATTTAGAGGATAATCCCAGTAACTCTTTAATATCTACACTTGCTCTGTTGGCAATCTCATTTTGTCTCAGGTGCTAGCTCTATGTTGCTGACTCCTCCTTTTTATCTCTAGCCAAAACTTCTCACCCAATCTCTATATCCATATATTTGAAGGGCTGCTCAACAATTTCACTTCAAAATCTAATAGATAACTCAATATCAGCATGTCTAAAATTAGAGTCCCAACTTCCTACACAAACATCTTCCACACATATCTTTTCTTATATCAGTTTATGGCAACCCAACCTTCCAGGCAAAATCCTTTTTTATTTTCCTTGAATATTTCTTTAATCTCAAATGAATCCACCAGAAAATCCTGTATATTCTACCTTCCCAATATATCTGGAATCCAACCACTTTTATCACTTTATCCTGATCAAGACACTATAATGTCTTATCTGAATTACTATCATAGCCACCTGGCATGTTTTCCTTGTTCTCCCCTTGCCTTCTTCCCCCACAGTATATAGCTCAAGTAAAGAACTTTGCATGATTCTTTTAAAACATATGTTAAGTTTGCTCAGCACTGTTCAGTGGCTTTACTTTACGTAAAATCCAAAATCCTTATAATTTTCTAAATTCCTTACATTTTATGAACTCGAAACCTCGTGTTATTCATCCATCGCCACCACCAGCACCCACCACACAAACACAACTTCCTTTCTGTTGTTGGAATGTGTCCGGTGCACCCAGGTCTTAGAGAATTTCAACAACATTCTCTCTACTTTTAATGTTCTTCTCCCAATACCTTCTTGGTCAACTCGCTCACTTCCTTCAAAGCTTGCTCAGATCTCCCAACGTTCTCAGGGTAGAACACGTTGTTTGCCATAATTAACACTGCAACACCCTCTGCTTGCTTATCTTACTGTATTTTTTGCAGCATTTGTCGCTTTTAACATATAATATGGTTTAATTATTGATATTGTTTTCCTATTTTTATGTTTTCTCTCCTAGAATGCAGGCTCCCCAAACACAGTAATATGTTTTCCATGTACACTGATGTATAGAAAGCCATAGAATAGTACCTGACTCACTGTGACTACCAAATAAACACTTATATATTTTTTTATTTTAATATTTTTATTTATTATTGAGACAGAGAGAAACAGAGTGAGAGGGGGAGGGGCGGAGAGAGAAGGAGACACAGAATCTGAAGCAGGCTCCAGGCTCTGAGCTCTCAGCCCAGAGCCAACGCGGCTCTCAAACCCACAAACTGTGCGATCATGACCTGAGCCCAAGCTGGACGCTTAACTGACTGGGCCACCCAGGTGCCCCCAAATAAACACTTTTAAATAAGTAAAAACTAAATGAATAAGTGAAACTTCCTCAATGACTGCAGGAGACTCAGAATGCAAGCTTATACATATAAGTGGAGTCCTTTCTGTTTACTGGCCTCTTAGATGAGAATAGTAAATAAATGAACAAGATATTTGCCTCCAAGCTGCTAATGATATAATAACAGCCACATCCGTAAAATTAAAAACTCTAATTCAAGGTGAAATGCTAACAGGAGATAATAAAAGCTACAAAACTTCGGCTAGAAATGGAACCAAAGGTATTCCATGCTAAGGGTGCAACGTGGTTTTAGACCCTAAGGTAAAGGGTATCTGTTATGGCAGATACATTTGTGAAGATCTTTAATATATTATCAAATACTTTAGAGTATCTACAATGGGACCGAAACTAGGCTGGATTTGGGAGATGTGAAAATGAATAATACTGGGTTAATGTTTTCAAAATTGTGACAACATTTCACTCTAAGTATTTATCAATTAAATGATAGCATTTAATTTTCTTCCCTTGAAATTGTATATCTTACACGGTCATGAATAACTGAGAATTTCAGGAAGGCTGTAATGTCAAGAGTACTTAGGTTTTATAGGCACAGACCAAACACACACAAGATGTTATCCTTCAAGATGAAACTCCCACATGTTAATCGCTTCTGGGCAGCTTGGATAACTGATAAAAGCATATTCAGAAGACATATTCTTGTAAGTGTCTGAACTTTCTATGTCAGTACAGAATGAATTGAATTTGACGTGCCCAAGAGGCTTAGAGAGGAAGTGCATTCAAGGGGAGAGACTATTTTACACAAGACCTCACCATTCTCACAAGACATGGCAGAGATACTCCTACTGGTCCCAGCTTATTCCCTGAGATGGATACATCAAGGATATTATGACCGTGATAATGTATTTCTACAGTTTGGGAGGGAAAAGATGACAGGGATTGTGTCAACACTACAAAATTCAAAATACCATAAGCTAAATGTTTGGTTTATCAGCCATATTTTTTCTTTGATTCATCCAAAGAAAATTTTATAGAAACATTAAAATTCAAGGCATACACATCCCTGGTACATAGTAGATACACAATAAATATTGGTAACTGATGACTAAAATAATATATTCAATAAAACAAATAAAATATGCAATAAAATCACCAAAAAAGCATAAATCATTATGCCACAAGTTTCCTACTTACTTGTATTTTCATCTCAAATTTCTGATAACCTAAGGAAAAATAAATAATGTAGTATATAATCCTCTTTATCAAATAAAAGGGTCTCTTCAGGGTCTGAAGAGAGTTTTTAATTTAATATTATTCTTATTGCTGCTACCTCGTTTCTGGCATCAGCCTTGGATCCCTTCTAGAGCAGAGATTGGGTTAATACAAATAAGTGCTTATAGGGCTTGGTAAGTAACATGACTGTGAAAGCAGGCTTAGGTATATGGATATACCAGTACAAAGCTCTCCTGATTGATCTCTATAAAAGGGCAACTGCTCTAGTTGACAGATTCCTGATAGAAATATCAGCGTTAGTGTTACCAGGTTTTTGTTTTGTTTTTTGTTTTTTTAGTGTTTAAGGTATTACACTACATGTAAATGTTTGTATTAACTTCTTAAGACCAAGTTGGGCCAAATATATGACCACCAGGCAACTAGGTTACACAT
>NC_043704.1:97922245-97923636 GCF_006229205.1 Suricata suricatta | reverse complement strand
GCTGTTCTCTCTTCTGTGATAAAAAAAATGATCCTTCCCAGAGCATGTTTTTACTTTTTCAAGGACCATAAACTATGTAATCATTAAAGAAAAAAAAATGTGTAATCCCGTATGGTATAAAAGACACTGACTTTCTTAGTAAAGTGTGGCTTTACCATCATTCACGTTGCCTGTCTTCTTTCTTTCCTATAGATAGTTCGCCTACACCAACCACCTACTCAGGGACCGTTTGACTGGGGGTACGTGGGCTGGTCCCCCGTCCTCTGGAGGGCTCAAACCCACGAACCGTGAGATCATGACCTGAGCCAAAGCCGGACGCTTAACAGACTGAGCCACCCAGGCGCCCCTAAAATTAAACTTTTAAATATAAACTCTACTGATTATAACACAGGGACCTCTGCTAGTGATCATATTCTGTGCTTTTTAAAAGAGTGTAAGGAATCAAGTATGTCCATATCCTATAAAACTGTTTAATCCTGATTGAAGAACATTATGTTTATTTAGATTGCACACATTCACCAACTTTCACTCTTCAAAGGCATATAATTCCATCAACTACATCCATATACCCTGCCTCTTCATCCCTTAATAATTCTAGTAGTTAAGTGGATCAAGCAATAAGTTTCTTTCCTCGGGAATCAAATGTTATAAAAGAAAAATCAACAATGAGCATGAAAACAATCAATGATCAAGATGATTATATATGAGGGTGAGTGCTAAGAATGACTGTGATAGGAAACGAGGAAGCCATATTAGAGCACTTAACAGAAGGAGAAGAGGCCAACCATATATAAGAGATGAGAAGTTGAAAAGATACAGCACCCCAGAGAGGGAACAACACTGCTAAGGCTCTACAGCAGGAATAAGCACATCTTTCTCAAGCAAATGAGGGAAAACAATTGTGGCTGTAGCATATTTAACAAGGTGTTAGAGAGGTGGGTCCAGGGCAGTGACATTAATGAACGTTCATCTTTTAATATCCTGATTGATGACTTGCTTCTCAAATGATAGGTCGTTTTTAGGGTAATTACGAAGTCCTATTACAAAGGTGGTTTTTTGTTTTGTTTTGTTTTTGTTTTTGTTTTTGTTTTTGTTTTTAGTTTAAAAAGCCTTTCTGCAATTCTCTGACTTAAATATTTACAACAAAGATGAGTACAAAGCTAAGAGAACCCTCTGAAGAAGCTAAGAAAACAGAGAATTCCTCAGAGATCAATTCCTACAGTAATTTCGATCAAGAACTATGATTAAAAACTGTTAAACCTTTTCAATGCTACATCATGTAGAACGGCAATGCCGCAGGGATGATAATGAAAACAAATGAAAATTCTTCTTTTTCTCCTTCTTACTCCCTTTCTTCTCCCTCTTCTCTTCTTTTTCCTTCTCTCCCTCCT
>NC_043704.1:97920768-97922145 GCF_006229205.1 Suricata suricatta | reverse complement strand
TATTGTTTCCTGGCATGTAGAAACACTTGTCAATGCCTACCGAATTAATGGTTGTCTAAATGAGAGGTTGAATAGCAGCAGAAAAAGGAAAAGGAGGAGGAGGGAGAGAAGGAAAAAGAAGAGAAGAGGGAGAAGAAAGGGAGTAAGAAGGAGAAAAAGAAGAATTTTCATTTGTTTTCATTATCATCCCTGCGGCATTCCCGTTCTACATGATGTAGCATTGAAAAGGTTTAACAGTTTTTAATCATAGTTCTTGATCAAAATTACTGTAGGAATTGATCTCTGAGGAATTCTCTGTTTTCTTAGCTTCTTCAGAGGGTTCTCTTAGCTTTGTACTCATCTTTGTTGTAAATATTTAAGTCAGAGAATTGCAGAAAGGCTTTTTAAACTAAAAACAAAAACAAAAACAAAAACAAAACAAAACAAAAAACCACCTTTGTAATAGGACTTCGTAATTACCCTAAAAACGACCTATCATTTGAGAAGCAAGTCATCAATCAGGAACGTTCATTAAAAGATGAACGTTCATTAATGTCAGTGCCCTGGACCCACCTCTCTAACACCTTGTTAAATATGCTACAGCCATAATTGTTTTCCCTCATTTGCTTGAGAAAGATGTGCTTATTCCTGCTGTAGAGCCTTAGCAGTGTTGTTCCCTCTCTGGGGTGCTGTATCTTTTCAACTTCTCATCTCTTATATATGGTTGGCCTCTTCTCCTTCTGTAGTGCTCTAATATGGCTTCCTCGTTTCCTATCACAAAGTCATTCTTAGCACTCACCCTCATATATAATCATCTTGATCATTGATTGTTTTCATGCTCATTGTTGATTTTTCTTTTATAACATTTGATTCCCGAGGAAAGAAACTTATTGCTTGATCCACCTAACTACTAGAATTATTAAGGGATGAAGAGGCAGGGTATATGGATGTAGTTGATGCAATTATATGCCTTTGAAGAGTGAAAGTTGGTGAATGTGTGCAATCTAAATAAACATAATGTTCTTCAATCAGGATTAAACAGTTTTATAGGATATGGACATACTTGTTTCCTTACACTCTTTTAAAAAGCACAGAATATGATCACTAGCAGAGGTCCCTGTGTTATAATCAGTAGAGTTTATATTTAAAAGTTTAATTTTAGGGGCCCCTGGGTGGCTCAGTCTGTTAAGCGTCCGGCTTTGGCTCAGGTCATGATCTCACGGTTCGTGGGTTTGAGCCCTCCAGAGGATGGGGGACCAGCCCACATACCCCCAGTCAAATGGTCCCTGAGTAGGTGGTTGGTGTAGGTGAACTATCTATAGGAAAGAAAGAAGACAGGCAACGTGAATGATGGTAAAGCCACACTTTACTAAGAAAGTCAGTGTCTTTTATACCATA
>NC_043704.1:97856178-97920668 GCF_006229205.1 Suricata suricatta | reverse complement strand
TTCACACAATTATGTAGCAGCAGGGTTTGAGTGACTATGGAAAATCACAACACACACCTGGCACCAGGCTTCACCCTTAACATCCTTGTTCCAGCACCAGCGAATGTGGTTGTTCTCCAGGGTGTGCTGGGACCTGTGTCTGTGGGGTGGCCTCACAGCCTGTACCAAATGTCGTCCCTGCGGGGGAACCGCCTCTCCCAGGGCGGCCTGAGGAGCCCCTGGACTTCACCATGCTCCCCGGGATTCGCCCTTCCCACCAGAGCCCTGCCAGGCATCGAGCTGCGGAGTTTCAGACTGCTCCCCGTTTATAGTCTTAATGGAGTTTAAACCCTCCCCTTTCTCCCTTTTTAGTTCAGTCCTTGTGGCTGTTTCCATTTTTCCACTTTCTCTCCAGCTGCTTTTGCAGGATGGTGCTTTTCCCATACTCTCCCCCCATCTCTGCCCTCTCTCCACAAGCAAAAACAGCTCCCTGCCGTCTGTGGTTTCTTTCTCTCCCTGTTCACCACTCCGCGCCGCGAACCTGCGGAGGTCTGCGGTTTGCGTTGTGCAGATGCTGGTGATCATCCTCAAATCAGCTTTCCAGGTGTGCAAGACGGGTCAGTGTTGATCTGACTGTGTTTCATGGTCGCGAGACACACAAAAACTTCCAGGGTGCTCCACCTTCTTGGCTCCTCTCTAATATATTTCAAAATTTGGATAAAAAGTTAGGAATTGCTAAAATGAGTGGAGAGACGGCAAACAGAAAATTTAAAAAGCAGAATTAAGCATAGGAAAGCATTATCCCAATAATAATAATCTTTGAAGGAATATAAAGAGTAAAAAGTAATTCCATGAGGCCAAATTCACATTCTTACCGCTCCAGACCATAGCTTATGTAATGAATGAAAGTAGGCCAAAGAAAAACAGGTGTCCTAGGAAAGGAAAGTAGAATTCAGGAGTAGAAAGTATTTATACTCTAACAAAAAATAATGTAAAGGTCTGTATCCATGGGGACATGAGAGGACTATCACAAGCTGATAGAGACATTGTTTAGGTCAGTATAAAAATGTGCATTTTTGCAGTCATGCTTCTTTCATAATTGAATGAAGCTAATGGGCATTCTGGGGTTTTTGTTTGGCATTGAAGAAACTTCCTGCCATATCAATCTTTCAGAATCTCTCAGAGTCATAAAGTCATATTTGACTATGGTAAATCCTAAAAAAAAATGCCATTCCAATATTTAAGAACAATTATTTTCTATCAGTCCTTCTCTAATATTGCCTGTTTTTTCACTTGCATGATTAGTTTCTGTCTTGGGGACTTGTTCATTTTTTTTCCCCCTAACATAACAGATACTCTAAGCCACCTTAGAATAATAAATAAATATATAAAATATACAAGTGATCCTAAATATGCATGTAATAAGCTATTATATATATATGATTAGGAGAGTTACCATGGATTTAAGAACAGGTTTTAGACTCATAAATGATATTGTGACAGCGTGTCTTCGTTAGCCCTTTGAAAATAATTATCTGTAAATTACCAACCTTACATATAAATGCTATATTTCTGATTCTACCTCAAAATGCTTCCTCTGAGGAAAAAAATGGGTAATGTGGCTCATAGAAGAAAAATAACATGAAGGAAATGTCAGGTCTCAGAGTGGCAATTTGGGCTTCCTCTGCTGCTTGGCTTCCCCATGACCTTGAGCAATACCTGATTTCTCTGGCCCTTAATTTATCCATTTCTATGTGAGCATAACACCACTAGCTCGTAAGACTGTGGTGAGGAGACTCTAATAAAAATGCACTTTTCAAAAATGATGCATAAATGCTAAATAGAGTAAAACATGTCTCGTTTCCATTGCATTTATGGAAGCTTTACGCGTGGGTTCTTCTTTAATGAAGAGCACCTCAGTGAGCTTCAGCAACCTTTTCAAATAGCACAGAAGCAGGCGATCCTTTTATTTATGTGAATGCAAGATATTCTCTTATTCACATGGACAAGTATCCTGACCATTCAGTATATATGCTGCTATGTATACATAAATATGTGAAATCTATTCAAAACTATTGTTAGAGGTAAAGGATATAGCGCTCTATTTTGCAGAACAAAATATATTTCATATTCAGGTGCAAAGGGCAGCACGGTGGATTCAGTATTTATATATATGCATATATATATGCATATGTATATATTTACATTTATTTATTTTTGAGAGACAGAGAGAGACAGACCATGAACAGGGGAGGTGCAGAGAGAGAAAGAGACACAGAAATCTGAAGCAGGCTCCAGGCTCTGAGCGGTCAGCACAGAGCCTGACACGGGGCTCGAACCCACAAACCGTGAGATCATGACCTGAGCTGAAGTTGGATGCTCAACCGACTGAGCCACCCAGGTGCCCCCATTATATTCTAATTCATTTCATTTTTAAGGAGATTTTAGAGCATAATAAACTATATTTTAGTGGACTTAAGTAGAAATAGTTATAGATGTGGAGATCATGTTCTAGGTTAGATAATTACATGCTTTCCTATTTTAATTTTTTATATATGTAGTTACAGATAAATAGATGCAAATAAAGTCAATCTTATAATTAGAATTTTGTTAATTAGACTAGGTTTATTGAATTGGTATGTCCACTCATTCAAATATGAAATATTTTAACAAATTCTTTAATAGTATCTACTTTGAATTAAAATCAAATTAATGAAGTTGTAAAAGTATAATTTGAACTTTTCAAAATCCTTTTGGCTGAATGTAGAGAGGCATTCTTATACATGTAACTCTTAATTTGAACACCCTATGTATCTTAGAATTGAGTCTAAATCAGGCTATAAATATGAAAATTCCACTTATCATTGTTTTTCATTAAAAGCGAAAAGGAAAATATTATGGCTCTAATGAAACCAAGCATGTGAAGCATGTAATTTTAACATGAGAGTGGTACATATTTTCTTCTTATTCTTAGCAGATCCACAGACTCCTAAAGTATTAAGACCAGAAAAGATAGTAATTTTGTCTAGTGACTCTCAAAATGAACAGCTCATTTCAATTACCTCTGAAATTCAAAACAGTAATAATAGTTTACTGGGCACTATTTTATTCTGTAGATCTGAGTTGGGCCTTTAAAAAATCAGTTCCTCAGGGCACCAGGGTGTCTCAGTCAGGTAGGTGGCCAACTTTGGCTCAGGTCATGATCTCACGGTTCGTGGGTTCGAGCCCTGTGTCGGGCTCTGTACTGACATCTCATAGCCTGGAGCCAGTTTCATATTCTGTGTCTCCCTTGCTCTCTGACCCTCCCCCGCTCATAATCTGTGTGTCTCTCTCTCTCAAAAATAAATAAACGTTAAAAAAATAAAAAATTAAAAAATCAGTTCCTCAATGATTCTGTTATGCAATCCATGACAGAAACCATGAATCCAATCAACATATTACTTAATAAAGAAGATTAAGTTCCAGAAAGGTTGAGTAATTTAGCTACAATGTATAGCTAATTGGCAGAGCCAAGTCTAAAGGCCTGGTACACAGGGACAAAGGTTTTATTAAAGCATTCTTCCCTGAGGAGTAAAATAATGCTTCTAGGATGAAAATTCCATTAGATTCAATTCTATAGATGAATTAGTGTTCAACCTTTTTCAATTCCATTCATGTGTAGATGTGTACATGTTTGTGTGTGTGTGTGTGTGTGTGTGTGTGTTCATGTGTATTGGATTTTACTTTTTCCTTACGTCATGTTCCTTTTGCTCTAATTTTGCATCCACGAGATTGCTTTTCTCAATAAATTGCACCTTATTTTGTG
Source organism: Suricata suricatta (assembly GCF_006229205.1). Lineage (NCBI taxonomy): Eukaryota > Metazoa > Chordata > Mammalia > Carnivora > Herpestidae > Suricata > Suricata suricatta. The sequence continues at coordinate 97,916,884 of NC_043704.1, read as the reverse complement.
TACAGTTGATACTCTTATTCTGGAAATGTTTAAAATAATCCTTGAATAAGAAAGAAGTATTTTTATTATTTCCTAAGGATTCTTACAGAAGGCAAACACCAAGTTTGTTGAGGAGTGAGGAGGGTATGATGAGGTCTGAGAAATACTCAGGCTCCTGAGAGCCCTATCTATGGAAAAGCATCCAGAGGGACATATTATATCATAAATGGCTTAAAGAAGTAACTATGGACTCTGTATTGAAATTTGTTAATAGTAGATCAATCATGTGATTAATGATTTATTCTTACCTGTAGGAGGAAGATGATTGCTCATTAGGTTGGCTGTCATGTTCAACAACTACCATCCAACATATTCCTCAAAGGTCCAAAATTCTGTACAATTAAAGGAGTGAACATTCTCAAAGATACTCCAAGAACATTCTAAACATTCTAAATAGTCTTCTAATTTTAGATCAGTCTTGGTAAACGTGTATGCTATAGTACATGATATAGTCCTCATTATAAAGTCAGTCTATTTATGGCAAGTTAAGAAAAAAGTAAGTAGATATATAATCACATATAGATATATATAATTCATTTCATATATGTGTTCAACACATATATATTCAACAACAATATATAAAAACAGCATCAACAAAAATGTCTATATTCAGCCTAAACTCCTTTTTTTGACCATTATATTTGGATGGTATATTTAATTGCCTATTTTTCATATTCTTTCAAATGTCTACAAAGCATTGCTTCTCCTTTTTTTTCCCAGCGGATATTGCCCTACTGCTCATCGCCATCCCCCAACCCCACCACCCCCGCCTTCAAGCAAAGATGCACATTACCTAAAGTTAGGGATCAGAAAAGCAAAAAGACCTCACAAAAAGGTAAGTCCTCTTTGGATTTTGTGTTCATTTTGCTAAATTTGGTTATAAATTTAAAATATGTGAGGAAAGAATGGACAAAACACTGGAACTTTTCCAGAAAATACTATTCACCCCCATTCCCAAATGCCTTGGATTTAGGTAAAGTAAACTGAAAGCTGAATCTTAGAGAAGCATCTGGCACTCCACCACTGTGTGCAAGCCAGAGAAACTATCAAGACACCACAGAGGAAATGGGTGTGTTTAGAATCCGAAGGCAGAAGCCATTTGAAGCCTGGTAGAGATTCCCGAGTTACCGCTGCAGAGAACGCTTTCTCATCCCGCTCAGATAGTAACTCCTACTTATTTTCAGAACTTAGTTACACTCTGACCTCTTCATACATGTCCTGTTAGATGCTCTCAAGCAATTTACTACTTAGCATTTACATAACATTTAAAATTAGAAATGTATTTGGATAATTTTATGATACTGCATATCTTTAGGGTAATATCTTCTCCTGTCCTAATAAAACTCAGTGAGAGTAGGGCTATGTTTATTCTTTCATCAGTGCCTAATGTATAGTAGGTGCTCAGTAAATAATTATTCAGAGAACAAATAAATGAATGAAATTATTATTCTCTTCAAAATTCACTTTGTATCGTGTTTCATGGTTGTGCTGTGGTTGGACAATAGATCTTAAGAACATGCCCATATATCCAGGAAAATATTTTTCTTTTGTAGTCATCAATCTTCAAGGCAACATGCTTGTAACTCTTTGAGGGTCTTACTCCTGCTTCATTCTGAGATCTATTGATCTCACAAACTCATTTTCTTATGTCTAAACAGAGATAAAATTAATAAAACCAAAGACAATAAAGGCAGTTCTCAAACTAAATCATGGGTGAATTATTTTTCATATGATTGTAGAAAGTAGCTTAGGGTTATAGATTAACTGTCCCATGAAAGCCCAAAGCTACCATATCCAAATGACCTTCTTACCAGTTTATACATTCCTGGTTTCTTTAGAGTATCATGTTCTACCACCTACTTTTTAAAAACTCTTTTGGCTCTTAAAATGTTTCACTTCTAATAATTTTATAAAAGAATTTAAAATATAAAATGTCATTCCAATTTTCATAACAGCTCTTTGAATAATGCCATGCATTATCATACCCACTGCCATTTTAAAGATAAAGACACCAGCGGTGCCCGGGTGGCCTAGTTGATTAAATGGCCAACTCTTGATTTCAGCTCAGGTCACGATCTCATGGTTCCTGAATTTGATGGTCTGTCAGTGTGGAGACTCCTTGGGATTATCTCTCTTTCTCTCCCTCTTGCTCTCCCACTTATGCCTCCTTTCTCCCTCTCTCAAAATAAATAAATAAATAAGTAAAAACTTAAAAAAAAAAGATAAGGACACCAAAGTTTAATGGGGTCAAATCACATGCACAGGACTGTACAAGAAATACATGGTAGAGTAAAAATTTAAACTAGTTTTATAATATCAAATATAATTTGTCTATTTTATCACAATTCTTGCCTATAAATATTATACCGAACATTAGTAACTTTTAGAGCTAGGCACTGCCAGTAAATAAACCATATCAAAAATTGTTCTTCAAGTTATAAGTTATCTGCAATTTTGTCAATAGGCTCCTATCTAAATCTATAAATGTTTGAATATATACAAGTGATTACATCACCAGAGATTTTAGAGATAAAATTTTACATAATCTACATTAAACATCATTTAGGGCAAGCCATTATTTTGCATAAGGAAGCTGAGGACCACGTCTAACCTAGCCCACCAACATACGCTTATCAGGCACTTAGCAGATTCTAGTATTGATTCTCCTAACATGTTTCCTACTCCATGTAAATTTTCAAGTAATTATGTATGTATGAGAAGGACCTCAGAGAGTGGTTCTCAACACCACCTGTACATTCACTCTTCACCTAGAAGTTTCCTGATAAAGACTAGGCCTAGGAACAATGAATCAAGCCTCTGGAGTGAGGTCTTATTTTTATATAAAGTTTCTCAAGTTAATCCTAATGTGCGGCACGAGTGGAGAACCTACACTTTAGAAACTATCTAGTTGCCAAATGTTGTCTTGAGACTTCAAATAGCAGTTTTCTCTATGAACTGCCAAATTTCATGTTTCTTTTTATATTTTTCATAAATTGCTTTGCATATTATTTCTTCACTGAGTTGAGAGAGTTTGTGTGTGTGTGTGTGTGTTTAATTTCAACCACCTCTGTGTAGAGGACAGTTTACCTTCCTAACACATTGTGTGTATAGGGAATAGAGGCAACATCCTGCTTTAAGCATTTATGTGAATGGCTGAATGTGTATGTCTGTGGACCTCCTGAAAATGAAATTAAAAACTACTTGAATTTAAAAATTTTGTCACTCTTGCCTAAAAAGTTTATATCTAAAGTCTCAGATATGTGTACTTCATTATAAATCTATAAGTAAAGTAAGATAATATTATTTCATTCTGACATGTTTATCTCACTTACCATTCTCCATCATGTTCTTTAAGGTAAGGAATTAGAATGCAATCACTTGCTTAAAATGTGTATTAACAGTTATAACTATATACATATATTTTAAACTTTTTTATGCATTTCATTTCCTTCAGTGAAATTTAGCTTTCTCCTTACTCTAGGATTGTATGTAGGGCAAATGATTAACTGAGTGAGTCTTCATGCAAATTTTCCCATAATGAATATATTAACTAGATGAGTAATAACAATAATAGCCAAGAAAAGGGACACACCAAGGTAAATCATAGTGTGGATACACACATGAGCCCATACATTAAGGACAATGACATTATGGAAATATTTGTCTTTATATGGCATGTGATTGCTATCTCAGTATATTAAGTGTATACAATCAGATATTTTCACTTCCCAAGTTTTACTAATGGTCTTATGGTGAATAATTTGATTTTGTGGTTAAAACTCTAGATGTATATAAATGCTGAAAAAAATAAAGGTCCAGGCAATAGATCATAATTGTTTCGAGAAGAGGTATTAAAATTAGAAGCTATGTGTTTGGTAGCTACACTGTTCTTGAATAGAAAAGAAAGGTTGCCCTCCTACAGTAAATATTCTAAGGTGCTTTTGATCTCACTAATTTACAACTGAAAAAGAAACTGAAGAGTAGTAAATGCACTCAAGTTCATGGTTATAATTATACATGACTTTGTAAAATAAAGAGACTTTCAGATTTTGGGTTTGAATTCCATATTTAAGTTTCTGGAAAAACACATTCTGAGAAAAAAAAACTATGTATAACCTAGTTATGAAAGATAAGTTTAAAATGCTTATAATATATTCAGAATAAATTTAAATTGTGAGTTCCTTTTATCATGAGCTTATAAAAATCATGAAACATCAACCCATTGGGTTGGAAATATTGACAAAATATCAAAAAAATTGTCTTCATTCACCACAGGATTCTGTTTTCCAACCTTTCTTTGACAAGATATGTCATTTTGACAAGCCAGTTAGCATAAATGACTTACAACTCCCTGAACTTTTGTATTTAATACAGTCAGGACCCTGCCCTTCAACTTGTCATACACCATTATCATGTTTCAGAATGTCAGTCTCTCTATAGAAGGATATTCCCTTCTCACAGTGTAAATTCTTCTGATATTTTGTCTTTTGATGTTAGCATCAAAATATGTGATCTTTGATCACCAATCTAATATTTTATGGAGCTGTAAACAGACAATAAAAAAGCAAGAAATTTGTTTTGATTGATAGATTACTTTGTGATCTTGAAATCCAGAGAATGAATTTTATTGACTGCTTATGTCTTTTATCATTTAGTATCATTTCTAAGCCTTTATTATTACAGAATTTAAATGAAAATACTTTATTTTCAAAGCTATTTATAGCCTTCAGCAGCTTTCAAATTTAATTTTCAGAGTAGTTATTCTCCAAAGGCAAACTAAGTTAATAAAATTTGATTCTTATACTCCTCTTGTGTACAATAACTAGTAGAATTTCACATGCTACATGTATATAATGAATGGTTAAATGTTTAGAAAAATCATAAAAATTTTAGACATTTAAGACCTATCTGCATCCATGAAGTAATGTGAATTTAATTGAATTGGACACTCTGGGTGCCATCCTCTTCTTAAATGTTCAATAATGCCCATGACTGAAAAGTTTTGACACAGCAAATCAGTTTGGCTAAACATTTATGTACTCATATGGTAATTAACCATAAAATTATCTGCCAGAGTAAACTAGTAGGGAAATACACTATGTATTAGGGGCACCGAGGGGCTCCATCAGTTACGCATCCCAGTCTTGATTTTGGCTGAGGTACTGACCTCACGGTTGTGTGATTGAGCCTCACATGGGGTTCCATGCTGGTCATGGAGCCTGCTTAAGATTCTCTTTCTGCCTCTTTTGCTACCCTCCCCTGCTCTCTTCCCTCTCAAACAATAACAACAACAATAAAAACTATGTATAAAACAAGAAATAATATACAAATCACCATATATCTATGTAGTAGTATGTCATACCAATATTTTGCTTTAAAAATAAAAAGAGGGGCACCTGAGTGGCTCAGTTGGTTAAGCATCTGGCTTCGGCCCAGGTCATGATCTCGCGGTTCGTGGGTTCGAGCCCCGCATCAGGCTCTGTGCTGACAGCTAGCTCGGAGCCTGGAGCCTGCTTCAGATTCTGTGTCTCCCTCTCTCTCTGACCCTCCCCTGATCACACTGTCTCTCTCTCTCTCTCAAAAATAAAAATAAAAAACATTGAAAAAAAAAAAGATTAGTGCCCCCATGTATTTTATTGTGCTGTTAAAGAACTGAACGTTTAGGTCTCATCAGCCTACAGTATTCAAACAATGGAAAGACTTCCTTGAGCAGAAATTATTAAAACATTTAATTTACCTTGTGAATTTAAATATTTATGATTAAGAGAAAACATATGAAATCCAATGGACATGTATAATAAATATCTTTCCCAATCTGAAAAGTGTTAAACAATTTAAGAGAGGCATACAGATCACTCAGCCATCTGTAAAAGATGACTAATGACTAGACTAAACACACATATTCCTCATTCTATAAATGTTTGGATCATCTGTAGCTTCAAACACTGCTAGAATCTGAAGATAAAAAGTTAGGTTTATGTCCTGCTGAAACTCATAATTTATGGAAAACATAGGAGATGAGCAAATACATCAGAAAAGAATAGATGATATATCTGAAGGCTTAATAAGAGACAACAATTTCCATTTTCACATAGCTACCAAGTAGTTATGGTCTTGAAGGCACCACTAACAAAATTCTACAATTTCTCATATGTCAGGAATTTCAATGGACAAATCCCCAAATTATATTTTGTATAAAGGACCATGGCATTGTGGACTAAGAACCTGAATCTGAAATCATTCCAGTGGAAACAAATTAAATTTGCAGTAGAGTAAAGCAATGCCTGAAAGAAAAACTTTCTCCACCAAGTGAAACTCAAGAATGTGGTTTAACATTAACATTCTTTATGATTTTTTTTTGAAAACTTGGAAATCATTCTACTACTTTCTTCATAGTGGCTAAGCAGAGACTTTTAAAAATCTCTTTGACTTGTATAAACAAGTGTGTTAATGTATATATACTTTTTTGGTGATAAAAAAAGACATATTGGAAAGAACTGCAAAAAGAATAAGGAAAGATTCTAAATTATCTTTTAAACTAATATATATTTCTTTGATAGCCTATAAAATAACATTTAATATATTTTGCTGAAATACATTGTTATGAAATTTGCCTTCATCAACTCTAACACATTGGCTGAATCTCTCATTTTAAAAAAAAGGACAGTGAGAGTTGGTGATGACAAGTTAAACTTTTCTAATAAGTCTTATTGCAATGCAAATTTACATTCCACTGCTGTATATATAAGGGATAATTTGGACAGATGCTTAACTGACTTTCCCTATTAAAATTCACCATAAATGAACTGTCAAATTCAAATCGCTCTAAGCACAAAAGCCAACAAAGTCAAATTAAAGTAGCTAACAGTAAAAAAGATTACTGCATCTTCTTGAAAGAAAAAATTAAAAATAATTAAGGAATGGTAGCCTTGTGTGTATGACAAATAAGATAAAATAATTATTTGAATTTGACCTGCCCCCAAAATCTTTTAAGAATGTCTTTATACATGAAGAAAAAGGAGGAAAAAGTAGAAAACGTGTGGATTGGCTTGTGGGTTTTTTTTTTTCCTGGCATATCATTATTTTATTTTTATATTTCAAAAAGGACACAAGATTTCCCTCTGTGTTTACATATTGACAAAGGGCTTTTCATTCCATTTCAGAAAGGAACTGCAAGAGAAACATCCTAAGACTCTAAACCTCGCACTGTTTTCCAGGAGAGAGAAATGATGTAGCAGACAATTACAGTTGGAAGAGGAAAATACGTATGAAGACTGCCCTTCATAGCTCTCTCTCTGGAAAGTGCCTGCCTGCAAACAGGGTACTTGGGATCTGCTGATGTCACTCAGTTGTCCAGCATTGCCTGTGACATCATAGTGCTCTCACCTGGAATATACATTAAGAGGTCCATTTGGCCCTAAGTCCATTCTACTTTCTTTAGTTTAGATTCATCAGGAAAAAAAAGTTGATTCTGATTTTGAGTCTAGCTCCAAAATGATTCCAAACTTGGGTATTAAAGAAGGGATCTATTTGTCATCCTTCCACAGTCTACATATGCATGACACCAATGCATGCTAGCAATTCTGTCAATTAAATCAACTATTTTAATCAATGAAGTTCTCTTTTAGAATGTAATAAAAATATGAAGCATGTCTGATTTTTCATGGGATTCTTTATTTTCTACCTCAGATTATTCTGTTTCTGTGACCATTTTACACACCTCACATTGTTTCATGTATTTTGTTTTAATTTTTTTATTTTTTAATTTTTTAGTTGTTTCATTTGGGAGGGTAAATCTGGTCCATGTTAATCCATTTTGGCCAGAAGTAGAAGCACTTATTTTTCATTTGTATTGTTTCTATGTATCTAACCATAGTTATTCTCCAAAAAAGCTATCAAAAAAATTCAATTATACTTGCCAAATAGTCTAGCATATTAGATAGTTTATTCATTCAATTTAATTTCATAGACACCTACTTCTAAAAACCCTTCATCCTTCTGATCCTTGTCATTTTCTTTCCATTTGCTTTATTTTTTAGGGCACATTTAAGCTCACAGCAAAATTGAGAAGACAATACAGAGAGTTCACATATACAGCCTTCCCCCCAAAACACAAAAATTCCCCAGTTATCAACATTCCCACAAGAGTTATAGATATGTTACAGTTGATGAACCCTATACTGATACATAATCATCCAAAGTCTATAGTTTATTTGGGGGTTCACTCTTCATAGTGAACATTCTATAAGTTTGGATGACTGTATAAGAACATGTATCCATTATTATGACAACATACAGAATATTTCAATGTCTTAAAAAGTCATCTGTGCCTCACCTTTTGATTAATCCTTATACCCCACTCCTGATAACTGCTGATCTTTTTAGTGTCAGTAGCCTTTTCAGATTGGTTTCTTTCACCTAATAATATGCATTTAAAAGTCTATGTATTTTCATTTCATAGCTTGACAGTTATTTCTCTTTAGCACTGGATAATATTCCATTGTCTGGTTGTGACATAGTTTATTGATCCATTTTTCTGGGCTGCTTAAAAGTTTTGGCAATTACAAATGAGGTTGCTGTAAATATCCTTGTCTAGGATTTTGTGTGGATGTAAGTTTTCAACTTTGTGGCATGAAGATCAAGGAACAAAATTGCTAGATCATTTGGGAAGAGTATGTTTCATTTTACAAAACCCACCAAACTGTCTTCCAAATTAAGTATACCATTTTGCAAACCCATCAGCAATGAATGAGTTTCTGTTGCCCTTTCTCATATTGTGTTATGGAAGTTGACCATTCTAATAGGTATATAGTAGTGTTAATTTGCATACCCCTAATGCAAAGCAGGTTTTTATATTCTTTTTTGCCATATGTATATCTTCTCTGGTGAGGTCTAAGCTTTGGCCCATTTTATAAGTGGCTTGTTGTTTTCTTATTGTTGAATTACAAAAAGTTTTTTGTATATTTTTGATAACAGTCTTTTATTAGATTTTTATCTTTTACAAGTCATTTTTCCCAGTATATGGCTTGTTTTCTCATTCTCTTAACATTGTCTTTCACAAAACAAAATTTTTGTTTTTGTTTTAATTTAATGAAGTGCAGGTTAGTCCTTTCATGGATTGTGTCTTTGGTGTTCATCTAAGAAAGTCATCATCATACCCAAGAACATTGAGAATTTCTTAAATGTTATCTTCAAGAGTTTTATAGTTTCATAATTTACATGTATATCTACTTGGAGTTAATTTTGTTGAAGAGTATAGTGTCTGTGTCTACATCTTGGTTTTTGCTTGTTTGTTTTTTGTTTTGTTTTATTTTTATATTTTGCATGTGATGTCTAGTTTATCAGCACCATTTATTTAAGTCTTTCTTTACTCAATTATATGACCTTTTTTCTTTATTAAAGATCAATTGACTATATTTGTATACGTCTACTTTTGGCCTCTATATTCAGTTCCATTGATCTATTTGTCTACTCATTTGCCAACATCACATTTTCTTACTACTGTAACTTTATAGTAAGACTTTGGTCAATAGTATTCATCTTCTAACTTTGTCCTCTTTCAATATAGGTTTGACTATTCTTTAACTCCAAACTTTAGAGTCTGCTGAAAATCACAAAATACCTTGCTGGAATTGGAATTGGAATTTCACTTATTCTATTTGAAAAGAAATAACATCTTCACAGTTTTGAGTCTTCCAATCCATAAATATGGAAAATCATTCTATTTAGTTCTTTATTGATTTTATTCATTATAATTTTGCAGTTTTTGTATATATATGTATATATGTATATATACACACTGTATAAGACTTTATATATATATATGTATGTATGTATGTATATTTAGATTTATACCCACACTTTATTTTTAGGGAGTACTAATATATTATGTTGAAGTGTTGCATCTGTGTCATGACAGATATTGATCTGTAATTCTTGTAATGTCTTTATGTCTTTGTCTAGTTTTGGTATTAGGGTAATGCTGGCCTCATAGAATGATTTGGCAAGTATTACCGCAGCGTCTAGTCCTTTTCTTATTAAATATTTGGAAGAATCCACCAGTGAACCCATCTGGACCTGGTGCCTTTTGTTTGGAAGATTCACTCAACTTCTTTAATAGATATAGGCCTATTGAGATAACCTATTTCTTATTAGTCTTTGATAGCTTATGTCTTTCAAGGAATTTGTCTTTTTCATATTAGTTACCAAATTTGTGGTTATAGAATGATTTATAGAATTACTTCATTATTATTTTAATGTATGTATCTCTCTTTCATTTTTGATAATAACTTGTACCCTCTCTTATTTTATCCTTAGCTCTGTTAGAGGATTATCCATTCTGCAATTTAGTTTTCTCTCTTTACTTAGTATATCTATTAGAATTTTTTTAAAAATTCCTTTAGGTGTTGCTAATTCAGGTCCAGTTTCTAATACACCAAACAACTTGATGAGTAGTCTGAGTTCCTAATAATAACAAAATAATCTTAAATTCTTTCTCCTATCTCTTGTTTCAGTGCTGTCATTTACTCTATTTATAATAAGCATACAAAAGTGCATATATGTTAAATATGGATATTTATATTTATATTATTATATTATGTCTTATTTACCTTATATTTATATGATACATTCATATTTACATATTACACATATTTATTTCTGATCAACTAAGGAGAAGAAAAAATGATGGTTTTTATTTTACCTTCACTCGTTTCTTTGATGTTCTTCCTTTCTTTATGAAGGAAGTTTATGACCCATATCATTTTTCTTCTCTCCAAAGAATTTTTAACACTTCCTGCAAGACAGTCTACTAGCAACAAATTTCCTCAGGTTTTGTTTGTCTGAGTAAGTCATTATTTGTCTTCCATTTTTAAAGAATAATGTATTAGGGTGCCAAATACTACATTTTTGTTGTTTTTTTTTTCTTAACAGTATTTCACTCTATTCTTCTTGTTTGCATGGTCTGAAAAGATGTCAGATATGAGTCCTATATTTGTTCTTCGATAAGTGTGATGTGCAATTTTCTTTTCTTTCTTTCTTTTTTTTTTCTTTTTTTGTTTTTAGTCATTTATCCTACCAGTGCTCTATGGATTTGTGGTTTGGTGTCTGAGATTAATTTGGGAAAATTCTGAGTATTGTTTTACCTGTCTCTTCTTTTTCTTTCTCTCCTTGTCTCTTCTTGTATTCCCATTTTGTGGGTGTTACAACTTTGTTAGTCACTCAGGCCTTGGATATCCTGTGTTTTATTTTGTTTTGTTTTTAGTCTTTTCTTTTTGCTTTTGGGTTTTAAGGAATCTATTGATATATTCTATAGCTTATATATTTTCTTTCAGCTAAGTTCAGTCTAATTATAAACCTGTCAAGTGTGTTATTAATTTATGTTATGTGGGAAGAATCAGTAGAAAGATAATATAATCTCCTGGCTGCAGACCCCACAACCTTAGTATATATGTTTCATCCAATCGCCTTTATTGGTTGGCTAGAGCTGCCACAACAAAACACCACAAATTGGTGGCATCACAACAGAATTAATTTTCTCACAGTTCTGGAGACTGAAAGTCCAAAATCCAGGTGCCAGCATGGGTGGTTTTTCCTGAGGCCTCTCTCCTTCACTTGCAGATGATTACCCTCTTGTTACCTCTTTTCATGGCTATCTCTCTGTACATATATCCCTGAAGTTTCTCTCTATGTCTTAATCACCCCTACTAAAGATGCCAGACAGACTGAATTAGGGCACACTCTTACATCCTCATTTTAACTTAAATTACCTTAATAATGGTCCTGTGTTCAAATACAGTCTCTGAGGTTCTGAAAGTTAGGCTTCAGCATGTGACTTTGGAGGGACACAATTCAATCTGTAGCATCATCTAAATTTTTTAAATATGTATTTATTTATTTTGAGAAAGAGAGAGAGAGCAAGCAGTGAAGGGCAGAGAGAGAGGAAAAGGGAAAACTCCAAGCAGTCTCCACTCTGTTAGCATAGAGCCTGACATGGTGTTTGATCTCATAAGCCATGAGATCATGACCTGAGCCAAAATCAAGAGTCGGACACTCAATCAACTGAGCCACCCAGGTTCCCCTACATCACCTAAATTTTTCAGGCTTTTTAAAAATTGCTCCCAATGCCTAAAATTCATTAAAATATAGTGTTCTACAGTTTAAACAAATGTTAATATAGTCTTACAGGTATACTTCTCATTTACCACTTTTCTATCTTTTACATTTTCCCAAAATTATTAATTTTTCCATTATTGTTTTCTCAACTTTTATACTAATTCTAGTGTATTTCTATGACTTGTCATTTATCTAGGAACTTAGCAGTCAGATGTGTTAAAGAGAGAGTCAAGGTGAATATTTTATCAGAAATTAAATATTTTTTGACCTAAACTGGTTGCTGGTAGCATCATTCAAATAAACACAAAAAGACAAACTTCTCTTCCAACATATTTAAAAAGGTCTTCAGCCAGAGAGTATAATTAGAATTTGTCATCCTGAGTAGTAACATTGGACCTGGGGTGAACCTCTTGGCTTCCTAATAGTGTAAGTGTGGGCTGAGGGCTGCCAGTGAGCGGAGGATGAGCAGCACTAATTCTTTCAGTGCCAATGGCAATGTTCATATGATGATTAAAAAATCCATTTAAGTCTCTTATGGATAGAAGCCTGGTTCCACTAATTACTGTATTAACTGAGGCATTTGAAAAAATGTTAATTTAAAAAATGGTGTGGGTATTCTACTTGTACCATGACAGTGTAAGGAATCCCATGAATCTGATCCCCAGTGAAGCTGGTGAGAATGATAAAATAGAACCACGAGACTTAAATTCTCTGGAAATGGACTGAAGGGCATAAAGAAAATTAAAGAAAAAAAACCAGTTATTCAAGAAAATATACTAACACACAGGAAGAATTGTAAGAATCTATTGTCCCTTAACCAAACTTACTGCATCTTTCCTCCTCCCAGCTAAGTGAGTTAGAAACTCCACTTCACACTAGGACAGTCAGTAAGACAGAGCTCCTCTTCCCAAGCTCCCAGTTAGAGGATTATATACTCAAGACGATGGGCAAGATATCAGCATTTTGCATCTTGCTTTTAGCTACCCATGGATGAGGCTAGGTTCTGGGGAGTTAAACCAAGAGGTGGGGCCTCTTCAATTCTTCCCAATTCCTATTTGTATAACAGAAGTTCTACCTAATGTAGGGCACCACTGAGAATATCCATGTACTGATTATCCTCAACCTGGCTTATCATGTGGGAATTCCATGCCCAGACAGGCAAACTGTGAAGACCTAGGCCTGCTCTCCCCTGTGCACTGAGCACTCCGCACCCAAAGTAGGAGTGTCCGACAGAAAGGTGTCATTTTTCCTACTCCTGGCAACAGGGATATGTCTCAGAGACTTTGTCTTGGAGGAGAAGCAGCCATAGAATAGAGTTAATAATGATTCTCCAATAAACTGACCTCTTTTGCCATAGAGTATGCAGAAGTTCATGCCTAAGGGCACTCTCAAAAAACAATGGAAATTATGATAAAAAAAACAACTGATAGGAATTTATGGATTTATTAGAGATACGGGCTAAACTATAGGCCTGATAGTTTTTCAGAGAGTAATAGAAAAAAAACATAACTGGGAAGAGCCTTTCTGAAATCAGAACAAATCTCAGATACTTCAGGAGTTTTCCTGAGCAAAGAGCCTGAATTTGGTTGGATTAGTCTATAAAGCAAAGTATACCATTGAATATTATTGAAAACAATACAGTAATCAGCCAGCAATGAGTGTGGTCAGAGAAAGACAGTCAAACCTCTGCCAAAATTATTGTCATCATACAGTGATTATGAGCACACCCAAAGATGCATCTCTTAGAAGCAACATCAGGGGCTTCACAGTGGATGTGGGGGAAGTTGTAATAAATCTCACCAGAATATTCAGTCACTAAACAAGTAAATAAGCAAGTAACAATAGCAAAGCCCAGATTAGGGAAAGGAAGAACATAAAGAGTTGCTATATTATACAAAATGTCCAGTTTCCAACAACCATAAAATAAGATATGCAAAGAAGCAAAAAAGTATCATCCATAGACCAAAGAAAATAGCAGGCAACAGAAATTGTCTTCAAAATTCATTCAATGTTGAATTTAACAAAATGCCTTTAAAGTAGCAAGTATAAATATGCTCATGGGACTAAAGGAAAAACACTTAAAGAGGTAAAGAAAGGTATAATAACAATGTTGCATCAAACAGAATAACACTAAAGAGGTACAAATTATATTTAAAAGGATAAAATGGAAATTAGGGAGTTGTAAAATATAGTAACACAAAAATTTTCCCAGAGTAGCTTAACAATAGATTTGAACTGATAGAAGAATTGATACACTTGATAGTAGGTGGGTGGAGACTGAAATTTGAAGAACAGAGAGATTTAAAAGATTAAAATAGGGGCACGTGGTTCAGTTGGTTAAGTATCTGACTCTTGATTTTATCTCAGGTCATTATCTCATGGTTCAGGAGTTCCAGCCTTGCATCAGGCTCTGTGCTGACGGGGCACAGTCTGCTTGCCAATCTCTCTCTCTTTCTCTCTCTGCCCCTCTTCCACTCACACTCTGTCTTTCTGTCTGTCAAAAAAAAAAAACATTAAAAATAAGGTTTTTAAAAAAATTATAAATAAAGAAAAATTAACAGGAATTTAAAAAACTCATCACACCATTAAGCATGTCAAATACACATAGTAGAACTATCAGAAAGAGAGGAAAGAAAGGAGCAGAAAAATAGTTAAAGAAATAGTGGCTTTCACTTCCAAATTTATTGAAAACCATTAATTTACACATCCAGGAACTTAAACTCCAAGCAGGATAAATAAATATATACATAAGTAAAACATCATAGTAAAAGTGCAAGAGAAAAACAGTTGCTCACTTATAAGTGAATCTTCCCAAGATTAACAGCTAATTTCTTAACAGAAACAATGGAAGACATGAAGCAGTGGAATACGATATTTAAAGTCCTCAAAGAAAAAACTAAAAACTTGTCAGATAGAATTATATACAGAGAAACCCTCTCTTTCAAAAATGAAGGCAAAGTAAAGATATTCCCACATAGACAAAAACTGACAAATTTTTCCCAGCAGATCTGCCTCAGAAGAAATCCTAAAGATACTTTTCAGACTAAAAGTAACTCCAGACAGTAATATGAACTCACATGCAAAACCAAAGAATATAGTGAAAAAATTATATAATTATTAAAAATGTATTATAAAGTATTTTTAAGTTTTTCTGATAACTGAATAATTGCATAAAACTAGATGCATATGATATATTATTGGGGCTAACACAAATGTTTAGAAACATAACATATTTGCTAAAAACAGCACAAAGGAGATGGGTAGGAGAAAAGCTGCATTGCATTGTACTGTGTTTTATGCAGAAAAGAGATAAGGTTTATGCAGAAGTCTCAGCTTAAATATTGTAGGCTACCTGGGGAATTATAAACAGATTTTTAGAGAATAGGCTATAGACTCAGAACATGCATTTAGGATGCTATATTAGCAAGAAAGTAATTTTGTGAGGTTTGCACCATTACACATGTTGGAGCTGTTTGTTTCAGGCTTTCAAAGTTTCTTTAACCAAGAGAAACATTATTTGATGAGTAGGGTGCTTTTGTAAGTGATATAAATATAATTAGCTAAGCCATTTAGCTGTGATCTGTAAGGAAATTGATGTCAGCAGTTAGAAAACCAAAGATCCTTTTTATGCAGCAACAACACAGTGGGCAAAACTGTTATGGGTGATAACTTGGAAAGAAGTCCATGCCCCTAACAAGGCTGCAGCGCTGTGGGAAGTGTTTGGAAAGAAATGGATGATACTGTTGGCATTTATTTTCTGCTTTTAGTACAGTACTAAACAAGAGAGATGAGCTCAGGCACAGAGAAGAATTGACAGTTTTCAGGTAGAAATGTAAGAGAATAAGTAATGTCCAGAAATGTACAGCTTAGCCAGGTTGGAAAACCCAGTTGCTTCTTGGCCTCAAAATCTAGTAAATGAGACAAAAGGTGTTCAAGTGGTAAATGTCCATTAAATTAAACAAGGTCATTTAGCCTTGTGACAAAGTACAAACTAAAGGTATTTCCTTCACACCTAAGTCAGCAATTTCAAACAACTTCATATTAAAATAGAATGGATAGATTTGAAGGAGTTGAGAAGTAAAGACAACTTAAGATCTATGCCTAAAAAAAGAAAACTTTGAGTAGATTTCTGGAATTCAGACATTTCTAGAATAAATATATCAGAAACCAGCTTATGGTTTTAGGGATATAGGTGTGGATTCTTTTACCAAGACAGAAAAATCTAATGTAATAGTGGATTTGTCTGTTTCTTTTGCCTACAAAATTCCAATAGCAGGATATAAACTGAGAAAGCTGTGCAGACCCCAGTGTGAACATAATT
Source organism: Suricata suricatta (assembly GCF_006229205.1). NCBI lineage: Eukaryota > Metazoa > Chordata > Mammalia > Carnivora > Herpestidae > Suricata > Suricata suricatta. The sequence goes on along the minus strand of NC_043704.1, from coordinate 97,900,410 downwards.
TCACAATGAGAACATAATTTCCCAGTGAGATGATGACATAGTACATAACAAGTAAGGGAGGACTTCACAAAAATGAGGAAACACACACACCTATAAACAGGGCACTGAAAAGACTTAACAAGGCTATTCTTCCCAAAGCATAAAATATAAGTCTAATTAAGGAGCTTGCAAAACCTACAGGGAAGAAAGTTTTTACAAAGGTTATCCAGCAGGTTTTCATGATTGTTAGAAAACAGTGATTGCTGTGTATGATTTCCTAACTCCACTCTTCTGAAAGAGAGTGTTTATAGTGATCATTTTCACCTTGTTCATCATTATATAGTGGATGATTGGGGAAAATAACTTTTCTTTTTGTTTATAGTATGACAATACATAATGAACTCTACAAACAGTGACCTGAGAGAGAGGACTGCACAGTTGCTGGATATATGGCTTTTTGAGGTGAACATAGTGAAGTGATTAATGGAATAGTCATCAAGATCATTTATATATACATATGATCTCTACAATTTTGGAAGTTAGTACTAAAAGTAACTTGCTTTACCTAATGAAATGCTGGCAGAAGTTATATGAGTTCCATGTTCTCCTCTCCTTGCCATGGTGATCATGGGACTTTGTGAGGTGATGGCGATCCCATTCATCTGGCTCTCTAAATGACCACTGTATTCAGAACCCCTCTTTTGGACTGTGTTAGCATGTATTGTAACTGAGAAATTTAAGTGGCTTTAAGGCACTGAGACATTGCCTTTGTTAGTTAGTAAGCATAACCTAGATTATCCGGATTGATTCTGATTGAATCCCTTGAGGATAAAGTGATGGTTATTTGTACAGGACAAATAGTGGTCAGAATGCCAAACAAGCAAGCCAGCAAAAAACAAACAAAAACTTGAATAGCTACTTATCTGGTTTTTTTCCTCTTTTTTTATGGGCACAGAGCTGGACTGAAAATTTCCTGTTTCCTTTACACTTAGATGTGGTCATATAACTTAATTCTAGCCATTGGAATAGACTACATGTGGGGCGCCTCGGGGGCTCAGTCCGTTAAACGTCCAGCTTCAGCTTGGGTCATGATCTGGCAGTTCGTGGGTTTGAGCCCCATTTCGGGCTCTGTGCTGACAACTAGCTCAGAGCCTAGAGCCTGTTTCAGATTCTGTGTCTCCCTCTCTCTCTGATCCTCCCCTGCTTGCACTGTCTCTCTCTGTCTCTCAAAAATAAATAAAAAACATAAAAAAAGAATAGACTACATATGATGTATTTGACTCATAACATGATCTACTATTATCTGCAAACATTTATTACCTCACAGTTTCTGTGAGTGAGATACTCTGATATAGCTTAGATAAGTCCTTGGACTCATGACCTCTTACTAGGGACAGTCTTGTCAAAGTTTTACTGACAGAAGATATACTTCCTGGCAATCACTGATTTAGTTTCTGTTTCTACAATGTTTCCTGTTTCAGAATCTCATAAATGGAGTCATAAAGTACACAGTGTTCTAAGACTAGCTTCTTTCTCTTAACTGTACTCATTTAAGATTCATCCATGTTTTCACATGGCTTGATAACACATTCTTTTTATTGGCAAGTAGTATTCCACTGTATGGATATACTACAATTTGTTTCTCCATGCACCTTTCAAAAGACATAATGATTACTTCCAGTTTTTGACAATTATGACTAGAATAATTATGAACTTCCAATAAATGGTGCTGGGAAAAATATATAGCTACATATAAAATAATGAAACTAGATTACTTTCCAATACCATACACAAAAATAAACTCAAAATTGATTAAAGACCTAAATATGAGACTTGAAACCAGAAAAGTCCTAGAAGAGAGCACAAGCCGTAATTTCTTTGACATCAGCCATAGCAACATTTTTCAAGATATGTCTCCTAAGGCAAGGCAAACAAAAGCAAAAAATAAACTATTGTGACTACATCAAAATAAAAAGGTTTTGCACAGAAAAAGAAATCAGCAACAAAACTAAAAGACAACCTACTGAATGGAGAAAGATATTTGCCAATGACATATCTGAGAAGGAGTTAGTATCTAAAATTTATGTAAAAGAACTTATCAAACTCAACACCCAAAAAACAAACAATCCAATTAAAAATGGGCAGAAGACACGAATAAACATTTTTTCCAAAGAAGACATACAGATGGCCGACAGACACATGAAAAGATACTCACCATCACTTATCATCAGGGAAATGCAAACAAAAATGACAAAGAGGTATCACCTTACATTGGTTAAAACAGCTAAAGTAAAGGGCGCCTGGGTGGCTCAGTTGGTTGAGTGTTCAGCTTCAGCTCAGGTCATTATCTCGTGGTTCATGGATTCAAGCCCCCCGTCAGGCTCTGTGCTGACAGCTAGCTGAGAGCCTAGAGTCTGTCTTCAGATTTTGTGTCTCCCTCTCTCTCTGACCCTGCTCACACTGTCTCTCTCTCTCTCTCAAAAATAAATAAAACACTAAAAAAAACCCAGCTACAATAAAAATGACAGGAAATAACAAGTGTTGGCAAAGATGTGGAAAAAAATGATCCTTTGTGCATTGTTGGTAAAAATGTAAATTGGTACAGACACTATGGAATATATTATGAAGATTCTTCAAAAAACTTAAAAATACTATATAATCCAATAAATCTACAGCTGAGTATTCGCCCAGAAAATATGAAATCACTGATTTGAAGATATATGCACCTCCATGTTTACTACAGTGTTACTTACAGTAGCCAAGACATGGAAGCCACCTAAGTGTCCATCGATAGATCACACACACACACACACACACACACACACACACACACACACCCCAGAATATCACACAGCCATAATAAAGGATGAGATCATGCCATTTGAGAAAACATGGATGAACCCAGAGGATATTATGCTTAGTGAAATAAGTCAGACTGAGAAATACACATTCCATATAATTCCACTTTTAAGTGGAATCTGAAACACACACACACACACACACACACACACGCACACACACACCACCACTCCAAATAAATAAACAAAGAACAGAATCAGATGTATAAATACAGAGAACAAATTGGTGGTTGCCAGAGAGGAGGGGAATGAGGGGTTGGGCAAAATAGATGAAGGAAGTAGGAGATACAGGTTTCCCGTTATGGAATGTTTAAGTCCCAGGAATGAAAGCCACAGCATAATGAATGCAATCAATTATATTGTGAGAGTGATGTAACAGGACACATGGTAGCTATACTTGTGAATATAGCAGTGCATAAACTTTGTCAAACCACTAAGTTGTACATCTGAAACTTATGTAACATTCTATGTCATCTCTACTCAAATAAAACAAGTAACAAAAAAGGAAAAGTTAGGCCTACACAAAGCCTGCACACCTGCACATGAATGTCCTATTCACATCTTCCACATTTCATCATAATACTTCCTTCTCTGCCAGCCAGCTCTATACACAGCAGTACAGGGAACTTTGAAATCTTGTATTGGATGGAGGAACCAAAGATGCATTAATCCTGAGTATCATGGAAAAAGCCTCCAACCAACTGGGAAGATTGCTTTCGATCTTAGTGGACTGTCTTTGGTGGTGGTGGTGTTGGTGTTGCTATTGTTGTTTTGTGGAGTTTTTTTTTTTTGTAGTCAGGTGGCATTATTTTGTTTACTTACTATTTTCTCTCTTCATCCTCTATACATGCCAGGAAGAATAAGTCATAATTGTTATCATAATTTTAAATGATATAAAGAGAAATTTAAATTGATAAAATATTGGCCTATTTGGGAAGTTAATATTTTTGAAGAGAGGTAATCCTTGCCCTTAACTAACAGTGGAAGAGTAAAGGGGACACCTAACAGATTCTTGCTTTCCCTTCCCAAAACCAAAAATTAAGATGCAATAAAATTATTTATATGATTCAGAAGGGGCAAGAAGGAAAAATATACATCTTATTTCCTTGCTTATCTTATGTAGTTGTATGTGACTGGCATGATGTGATTCCTTCAATGAATGCTGTAATAAGGTTGTAGTAAAGTCTGCTGGAATTTTCACTCATTACCTAGAAGGCTTGGAGTCCACTTACCATAGTCTCCCACTAGGACATTCCATTCTAATTCCTAGCTGTTCCTGGATAAAAATGATTCTTTGGAAGTCCTGTGGCCAAGCACCTCCTTTCACTCATGTATTTACCTTTTGTACCATGCTGTGGTTGTCGGAAAACCCGAAGCCACCAATCCCACATGGCCACTCCTGTACTACCCTTATTTCTGGAACTTGTATGCAAATATGAACTGCACATTTCATACCTTTCATAAACTGAGAGCTCGATCATGGGCTGCATTTCCTTCTCTACTTGTACACACTGTCATAGCATTTGCCTCAGCCCTTTCCCACCTCTGTATCACAGGGAATGGTTATCAGCATGGTGACTGAGCAGCTAGTTACTCAAGGACTTAGATATAAATTTCTCCTTTCATCTGAAAAGATTCTCTTTGTGGCGCCTGGATGACTCAGTCAGTGAAGACTTTGACTTTGGCTCAGGTCATGATTTCATGGTCCATGAGTTTGAGCTCCGCTCTGGGCTCTGTGTTGACAGCTCAGAGCCTGGAACCCTTTTTGGATTCTGTGTCTCCCTTTCTCTCTATCCCTGCCCCACTCAGACTCTGTCTCTCCCAAAAACAAATAAACCAAAAAGCCCACAAACTTTTAAAGATTCTCTTGGATCCTTCTTAGCTTGATCTGTCCCTCCTGCCGCTCCCCCCCAAAAAGTAAATGAAACACAAGCATTGAGTTTCCTCAGAGGATATCCTATCTTTGCATCAATTACATCTTGTATAACTAATGAGAGGTGGAAGCCTGAAACGTTAGATCTGCTGAAATGAGAAAACTAAGATGATGAGAATCCAGTGTAGAGTGGTAGCACTCAGGAGCTGGTCAATCACTGGATGTACTACAGAGTTGCTTTTATTCTCAGTTAACACTTTTAGTCGTTTGGGTTAAACAGGACGTAACTAACGAGGTACGTCCCAAATCCAATCATGATATACTATTTTTTAAAGTTTATTTATTTTGAGAGAGAGAGTGTGTGTGTGTGTACACGCAGCAGGGGCAGAGAGAGAGAAAGAGAGAGAATGAAAGAGAGGGAAACAGAGAGAGACAGAGAGATAGAGGGAATCCCAAGCAAGTTCCGCACTGTCAGCTCAGGATCCAACTTGGGGCTGGATCTCATGAACCATGAGATCATGACCTGAGCTGAAATCAAGAGTCAGACAATTAACCAACTGAGTCACTCAAGTACCCTGTGTTATACTGTCATTATTACCATAGTTGTGCATGATTACTACAGGACTAATTCCAAGAGAAATGGAATCTGGGAGAATTAGAACTGGGGACATTTGTCCAAAGTAATTAATTCCATTGTTTAACTCAGACCTTTGTATTTGCTATCTGACTGTTAATTCTGACTTTCTTTTGGCTTCTTATCTCTCAACTTTAGTAAATATATAGTTTTTAAATTTTTTGCACCTTGTTTCCTCCTTTTGACTTCTGATTTCTCTGTATCCTCCTCTCAATGATACTTCTACTGATTTTAGACTGACAATGAATTAACACATAAATTTTACATTTGACTTTACTGAACTTTAAATGTCTATCTTTTCTATCAATGCAAACCTTCCAAATGGAAACACAAAACAAAACAAAAATAAATGAACTTCTAGAATGTGCATCATTAGGAGCATATGTTCTTGAATTTGTTCTGATGCTGTCTGCTGTCCTTATAATTAATTGCCTTGTAAGCCTTTCTGGTCCTAGCTGTACCACAGGATACAAGAGGAAGAAGAATCACGTCTTCAATTTGCGTTGCTAGGGGAGATCTATGAGCACATGTGCACATCCAGCATTATAATATAGTCTAATCACTTATCAATATGAGTTGAGTTTAGGAAAACATGCTTTATTTCCAATCTTATGATGAAGAAAATAGAACATAACTTTATATTTATTATTCTTCCCGTAATAATGAGATTAGTACTCATTAATATATAACACACTATACAAAAAAAAATTTCAAGAAGGTAGACCTCTTGGGGAATATTATGGTGAAATTGCTGAAAGTAAACAATTCTCACTAGAGATTAAGCACTTTAACACACATCAATTATTCACTTTCAAGACAGATGCTATGAACTAAATGTTTGTATCCTCCTAAGTTTCCTGTGTTGAAGCCCTAAACCCCAGTGTGGCTGTATTTGGAGATGTGGCATCTAAGGAGGTTAAATGAGTCATAAGGATTACTGTCCTCATAAAAAGAGATATCAGAGAGCTCACTCTGTGTGTGTGTGTGTGTGTGTGTGTGTGTGTGCGTGCACGTGCGCACATGCTTGTGCGCAGGAAGAGCAACAGGAAGACATAGGAAGGAGGTGACTATCTGCAAGCCAGGAAGAGAGCTCTAGCCGGAAACTGAAAACCAAATCAGTTAGAACCTTGATTGACAATTATTGTATAATTGTTAGGGCATCCTGAGAAGTCTAATACAACACACTATCTCACATACATATTCTTTAGCACATCATTTTATTTGTTCCAACTTAAAAGAGAAAAAAAAGAACTAAGCATTTTTCAACACTTGTAATGTATATTTTTATAAATTTTATGTAATGTCTTATGTTTCCTCAGTAATCCCATACATGTTTTAATCTTTTTTTCTACCATAAAATGATATCAATTCTATATTTTAAAAACGGATATGGGAAATGTCAAATAGAAGAGTCATTTAGTCAAATGGAAGTGTTAAAATATATAACAGGTAAGATTTACTATATTGCATCTTGACGATGTAGGCTATTTTTTTTATTCTATAAAATTAATTGTACCTGGCTTTGTATTCCCACCTGCAGCCTTTAGAAGGCAGTTCATAACAGCTATTTCTGTAGCTTCTTTCCTGAGGCTTAGATAGCCTGGAAACATAGGAATGGGGCAAGAAATGAAGCCTTTGGTCACTAGTCCACGATGGCTATTTGATGCTGAGTCTCTGGAATTTGTTAACTAGATCAGAGCAATCTGACACATCTCATTTCAGGCAGAGAGAACAGAGTGGAAGACAGAGACAGAGCAAACAGCAGTCCTGCCTGTATTTATACCCAAAGTCTAATAAAATGTCCAGCACCTATTTGGAATTTCATAAGTACAAGTGTGATGAACAAAGACGTATTTTTAACTGTTTCTTTTAGTCTCCTCACCCCAATTTTCTTCTTTTACTTCCTGTATCACTTAAAATTTTCTCTCTATAAAGCAATTCCAGACCTACCTTTAAATGTGGTCTCTTTTTCATCCCTATCCCATTCTAGTCAAATATGAATTTTACAGTGTATATTGGTGAACTATACCTTCCTGTTAAATCCTAACACAGATCTCATTACTTTACAACTTATTTGTAGCAATAATTTTCTCTTATTTATTAACTTTATTTACCAAAATATTCCATTTGCAAGTTTTATTGACCCCAGTTTTATAATTATTTATGAAAAAAACCTTTTCTCTTTGAATTCTCCATAGACATTACCAACAGACACAAACCATATCTCTGAAGCTATATTGTATTTCCTTCATCTTTAGAAAAAAATATAATAGACTATGCTATCCTCATTTTAGAGAAGAAGAAACAAAGACTTAGAATTATTCAAGGTCACAGAATGAATAAAATCTGCAATATAAACTCAATTCTGTGGCCTAGCAACCTTTTTAGTTTTTCCTCTATAATATAAGGACCAACATAGGGATATAAAATAAATATCAATATAAAGAGTGATTTTCAACCAAAAACGTTGGGCTTTACTTAACAAATATATAGACCTGGAAGTTAAACAACTAAAATCTAAAATTTTCAAAATTTAACATATCATCTTTGAATATATTAGTATTAGTATCCATTTAACAGAGATTATTTCTTTGGATGATTAAAATATTTACTTTACAGGGTTTGACATATCCTCTCTTAGTGGAGATATTTTTTAGGTCATTCTATAGTAATCTTCTTGAAGTTTATTATAAGTAGTTTTGACCTTCAAAAATTATGAAACTCGATTATCTGAAGTAAATATATGTGTTATACTATTGAAATGTACTGTTGTTTATTCTTGGGGATGACAGCACCTACTTATTCACTGGAATTTAAATAAAAAAATATATGACTGATTATTCCTATTAAATGTCATGGAGTCTGGATATTGATGCCATGGTCTACAAAATGTGACAGGGAGTCAATATGTAAGGATAATTCCACCTTGTTTGAGGACTAGGGAAAATGCTCCATATATATATATATATGATTAATGCTATATATATATATATATATATATATATATATGATTAAACAAGTCAAGGTGATACATGACAGCATGCAATGCCAATTTTTGTGTAGATATAGAGAAATAGAAACATACAGAAAGCATATTTGAAACTTGTTAATGCTTATAATTATATACTTAAATAAAAAGACATGTTTCTGTTTTAAACCGGTCACATTATCCAAAGAGATTTCTATTGCACAGTGATTGCTATCAACATTAGGAAGAGCAAAGCATGATTGTTTGGTAGGCAAATCACCCATGATTATTTTTCAACATTTATAATATTTTTATAAAAAGCGTTAACTAAAGGATATATGTTCCAGGACTCATATAGTCAGTCACTCTCCTTTAATTCAGATCACAAGTATACAAAATACCATCAGTTTCTTTTTTTCAAGATTTTATATAATAAGGTATATGCATGGAAGTTCAGGATATGGAAATTAAGGCAGTTGGAGGAAATTGAAAGAGTAATATAAACAGGAAATTTTTTAAATAAGTCTTTTTAAATGTTTATTTATATATTTAGAAAGAGAGACTAAGAGCATGAGGAAGGGGCAGAGTGGCAGAAAGAGAGGGAAAAAGAGAAAATCCCAAGAAGGCTCTGCACCATCAGCATAGAGCCTTAGGAGGGCTCAATCTCACACCATGAGATCATGACCTGAGCCAAAATCAAGAAAGTCAGACACCCAACTGAATGAGCCACAGTGACACCCTACACAACTCCTCTTTTGAAAAACTCAAGAGACATTAACTTTTATAGGATGCAAAATCCTGAATTTGTGACACTTACCTCATCCCCAAAACAATAGCCTAATGATTCAAATATGAATTAAGCTCTAAAGGGCTTATTACTTCAAGAATGCAACCAAACTATAAACTCAAATGCAATTGTTACTTATAAACTTAGATTTTGCTGAACATGAATGTGAGAAAAACAAGTTGCTTCAAAGCAGCAAATATAAAGAAAATAGTTTCTATGTTACTTACATTAAGGCCTTAAGGAAAACAGAATGGATAACATTTTAAGTCTGAAATATGAAAGTTAAGAGAGGTTATTATCACAGAGAGAAAGAACATATGTACATATATAAATACACACATATATATACATATTGTTTTTTTAACATATGCAGGTTAAATTGTGACCTGAATTTTTATGTAAAATTATTAATATGGGTTTACAGGATATCCTTTTGGAAATATATAACATTGTATTTATAAGCAATTATACAATTTTTAAGTAATGATTCATACTAGAATAAAATGAAAATATCTTCTATATAAATATTATTGAAGGCATACATAAGAATATTAGACATTAATCAGATCTATGCTTTAGCCACTTCATTACTGACCATGGCACCTACATATACAGTTAACCTAATAATGCATATTATTAGAGTCAAATTTTAAATTGCTTGCTAAAAAAAGGAATGCTTTGATGGGAATGGCAGAATTACCAGCCCTCAGTAATGTTAGTTAGAAGAGCTGAATAATATATTTTAATAATTTGTTTGAAGGTACTGGGAAGCTGGTAAGTCAAGGTAGTGTTTAAGGACCAAGACTAGAAAGGGAAGGCTGAAACCCAGCCACCTTCCCCTAGCTAATTCCAAAAGAGTGAGACAGGAATTTGGAGATGCTGACTTGCTTTTACAGCAATCTTTGTTTCAGGCTGTGTTCTTGGAAAAAGTGAAGTTGATATGTAGGACATTGTGCATAAGAACATTTGGAAAGATGAACAAGTAGGTGGCATTGAACACAAAGAAAAATTAGCTATTTTTTAGCCCCTCCTGTGGTCTTAGTCAATCTCATGAGAAGCACTAAGCTGAGATGACACAACATAATTATTCTGAGTTTGGAAGGAGTCTAGAACTTTATATTTTAGGTTGATGAGTCATGGATGTACTTTAGACCCCAATTATAACAATGGACAGATCATATAATCAGAAGATCAACAAGGAAACAATGGCTTTGAATGACACACTGGACCAAATGGACTTAATAGATGTGTTCAGAGTATTTCCTCCTAAAGAAGCAAAATACACATTCTTTTCAAGTGCAAATGGAGCATTCTCCAAAATAGATCACATATTAGGTCACAAATCAGGCCTTAAGAAGTACAAAAGGATTGAGATCATACCATACATTTTTCTAAACATATCACTATAAAACTTGAAGTCAACTACAAGAAAAAATTTGGAAAACCAAAATTACATGAAGGTTAAAAAACAGCCTACTAAAGAATGAATGGTCAACCAAAAAGTTAAAGAAGATTTTTTAAAAATGACTTGGAAACACATGAAATGAAAACACGTGGTCCAAAACCTTGGTGATGCAGCAAGTAGTCATAAGAGGGAAGTATATAGCAATATAGATCTTACTCAAGAAGCAAGAAAAATCTCAAATATGCAACCTAACCTTACAGTAAAGGAGCTCAAAAAAGAACAACAAATGAAGCCTAAAGCCATCAGAAGAAAGGAAATAATAAATATTAGAGCAGAAATAAGTGTTATAAAAGCATACACACACAAAAGACAGTAGATCAATAAAACCTAGATCTGGTTCTTTGAAAAAATTAACAAAATTGATCAACCTTTAGCCAGACTTAACAGAAGAAAGAGAAAAGACCTAAATAAATAAAATCACAAATGAGAGAGATCACAACCAACACTACAGAAATATGACAACTATGAAAATATTGTGAAAAATTATATGCCCAAAAATTGGGCAATCTGGAAGAAATTGATAAATTCTTAGAAACATATATACCACCAAAACTGAACAAGAAGGAATAGAAAATTTGAATAAACTAATAATTAGCAAATAAGTTGAAGTAGTAATCAAAAACCTATCAACAAACAAAATTCAGGGCCAGATGGCTTCCCAGGGGAATTCTACCAAACATTTAAAGAAGTGTTAATACCTAGTTCCAAATAACTGTTCCAGAAAATAGAAATGGAAGGAAAATTTCCAGACTCATTCTGAGACAAGTATTACCTTAATTCCAAAACCAAAGACCCCACTAAAAAGGAGAACTATAGGCCGATATCCCTGATGGACATGGATGCAAAATTATTTCAACAATATACTAGCAAATTGAATCCAATAATACATTAAAAGAATCATTCATCTTGATCAACTGAGATTTATTCCTGGGTTGCAAAGGTGGTTCAATATTCACAAATCAATCAATGTGATACATTCACATTAATAAAAGAAAAAATATGAAATGTATGATCATCTCAACAGATGCAATAAAAGCATTTTACAAAGTAAAGCATCTATTCTTGATAAAAATCCCTCAACAAAGTAGGGATAGAGAGACCATACCTCAACATCATAAAGGTCATATATGAAAGACCTACAATTCATATTCATCCTCAATGGGGAAAAATATTCCCCTAAGGTCAGGACCCTCTAAGGTCAGGAACAAGACAGAGATGTCCATCTCACCACTCTTACTTAACATAATACTGGAAGTCTTAGCCTCACCAATCAGACAACAACCACAAAAAGAAATAAAATGCATTCGAATCAGCAAGGAAGGAGTTCATTGCCACTATTTGCCGATGACATGATATTCTATGTAGAAGCCTGAAAGACTCCACATGCAAAAAAGGAAATCTAGACACAGACCCTTCAGAAAAATTAACTGAAAATGTATCATAACCTAAATTATAGAAGTAAAACTATAAACTCTTACAATGTAATATGAGAGACAACCTCAATGACCTTGGGTGTGGTGATGCCTTTTTAGATATACTGTACCACTAAAAGCATAAGCCGTGCAAGTTATTCATAGATAAGTGGGATTTTATTAAAATTAAAAATGGCTGCTCTCCAAAAGACAATATCAAAATAATTAGAAGTTAAGCCACAGACTGAAATAAAGTATTTGCTAAAAGCCATATATGATAAAGACCTGTTACCCAAAATATACAAAGAGCCTTTAAATCTCAGCAGTAAGAAAACACCCCTGATTTAAAAATGACCCCAAAAAATCAAAGAAGATATACAGATGGCAAATAAGCATATGAGAGGTTGTTCCATGATATATGTCATCAGTGAAATAGTATTTAAATGATGAAATACCACTACCAGTCTATTAGAATGATCCAAATCAGGAACACTGACAACATCATAAACTCTGGTAAAAATGTGGAGCATCAGGAACTCTCATTCATTATTGGTAGGAATGAAAAATGGTACAGCCACTTTAAAAGACAATTTTGTGGTTTCTTACAAAACTGAGCATATTTTTATTATGTGATTCAGCAGTCAAACTCCTTGGTCTTAATCCAAATGAACTGAAAACTTACATCTCCACAAATCTCTGTATACAAATGTTTATAGCAGCTTTATTCATAATTGCCAAAACTTGGAAGCAACCAAGATGTCCTTTGGTTCATGAATAAATACTGGTATATCCAGATAGAATATTATTCAGCACTAAAAAACATAGCTATAAACCCATAAAAATACATGGAGTAAACTTAAATGCACATTATTAACTAAAGCTAATCTAAAAAGGCTATTTATTTTATGGTATGATTTCAACTATCTGACATTCTAGAAAAAGCAAAAACTATGAACCGTAAAAAGATCAGTAGATTCCAGAGGTGGGGTGAGGTGTGAGGAACAATGAACTGGAAGGGCCCAGAGAATTTTCAAAGCAGTAAAAATATTCTACATGATATTTTAAAAATAGACACTTGCTATAATTTGTCCAAATGCATAAAATACACAACACCAAAAGTGAACCCTACAGTAAACAATGAACTTGGATGATCACAATATGTCAATGTATGTTTATCAATGGTAACAAATGCACTACTCTGGTGAATGACACTGATAATGGGGGAGACTATGCATATTTTTTATTTAGTCTGAAGTATTTGTAATTTCCCTAGAAACTTCCCTTTTGACTTCTGCATTATTGAAGTGTGAGGTTTACTTTTGAAATATTTGGGGAATTTCCAGATATCATTCTGTTATTGATTTCTATTTATTGTCTGAGAACATACTTTGTATTATGTCTATTTTTGTAAATTCTTATTTTTGTTTTATGGCCTAAAATATGGTCTATATTGGATAATGTTACATTTGCACTTGAGAAGAATGTGTATTCTGTTATCGCATTGAGTGTTTTGTAAACATCAAACAGGTCAGGTTGTCTGATAGTGTTATTCAGGTCATGTATGTCCCTGCTGAATTTCTCCCCACTACATTCTGCCTTCTACTGAGAATGAAATGTTCATATCTTCAACTATAATTGTGGAGTTACCTATTTTTCCCTTCAGATTTACCACTTTTTGCACCTCATGAATTTGGAAGTCTGTACTACATCTATATGTAATGAGGATAATTCTGTCTTCTTAGATAATTGATGCCTTTATGATTTTGTAATTCCCTCTTTATCTCTGACAATTCCACATTTGAACTCTACTTTGACTGAAATAAGTATATTTCTCTTGGATAGTATTAGGATGGCATTTCTTTCTTCATTCTTTTATTTTTAACCTGCCTAGTTTTAGACTTTGTAACTACTCAACCCTGTCACTGTAGCATGAAAGCAGCCATAGACAATATGTAAGTTAATAAATTTTGTTTCCTTACATGGTTTCTGAGAGGCAGAACTCCTTTTCCACTGTAAGTAATATATATATCTTTTGTTAGCCATCTTCAAATTTTTGTCTTTGTCTTTGGTTTTCAGCAGTTTAAATACAGTAGGGCTAAATGTTGATTGTTATTGTTTTTTTTTATTTTTGCTTGATGTCTTATGATCTTATCTGTCACTAATTTTGGAATAATTTTGCCCTTTATTCTAATATTCTTTTGTCCTATTTTCTTTCTTCTTTAAGGATTCCAAATATGTCAAACTGCTTGATATTGACTTAAAGCTCTTAGACTGTTTGGTTTGCTGTTGATACTTCCCCCCTCAACTTTTCCTCTCATATCCTTTCAGTTTAAGTAATTTCTCTTTGCCCAGCCTCAAGTTCTTTAATTTTTTTCAGCTGCTCTGTGTCTACTAATGATCCCTCAAAAGTATTCTTTATTTCTATTACTATGTTATTTCTAGCATTTAGATTTAGTTCTGTCTTCAAGCATTTAACTCTGTGTTGAAAATACATATATGATCTTGTATAGTGTCTACTTTTTCCATTAGTGTTTTCAATAAATTATACATCCTGATCCTATAGTTCCAACATATGTGTTATACATGACATTTATACAAATGATTAATTTAGCTCTTCAAACTGTTTTTTCTTTCCTATTTGCATGTCTTACACTTTTTTGTGTAATGGGAAACCTGCTGTGTAGAACAGGGATTAGCAAACGGTGGCCCTCGGGCCCAGTCAGGCCTGCCACACCACAGCTGATTTTGTACAGCCAATGACACAAAATGATTTTTCATTTTTAAGAGTTTGAAAAAAATCAAAAGAATAATAATATTACATGAAATGTGGAATTTTAAAATAAATTATAAATAAATGAAGCCATGATAATTAAACATATTTCCAATATACATAATGTGTGGCTTTTTTAAAAAGTCAAATACATAGTAAATATTTTTCATGACATTAATCTTCATATTTATAATGCTCATCATCAGGTACCAGATAATATTTTTTTCCATCAAATTAACTTTCTCCTTCATTATACTCATTAGCTATTCTAAAGGTTAAGTCTTAAATAATTACAGAAATTCTCTCAGGAAATTTAATCACCAGTAATGATTATCATCTTCCAATATAAACATAGTTGTCCTTTATTTACAACCACAGATTATTTTAAGAAATTAAGATATTCAACTAACTCCTAAATCTCAAAAGCTTTCTGTATCTGAAGAGATGTTTGAACTCCAACCTCTAAATATTTGGTCAAGATTTTGAATGATTTAAAACCTTTCATTCATTTGCAGTCATCCAAACTCAAGAACCTTATCGTATTTGTATTAGCTTACAAAGATATTTTTGTATTTTGTCCTATGCAGCCTTTTAACTAGTCAGCGCACATTTAAAAGTACAGAATGAAACAAAGCTAGCATTTTCAAGCTTTTCAACCTCCCTATAGATCTCAAAACTCATAAGCAAAATGAGACAATTTGATGTTTTGGACATTGAAATTGGAACGCCATATATTTCATTTCCTTCAGCAACCCTTATGTCAGTTTCATTTACTAGCAAGAGCAAAGTCATCTCTGTTAGGATAAGCATTTGAACTGTCAGAATCTGAATGGTTATACTGGACATAAGTAATTTATGTGTCAGAAAGCTCTTCTACTCAGTACCATCAACACCTATTACATTACCTTTGGGGAAAATAGTTAAACCTTTCTAATGCATAGACTGATTCAATTCCAGTCACACACGAGATAAGTTATAGCTCTATAAACCTTGATGGCGGGAAAGTTATAATTTCTTAGTCTATGTCCTTCTACTTTAACTAGTGAGAAATGTTTAGATATTACTTATAAGATTTGGTCATGTGTGCATGCACTCACACACATACACAAAAGTGTGTGTGTGTATATATATATTTTTTTTCTCCTTTATCTGTATCCCAGCATCTAGCTGATTTATATTACATTATATTATGGAGAGGAAAAAAAAGAAACAAAATATCCACATATTATTTTTGATGTAAAAAATTACCGAAATTATAATTATATAATGATATTTATCTTATAATTATCTTGTAAATGTATATAATATTATAAATGTAATCATAATAATACAAAGCTACATAAATATAATTATACATATGCTTATACATATGTCTATAGCACTATGAGTTACTCTTGTTTTAAGTTTAAAATTTCAGGTAAGAAAGTGTGATATATATTGCTTCTTGGTAACTCATTTACTGCATTAGGAAACTAGCATGGCAGCATGCCAAAAATGCTAGTGAAACAATCCACATGCAAATCATTTAACTTACAAAAGCAAGAATTTAGTTCCTAGAGCAATGATCTGATCAGGTAGCAATACAGACATTCTTCCCTTCCATAATTAACAGCAAATACTAGGAGATAAGTCTAGGAGATTGGTCAACAGAGAATACATACAATGATGTAAATCAAAGTTTCATTGAAGCGGAATGGAAAACATGCTCTGATGAAGAAGATAAATATAATAAAGATTATGTTCTCTATGTAAATATACAGACTTCACTAAAGACTTTAAAATTCATTGGATATTTTAATCTGATTATGAGATATGATTTTTCTTTCATGTCTTAACACAGTCTTCCTCCTGCTTTAAACTATTTTTATTGATTTTTTTTCTTTTTTCCTCTCAGTTTGGCCTTCCCCTTTTGTATTCTACAGTTTTCCCAGTATATGGGAACATATTTTCTTCAGAGTTCTTCATTAATGTCTACTACAAGAGACACCTGGGTGGCTCAGTTGGGAAAGTGGCTGACTTCAGCTGAGGTCATGATCTTGTGGTTCATGAGTTTAAGTTCTGCATGGGGCTCACTGCTGTCAGCATGGAGCCCACTTTGGCCCTCTGTCTCCCTCTCTCTTTGTCTCTACCTGTTCATGTGCATGTGCATCCTCTCTCAAAAACGATTAAACATTAAAAAAGTGTACTAAGATATATATATATATGTATGTATATATATACACATATATATATAAATTTTTTCAAGTGAATGAGGGTCACATATTATGTGAGAAATAAAAAAAAATAAGACAATAAGATAACTGAAGGTATCATGAAGTAAATAATATTCAAATATCACATTTTCATCTTGGCATACCTAATATTTGCTTATATATTTTTTCCAGAGTTATTTTACTATCAGTTGTCCAGGTGGTGGTTTAACCCAGAAGCTAATCAACTCTGATTTTAACTGGGTTCATTTACTAAATTGTTTGTAAGACTTTTGTCTCACTTTTTCTCTTTTTTCTGTTTTGCAAGGGTAAATATCAACTGTCACTAGAAAGTATGATATGTTTAGTCAATAGGCTTTCTGTTCCCAAGCTATGCCTAAAGATATGCAGTAACTTACGCTTTGGCATACTCAATATATGTGGAAAATGAAAATGTGATTCTTATTATAATAGAGAGCTCTAAATATTTCAGAACACTTTAAATATAGCATAATTTAAAAAATTATTTAATATTTTCATCAGGTAGATTTATGTTAAGTGAAATAAATCTGTCAAAGAAAGACAGGTATCATATGATTTCAATCATGTGTGGAATTTGAGAAATACAACAGATGAACACAGGGGAAGGGAAAGAAAAATAAGACAAAAACAGAGAGGGAGGCAAACCATAAGAGACCCTTAAATACAGAGAAAAACCTAAGGATTGCTGGAGGGGGGATGGGTGGGGGACTGGCATTAAGGAGGCACGTTTTGGGATGAGCACTGGGTATCTTAGGTAAGAGATGAATCACTGGGCTCTACTGCTGAAGCCTAGACTACATTGTGTGTTAACTAACTTCACTTTAAATTAAAGAAGAAAAGTTTGAGTATTTAAATAGTGATTTTAGACATCAAAACAAAAGACATACTTCATATAAACCAAAAAGGCATATTTTGTCTATGATCTATGTGAAGGTAGGGTAAAGATTGATTTACATATAGCCTAGACTAGCCTTTTTATTTTTTACTTATTTTTAATTTTTTTTAATGTTTTATTTTTGAGAGAGAGAATGAGCGGGGTAGGGGCAGAAAAAGAGAGAGAGACCCAGAATCTGAAGCAGGCTCCAGGCTCTGAGTTGTCAGCACAGAGCCCAATGTGGGCTGTCATGAGATCATGGCCCAAGCCGAAGTCAATCACTTAACTGATGGAGCCACCCTGGCACCCCATAGCCTTTTTAGTTTTAAAGAAACAATATGGATCTATTACTTTTTTTTCTCATAACATCAATATAAAGAAAATTCTATTTCTTCAAATTAGGTTTTTCTGGCTAAAGACCAAGCTTAGGCTGGTATGTAAAACAAAAGAAAATAAATCAATGGTGTTTTGTTTGTGATGTATGTTCTGAAAGCTGTCTAGGTAAAATTTTCATGCTATGGTTAATATTGCCTTTTAATTCTTTTCCATGGTCCTTCTGTTAGTTAGCTTCAGTAAACACGTCACATGTCATCTGCTCTAATAAACTCAGAATTTGTAATAAAAAATCAAATTAAATAATAAATATGGAAATTAAACAAAATACTGTAGATAGAGTACTATATATAAAAATGGACACTGAATACTATTGTACATCATTATTTCATGGTTGGAAATGATTTCTTGCTGCTTCACATCACACAGTAGAAAGCCTATTTTATTTCAAGCTAATACAATTATAGGGAGTTATAGATATGGTACAAAATTTGTACTGGATAGAGTTAGAAAGCAAGACTTTATGCAAACTATTGTAATAAGGAGTGATACTACTGCAATCTGGAGAGAGATTGAACTCAATTTCATTGAAGCAAAAAGACAGTGTAAAAGTACTGAAGGACATTAGAGAGGTTAGTCAATTGACTTCACCATATGTGTTTGCTGATAGGTGCATCCTGAAGTTAGGACCTTGCCTTCATACAGATTGGGAGACAAATTTTCTATATTTGATTATTACAGTTAAACGAGATGGTTTTCAAGTCCTTGAGAAAGATATTCCTGGGTTGAACAACTGGCAATAGACTGGGAAAAGTTTTATCTACATTCCAAAGAAGCAGAGAAATAATTTGCAATTATGCATTTTCTAGAGTAAATATTCTAAGAAAAGGGTTGTTAGAGGTCTACAGTCAAGAAGAAACTGGCCTTAATTTTTGTAAAGCAGAGAAGGAAGTTGAGGCCATCTCAGTCAATATCACATGATTTATTTTAGTTTATTAAAAATAGTTTATGCTATCTCAATATAAGAACATATGATACAATGTTAAATATTTAATGATAGGCAATGTTTGAGAGAAGAAAATATTACATATAAGAAGTTAAGGAAAAATGATTTATGACTCAGAATGTAAAACAGACATTCCATATCATGCTGTTTTTTTAGAGAATCACTGGATACTGGACAGATATGACATTTATTATTTTGGTGGTTTTGTTTGGTATTGCAGGAAGTAGAGAAAGCACAGATGAATGGTATAGAATGGGTATGCTAGAATTGATTAATGGTCAATTGTTATATATAATTCTGACTTGGTAAGTTAAGTGCATCTATCCTGTTCTTTCTTGAATGTGTGATGGCATGAATGCTCATCAAAATACTATTGAAATTTTTATTAATCAGCAGATATTGAACAATGGAAATTTAAAAGGATGCACACATGTAAAACTGAACAGTATTTTCAAAAACTCTCGGCATGATTGGAGAGTAAATAGCTGGGAAGTATAAGCATGACAAAAAGAATGACATCATCATGGTAACGGTGTGCAATTTTGTGGCTGAAATTCCTCCTAACCTTGAAGGCAGCATTGATCTTAAACCTTTTATGATCCAAGTAGGATAATGGTATCCTAGGCTACCATTTTAGAAGATAATACACAGTTTGAGTTGCTTTTGTAAAATTAGCTTAAAACAAGGTAACTTTCACCATAAAGCTGAAAGTGTGCATGCCCAGGGCAGGGCTAGATTGGTAGAGAAATGATCAGGATTTTAAATGAAATGCCACCGTCATGTTTGTAGATAAAAATAAATAAATAAACTAATATCCTTATTCAATAAATCTTAGGAAAAGGTCTGGTAGTATGTTATCAAACTTTCTCTGAAAAAAAGGAGTATTGGCTCTGAAAATGTAAGATCAGGAGGGCAAAGCCAAACTAGAATTGGTAAAACCAAAGGCTATGTGCTGTTGGCAGCACTTGGAATGGAAGAATAGAGTGTGGGGTTTATAAAGAGTTAGTTTACAGGTTTCTATATATAAATTATTTCAAGCCAAAATGCAGACATTACCACTTCATACAGTGGTAAACATACCCTGTGTTTTCCATCAGGTAGTTAGCTAACTATGTGTTTTGTCTTTTGTGCCTTGAGGAAGGGCTCGGTTTTAAAACAAGTATATTCTGTCTGTTTAACTAGGGTTAATCAATTGGAAACCCTGGTCATTCTAGTCACTGGTGGAGGATGCATGGACAGTGAGTAGGAGAAGGATCTATAATTAAATAGGTGAGACTTGAAGAAATCTATTGGCTTAGAGTCCCTTAAAAAAAAGAAGGCATTTTGTGTACTTATATGACTTTGTTATAAAAAAAAAGTCATAGTACAGCCTATGCCCAGTTCTTTCCAAACCTTAATTGTATCCAGGAAGAAAATAGAGACACAGAAATTTACTTATGTCAGTGGTACCTAAAAACACAGCACCAACTACTTTGCTTTCACATCTGTTATTTGTAGTGTAAATATGAGCATCTGTTCATGATGGTCTTTTACCCATGGCAAATTATTTTCAATGGTGATGGGTTGAAGAGTGGTTGAGTTTTCAGAAAACGATGAGAAGATTTGGAACGATAAATTGTCATGAAACAACTATCAGATTATAGCCCATCTGGCAAGTTGCATGATTCAGAAAGAACAGGGCTTAGAGTCAAGAAGTTTCTTTAGTGGCACTGTTTAAATACCTAAAATCATGGTGATAGGAAGTTAAAGAATAAAATTCTCAGCATATTATCAAATCAAACGGGGCACAGAAAGAAACATTAAGATATAGATTAGAATCAAGAATCAAGGTTTGAGGGGCACTTGGCTGGCTCAGTCCATTATGTGTCTGACTTTGGCTCAAGTCATGATCTCATAGTTTGTGAATTTGAGCCCCACATCATGCCCTACACTGAGAGTATGGAGCTTGCTTGGGATTCTCTCTCTTCCTCTCTCTCTACCCTTCCCCCATTAGCAAGGGCTCTCTCTCTCTCTCGCTCTCTCTCTCAAAATAAATAAATAAACTTTAAAAAAAAATAAATGCTGGGAAGACTAAAACATGCAGGTGAGAGTCAATGCTGAGGTTGTTGAGGTTCAGGTTCAAGGCTCTTTGCATTAAATTGGCATGAAGTTCTAGGTGTGTTGATTGGTTGGACTTAAAAAAAAAGCCAGAAAGATGCTAGTGTCTATATTATATCTCTAAAAATGAATGACCACTTAAAGCCTGGAATCACATAATTGATGTCTTCTGTATAACTCCTATCCTTTCACAGAACATTTACTGTTTATCAGACTCTACTGCAGAGTGAACACACAATAGCTAAGGCACAATCTACTTCCAAGGATGCCAGTATGTAGCATTGCAGACTACATTAGCTTCCTATTGCTGTGTAACAAATTGCCAAACATTTTGCAGCATAAAATCACACATTTATTGTCTCATACTTTCCATGGTTCAAGATCTGAACATAGTTAAGAATAGTCCTCTTCTCAGGGTCTCAAAAGACGGAGATGGAGGCTTCAGCCAGCTTATGTTTTTACCTTCAGGTCTGACTGGGGAAGAATCTGCTTTCAAGTTTACTCAAGTGGTTGAAAGATTGATGTCCTTGAGATTATAGGATTGAGAGCTCTAACTTACTGCTCCAATTTACCTACCAGAGGCTGCTCTCAATATCTACAAGCCACCCTCAGCTTCTAGATGCCATCTTGCAGTTCCCAGTGGACTTCCACAATTTTTGCCTCATGTTTTTCTCAATATGGCCCTGTATTTCATTAAGGCAGCAAGGAAAATCTCTAGAGAAGCCTTGCTATAGCAAGATGGAGTCCTATATAATGTAATTGTGGGATAATATCCCATCACTTTTGCTATAGGCTATCAATTAGAAGCAAGTCACAGATCCTGTGTATACCGAGGGAAAGAGGATTACACAAAGTCATGTACACCAGGTAGCGGGAATAATGGAGAACCACCTTAGAGTTTGTACACCACAAAGACTGTTATAGAAGTAGAGATGCAAATCAAAATTGTAAGAGCCAAGACAAACATACAACTAAATGAAAACTGTTGACAAGAGGGAACTAATTTGTTATATGGAGTGCAAATGGAAAAAGAAATCAAGATCATCAACTTAGAGAATTTGGCATATGAAGTAACTCCTCCAAAATGAGTAGTAATCTGACCATATGAGAAAGGATCCAAGAAATTCTAAGATAGCAAACATTGTGAGTAGCAATGCCAAATTTAAATACATAGACATATATGGGATAAACACCTTTATATAGTGTAATATCAGATGCAGAGGAGTAGACAAGCTAGAGACAAGGATTAGGTTATAGAGGCACTGTTAGAGCTCTGTAATCCTTGAATTTTATTTAAAAATTATAGCTCCATTAAATACTCATTCTCAAGGAGATTATCAATCAAGGTTGGGTCACAATCCAAGAATAAAAGTGGGAGTATGGAGGTAGAGCCACATAGAAAAATATACCAGGTTTGGGGCAGCTGGGTGGCTCAGTCGGTTAAGCCTCTGACTTCGGCCCAGGTCATGATCTCACGTTTGTGGGTTCGAGTCCCGTATTGGGCTCTGTGCTGACAGCTCAGAGCCTGAAGCCTGCTTCCGATTCTGTGTCTCCCTCTCTCTCTGCCCCTCCCCACTCATGCTCTGAATGTGTCTCAGAAATAAATAAAACATTAAAAAAATTTAAAAAAAAAGAAAAATACACCAGGTTTATTCTGATATACCTCTTTCTCCATGACTTACTAAAAATCACTGCATTAAGTGACTTACGATAGAAATGTGCCATGCTTGGTGTTTTATACTTGATCATTATCCTGGTAGGTTCTGTGTATACCCAGGGAAAGAGGATTACATATATTATTCCAACATATGTAAAGATACTTTGGAGTCTTAAGAGATGGCAAATAAATTATGGGGCCTGGAATGAATGTTATGGCAATAACAACAAAGTAAGGAGAATAGATTTAAGAAATACCTAGTAAATGTGTAGAATGTGGCAAATGACCGTCTGAAATCAGAAGAGAGTGAGGAAATAGTCAGGGCTTACTCCTCTAAGTCTGCCATTGGTAGCTGCAATGATAGTATTACCAACTTAACTGAGAAAACAATGGAACAACAGGATTGATAGTGACAGTTAATAACACTTTTCAAGATATTGATTGTGAATTGCCTATAGTAGACCAAAACCTAAGAATGACTCTCCTTCTCCAATGACTCACTCTTGGATAACCTCATGCCCTTTGAATGGAGTTGGAACCTCTGAATATGATATATCATTTCCATGACTATGATACAACATATGGGAAAAGGAAGATGCAAACCCTTTGAAAGAAGAGTACTCTGGGTGATGGCAGGAGGGGAAGACAAAAACACTTGAGGTATAAGGAGGATTTAATGTTATCCTAAAGATGAAGATACTGAATAGCAGTCTATGCAGAAGATATGAGGTATGATCTTGGTAATGTGAAGGGTGGAAAAAAGTGCAATGTGTAGAGTAAAAACTGGACAGATGTAATGATTTTCAAAATAATTTCCAAGTATGACTACACTTGATTAAAAAATTAGCAATGGTTATAGAAGGATTTCAAATCCAGGAGCATGTGCCCATAGTCAATAAATTGAAATTGTCAAAAATTCATTAAGTTACAAAATTGAGAGGAAAAAATTCTGAGTTATACAATCTGAATCAACCCATGACCCTCTGTCAGAAAAACAATATTGTCAAGTACACAGTTGAAATGAGTAAATGGGAGGACTTGACCTTTTTAAAGGTCAAAAAATAACAAGCAGCTCTACACTAATTGATATTGGTGTGTTCATTGTAAATGGCAGAGAGCAGGGGAAGGAATCAATGATGAGCAGCCTGGGAGAAACTTGCAAAACAGATGTGTCAAAAGAGACGACAAAATTTAGTGAGCACTGAAAGACGTATGAAGGAGGAATAAGAAATAGGGGAACTTTGGCTGTTTGCTTAGTCCTTGGGTGTTTTCAGATTCCATGCAAAAACAGACTGGAGAAATAGGTAGACTTTTGTCTAAAAAATGAGGAAAAGGTTTTACTTTTTCATGTTAATTTACTGTGTATCAGCTACCTTTGTACAAATGAAACCAAATTACAGTACCAAACTTCTATGAGGACTAGGAAAGAATATGGGCAAGGGAAAGCCGATAAAAAGAAATAGAAAAATTAAGGGCCTTACAATCAACCCAGATGGGATCCCAGTCACTTCTAAGATTTGTGAAATCTGACAGCCATAAAAAAATTTCTGAGTTCTAATTTCTCCTATAGAAATTAGATTTCTACACATGTCCCATTTTTGTAATTTAGTTAAACAAAGTGTAAAGTAGTTTATTTGATGATAATGAGTAAGGACTTAGTAACAATTTTTATTTCATTAGAATGATTGAAGGATATCAGAAGGGCATCTCTATTGAACACTGTGGAGGAGTCTGTGCCTGCTCTTCCCTGATCATGATCCTCTAGTATAATTTTACAACTAGGAGCTGGTGGTTAAGAATTTGAGAACTTAAGTCCAAATCTCATGCTCTTTTCTTCAACATTTCTTATGTTAACCAGGAAACTAGACAGAGATAATAAATAAAAATAAAGTAGATGATGAAGGTGAGATGAGTTCCAGTTTTACAAGAGGACAGCCCATGTGCATACACGAAAATACAGCCCACTGATATTTAGATATTTATGTCCTCAACTGAAATTATGCTTACTCCATCTATTATTAATTTATAATTATAACATCATTTCTAATGGTTAACCTACTGTTTTCAGAGACCATATCTGAAGCACTTTATATTAACACAAACACAGCCAATTACTGAATTGCCAGTTTAAGACAAATATGTATAATGCATGGGGCGATTTGCTATTTAGAGATGCCAGATGAAGAATATTTTTAAGAAGAAAAGTAAAAGAAATCATTTTCATCAAGCTATTCTCTGCTGTAAGACCTAGATATTTTATGAGAAAAAATACTCTTCTATTAAATAGAGGAATGAAACATAATTTAACTTGTCATATGAGAGTGAAAATAATGAGTAATTTTTGCATTGAACATTAAAAATGCAAAACCTGAGAGGAAATTTCAATATATTTTAGCAAATTCTGAAATTCATGTTCCATTTCATTTCTAGTCATTCTCAGGAGAAGATAATAATACAAGCCAAGACAAACCACACTCTAGTTTTAAAATCTCATTCTGTAAATGAACTTTCTAGAATGGTCAACATCCTTTTGCTAATTGCAAAACAGATAAATCATACTGCAGAGATTCTCCATTTTTTGGTTAGGATCATCTATCAATGACATGAAGTAACTTACAAAACCTTAAAAAGATGTATAATATGTGTACTAAAAAGTATTCCTTGTTCTGGAATATTCTTTTCTTTGTTACTTTGTTATTAAAGCATAATCAAAAATAAGTAAATACATGATTTTCAAATTTTGGAGTAGACCAAAAGGAAGAATAATAACAGTAACTAGCATAGCTAACATATCAAATGGTTTGTAGGTATAAGAATATTTATTTGAATTAGTTACATAATTTATACAATAATCTTACTATATAATACTACTATCTTCATTTCTACAGAGAAAGAGGTTGTGATTCTCTCAAAACAGGGGCCCCATCATCTGTATTTTCTACAAAATTCCTAGATGGCATGGATGCAAATCACATTTTCAGAAGTGGCCTAAATCATATCTTGTATTAATTAAAATATATTGTAATTAAATCCTTGTTTATACACATAAAACTTCTCTGATAATCTTGTACTATAAGTTCAGTTAACTTGTGATCTAAAAACTCACTGATTCATTGGGTATTTCAAGGTTCTAGATATAATTTCTAGAACTCAATTATTTCTAATTAGGAAATTCCAGGAATCTTCTTGTCTCCAATAGATTTATGTTCTCTAGTTATTTGACATGTTTTACACCCCACACATGTTTTGATCTGAAATATGATACATAATACACGTTTTCTTTATAATAGTATGTGAAATGCTTAATTTTCACGCTGTATTTAAGTCAGCATATCAACAAAACACATAAATGTTCACCTACACAAAATATTAGGTAGTTGATTAATTTTTTTAAGTTTTTTTATTTTGAGAGAGAGTGGGTGAGTAGAGGATGCACAGAGAGAGGGGAGAGAGAGATCACAAGCAGGCCCCAACTGTCAGCACAGAGCCGAGTGCGGGCCTTGAACTCAATGAACTGTGAGATCATGAACTGAGCCGAACTCAAGAATTGGATGCTTAACTAACTGAGCCACCCGGGTGCCCCAATAATTGATTAAAATTTAATCAGTAAAGGGTAGTTAAGTGTCATGTATTAAATAGCCAACTAAAATTCTGTCTCACCAGATTCGGATTCAGGAAGATGTCAGTCTTACCCTGTGACATTAAGTTGAGCAGGTCTACTGCCTTGAATCCTGTCTTCCAGGATATACACTATTTCAATCCCTTCAATATGCAATATTTTCTTCTGCCTTGTACCTTTCATTCTTACTGAGAAACATTCTTACTGAGATCTTGACCTAGCAATTAAAACAAGAAAAATATGGAGAAAATATATTTTTGGTTTTAGTTTCTAAATCCAGGCTCTCACTCTCTTTTTGCACATCCCCACCCTCACGTCCCTATATCTCTGCCACACAAAACCACAATGAGAACTTGAAATATGTTTCAGCAGCTATTCAGGCACTGGAAAACAAATGCAAAATATTAAGCAAGTAAATACATAATTGTAATGAATTATTTGCAAAATTCAAGTTAAAGTAAGCACATCTTTATTTTCTATCATAATGTCTTATTACACATATGTGATCTATTTCTATCACAGTGTCTTCATACATATTATATACATGTGTGTATGTGTGCCATTTTGATGGAAAGTAAAGACGTGCCCACTTTGACTTAAATTTTTAGGTGCAATCATAGGAATTAAAACCTTATTTTGATCAAATTGTCTATTCTTAGTTGGAGTATTCAATGGTGCTTGTTTCTAATATAATAATGGTGGCTGTTAAAATTCAAATAATTGTCTGGCATTCTTTTTTTTTTCTTTAGATATAAGAGCATGCCAAATAGAATACTGAATAGTACATGTTCCTGAAAGAATTTTGTATTTGAAATTTTAAAATGCATGTGCATTCTCAAGAGACTTTTGACTTGTATTACCATTTTAAAAAGTATTATGGGAGCAAACCAACATATAGAAAGTTCAAACTTGATGAAAGCTTTAGGAGCATCTTATTAGAAACTGTCAGGATAGAGGTTAAAAAACTTGAGGTCATCACAAAACTAGTGAGTTGCAGTGGGAATTAACCCTCTAACATTCAGGTTTCCTGACACATCCTTGCTGGATTTACTCTATTCCATGTATTATTTTTCCTCTTTCTCGAAGTGTAAAACAGCAATAAAATATACCCAAATCTATCTGTAGTTTGATTCTTGATATGTGGAAAATGGATTGGTGGAGACATCCTAAATTTCAAATTTGAGGGAGTCTATGTGGGTACTCTAGGTTAGACCATATGCCTGTCCCTGATTTTAGACTGTAACTACTAAGACTGCATCTCTTTGGTATGACTTAACTTTTATTAACCTTTCACTTTGTGCAATAAACTACTCTAATGATTTCTATATTTCAGTCTGTTTAATTATTATTGGTTTTGTGTTTTAATTATTATACAAAACTATGGTACTATCTTTTATTCCTTTAAAGAAAATTGTGATACCGACTAAATACATTAAATATACACTCTCCCTTTTTGAAGAAAATATCCCTGTCAAGGAAAGGAAAAGATACCCAATTTAAGAGGTTGATTTGTATTAAGACCATGTCAGACTAATGACACCACAGGACACTTATTCTGAAGGCCATTTCAGCCATCTGTGTGAAGATATTAATAATGTAGAAAATAGTCATTACTTTAGCCGCAAATACCTAGACAACTTGAATTTCAGTAGACTCAGTCTTGATGTCATATACTCTTGGTCTAGAGTTCTCTCTTGTCCAGCAAGAGAGCAAATGCAGGATTGAAATGTGAGAGAGGCAGGGCATCTGGGTGGCTTAGTTGGTTAAGCAGTTGACTTCAGCTTAGGTCATGATCTCACGTTCGTGGGTTCGAGCCCTGCATCAGGCTCTGTGCTGACAGCTCAGAGCCTGGAGCCTGCTTCAGATCCTGTGTCTCCCTCTCTGTCTGCCCCTCCTCTACTCATGCTCTGTTTCTCTCTGTCTCAATAATAAATTAAAACATCAAAAACATTTTTTTAAAAAGAAATGTGAGAGAGGCTAATGTTCAGAAGGAGAAAGGAGCCCCTAGTAAGGGTCCTTGCTCCTATTTTATTAGGGTCAGAAGACTCACTAGTGTGCACAAAGAAACAATGAGACTGTGAACATTAACTCAAGGGCATGAGGGAAAAGGGGGGTATTGAAGATAGGCAGAGTTATGGGTTTGGGTGAATACAAAACAAAGTCCTGGCACTGGGCAGATGATTGTTTCTAGCAGGCATGTGGAGTCACCTCTGTGACTAAACTGACCTAGTGGACAAGAGAGACAAAGCCTGCTACCTTAGGGTCAACAGGATACCTTTCTTTTGCTAACTTCACCCTGCTGTGGTCTATAACACTTTGTACCTGTTTACCTTCACAGGGTTCCTTCCTGTGAAAGCACATCATCAGCAGCTTTCTACTATTGTGCTAAATTGGGGGGATGTTACTGTCCTGAATACCTAATCTTGTTTACCTCATTTTTGATGCTTTCATCCTGAGTCTTTTTTATTCCTATATTTTTGTCCTATCCTGGGGGCCTTTGCCTTGTTTACCTAATCTTGTTTATCTAATCTTGGATGCCTTCATCCTGTGGCTTTCTAATTCTTTGTGCCTTGTTAGCCCATCAGTGCAAGCTTAGAAAATTCCTAAACTTATTCCCCACAACTTGACCTTTGCTTTAGCTGAGGTGCTGACATGAGACCATTTTGAAGTTATATTCTTGCTCAAAATCATATAACTAATTGCAACAGAATGGTTAAAATGCTTTTTTTTTGTTTCCTTTGTTTTGTTGTTACATAATTTAATTTTTAAGGAAAGCAATTTGTGAAAGAATATATGTCAGAAATAATTTATATCTAAAAAAGTAACAGCTCAAAGGAGGAGTCAATGCTTCCGAAAATGACTATGAAGTTTCCTCCTCTGAAAGTGTCATGGTTAGGAGCAAGCAATAATGTATAAATCTGCTGTTTTACCCCATCTCTGGAGCATAGGACTGAGGGTAAGTGAGTGACCAGCAACCATTCTTTATTGGAATATAGGCTCTGTGCTCTCCTAGAGATTGTCATTTTCCAGTGTGAGATTTTGATGGAAATGTCAGCAGCTGATATCCCACTGATGATTTTACCTTTTATATATACATGTATCAGGTGACGAATCTCCAATTAAATTAGCATATTTTTCTAGTCTATGAGCATCACAATGAGCAGGTCATATTCCCCTGTACAAATAAAAGTGAAGTGGAGTTAGAGGGGGAAGGTGTCTTAGTTGACTCTATTATTTAAGTTGATGAAAAACGTTTATGATAATAAAACTGAATTTAAGGATTTCATTCTAAGTACATTGTGCCTATTGTAATAACTGAGTGAAAATAACTGTGATTCATTTAGAAGCTAAGAAATTTTCCAATAGCCTGAATTTCATGAACTGACTCTATATTATAGATACAACTTCTAACTTTTCTGTTTGTTTGTTTCCTTTGGGCGCACTTTTAATGAAGCAAAATGAGATTTTCATTAATCTCTATTTAATATTGATAACTAGAAAAACTTTTCAGGTGAAATATGTGCAATTTTATTTGTAATTAAAGTACAGTTGACCTTTAAAGTGTTTGTTTTATTTTTAAATGCATTTTAAAGTTATCTTTGTTCAAACAGATTTTTGTCATTGTTTAATTTTTTAATGTTTATTTATTTTTGAGAGAAAAAGAGAGTAAGGGAGGGGCAGAGAGAGAGAGAGGGAGACAGAGAATCCGAGGCAGGCTTCAGGCTCCAAGCCGTCAGCACAGAACCCAATGTGGGGCTCGAACCTACGAACAGTGAGACCATGACCTGAGCCAAAGTCAGCTGCTTAACCAGGTGCTTCATGTTTTCTTTTTTTTTAATGTGTATTTAGTTTTGAGAGAGAGAGACAGACACAGAGACAGAGCACAAGTGAAGAGGGGCAGAGAGAGAAAGAGACACAGAATCTGAAGCAGGCTTCAGGCTCTGAACTGTCAGCACAGAACCTTATGCAGGGCTCAAACTCACAAACCCTGAGATCATGTCCTGAGCTGAAGTCGGATGCTTACCTGACTAAGCCACTGATGTGCCCCTGTCATTATGTTTAAAATAATTCCAAAGTTTTTCTATTATCAGAATTATCTATTTAAGATCTATTCATTTTATACGTTATACCTTAATTTAAAAATATGTAAAACAAAAATTTACAGAACCACTTACAAGGAGACATAGACAAATCCACAATTATGACAAGATATTTTACATACCCCTCTCTCTCTCAGTAACTGATAGAACAAGTAGATTTTAGAAATCCATAAGAATGTCGAATATCTGAATGACACTATCCGCAAACTTGATCTACCAGGCATATATGAAATATTGAATCTAACAACTGAAGAACATGCATTCTCTTCAAGCTCACCTTGACATTTACAATTCGGGCTACATGTTGGTCATAGTGCAAGTCTCAACAAACTTCAAAGAATTAAACGCATTTAGAATTTTTTTTCTGTCAGACAATTAAGGTAAAGAGCAATTTATAATGATATTTAGAACATTCTATATATTTGGAAATTAAGAAATACACTTTTAAGTAGATGACAGGTCAAAGAAGAAATCACATAAGTAGGAATTAGAGTTTTAAAATAAGTTATAATAAAAGTACATTTTGAAATTGTGCTATAGTTAACACCATGCTTGGAGGCAAATTTATACTTTTAAATGCATACATTAGAATAGAAGAAATGCTGAACATCAGTTAGCTAAGTACCATCTCATAAAGCTAGAAAGCAAATTTAATTACTTTGGTCTTTATCATTTCTATACCCTTTCAATGAAGATGTTATAATGTATTATAATTACCAGTTTTCTTGATCTCATTAGAGATGACTAGTGATCTCACTAGTGATTTATGAGTTCCTCGGGTTTGGAGATCATGTCTTAATTTTTTATTTTTTATTTTTGAGAGACAGCGTGAGCAAGGGAGGGTCAAAGATAGAGACACAGAATCTGAAGCAGGCTCCAGGCTCTGAGCTAGCTGTCAGCACACACCCCCCATGCATGGCTTGAACCCAGGGACCATGAGATCTGACCTGAGCCAAAGCTGGACGCTCAACCGACTGAGCCACCCAGGTGCGATCTTGTCTTATTCTTTATGTGCCTTAATACCCATTAGATACCTTGTACATGGCTGATACTTGTTTGAACTGAATTGAATTCATCATCAGCGACTTAGATTGTTAGACCCCCAGGGTCTCAGACCCAAGGGCTCACAAAACTCAGGCAGGTGATGCAATGCATGAGGCCCACAGGGTGGGGCACACAATAACCTGGAAAGCACATGACCCCTTAAGGCAGGGCTGCTGCTGTTTGGCCCTAGGTGCTTGCTGCGGTGGGAGACCGTGGGCCTGCTATGGCTACGATTTCACCCATTCATTTATAAAAAGGCAGAGATTCAGATTTCATTGTGAAATCCCCATTTTTAAACTGTTAGAAGAAGATATTCCTATTTAAATATAACAGTTGACTTGTATGTTTTCTATTAAATTAGTGATTTTCTAAATTCTGTTTATTTATTTCCAAAGTTTCATTTGACTCTAGTTATTGTAGCATTAACCCATGAATTCTGCTTGCCCATTTGCTTTTACTTACAACTAACCTGATACTTGTACCCTTGCACTACTAATTTAATCATAGTTTTGACTTCCTTAAGAACTTACTATAATTGAGTAATACAATTAGTATTCAGTGTTGAAAAAAATTACTAATAGCTATTTATTGATATGCCTTTATCCTGCTTTTAATTTTGACTCATTTCCTAGACCCACACTTACTGTGAACAAAATAACAAAGTGTACAAAATTAATCTATTTCTGACCTCAAGGGAAGAATTAGGGAGGCAGCAGAAAGGGAGAAAACCTAAAGCTGTCCATCTTCAAGCTGTCTACCTTCTTGTGAAAGAGCTACCCATTCACTGTGTGGCCTCAAGTTCCCTGTTTCATTGATATAATAGAAGTGTTGGACAAGATAATAACTTGGAATTCTCCCAGCTCTATTATTTTTTCTTACAAAAATTTAAATTATGGTTAAAAAGTGGCAGAAATTTACATTTTTTATTATATTGGGTTTCTGTTGGCATTTTTCAGAAAGAATTATGTAGCTGACACAATGCCAAATTGCCACCTTTTAAATGATTCTTTGAAAAAATAATGTCTGTTGAAACTCTACAGTAGTAATTAATGTGAAGTAGTCCATTAACTGTATGTGTTGCTTTTTTTTTCCCCAGTTCTGTCCCTTTCATAATTAGCCAACAAAACAGAACATTAGGGAAAATTAGGGAAAAGGAAAGAGGGAGAAAATATTATGAACCAGTACAAAACACTGTCACTGACAGAATAATATACCATATTCTCTTGGTTCTATTTTCATGGCTTGTTTTCTAGTTTGACTTGCAGAGGATAACTCATAGAATTGAATCCTAAATGTGGATGCCTGCCCTTCTCAGCTCTCTCTCTTCCTCTTTCGGTTTCTCTCTCTTTCTCTACCTATCTCTCAACTCTCTTGCTCTGTCTCTCTGTCTCTCTCACACATATGCATACACACAGACACACACACACACACACACACACACACACACACACACCCCCATAAGGTCAATTTGAAGAAAATGTCAGTAGCTATTTCAGCACTAGTAACAAATATAAAATGTAAGCAAGTAAACATAAAATAGTAATGTAATTTTCATCTCTGTGCTCTCTACCTAAAGTATTAAAAATTAGAAGCATATAAGCAAGTATGCTATGGCCACATGGTGAGTCTGTGGCTATATGCAAAACTAAAATAAAATACTCCTTTTTTAAGAACCTGTTGCTGCAAATTGGAATTATGTAAGAAAATGTATATTCCTGGACATTACCATAAAGCATATGTAAATTGAAGGTTTATTTATTTGTACATTTAGCTTCATAAAGAGAAGGAAGGAAACACAAGAGAAACATTCTTGATTGATGCAACATCAGATTTAAATGGAAATAAATGACTTCTTTGCAAATCTTAAAGGAAAACCAAGTGATGAAATTATTCTTAGCTAGTAAGCTTTGTTAAGTTTTGACAGTTTCCTGAATTTGGAACTTTTGTTGAAGAGTAGTCTCTTGATTTTGTGAACTGGAAGAATCTTGTGCAGGTTGGTTGCCTTTGTGTCTGCTTTTTGCAGAGACAGAGGAAAGCAAATGCAGCAAAAGGAGTTTAAACTGGAAAATCTCCCAGGTTGCTGCTTTAGCTAGTCTTTCTCCAGGTTCAGTTCCCACTTTATAATGTGTAAGATATTCAGTTTAAAACTACACTACACAAAGACATATGGAGTGTCTGAAAGTAAAAAGTGAAATAGAATTTAATTGCACTGGAGTAAAATGAAATTTAATAAACCAAGTGGCACTGCTTGTTTCACTGTTTATATATTGTTAAGTATAATGTTTTCCTTTTATTCTGATCTTTCGATTATTACAGTAACATTTTTAACAGTACAATCACTCTTTTCCACTTACATGCTTTCAATGCAAAATATTTAAAATACTATTTCAACTTGGGGTGCCTGAGTGGCTCAGTCGGTTAAGCGTCTGACTTTGGCTCAGGTCATGATCACAAGGTTCATGAGTCTGAGCCCCACACAGAGCTCTCTTCTGTTAGTGCAGAACCTGCACTGGATCCTCTGCCCCCCTCTCTTTCTGCCCTTGCCCCACTCACACATGCACGTGCTCGCTCTCTCGCTCTCTCTCAGAAATAAATATTTAAGAAAAGATTTTTAAATGTTAAAAAATAATTATTTCAATTTTAAAAATTAATTGATTACACAAATTTATAAACATAAGGATTTTTGATAGTGAGTGGAATAGTTTTTAGATTAGTTGACAAATTAATTTTGTGTTCATTATGAAGACACAGGCTTTGAAAATAATATCCATCATATTCCAGAGAAAGATATAGATATAATGCTAGTGTGGATAGAAGTGGAAAAGCACACCAAATTCTAAAGAGAAGTTTATACAAGAGTAAATTCAATATTTTTAATAATATCAGAAATATTATGACTTACATCTCCTATATTGATACCCATTTGTTCTGGAGAGAGAAATTGTTCACACATCTCTCCAGAGTAGAAAAAAATGTTTTTCATTGTGCATAGTCTTTTGCTTAAATAGGAGCAAATATATATGAAATCACCATGAGCATTCTACACACAAGGAACTTTGGCATATTAATAATTAAAAAATAGAAGATTTTGTTTGCTCAGAATCTACACAAATATATATATTTCACTTTTTACTGCCCTGATTATGTTTTTTATTTAAAAAATGCATTATATATCTTGAACTCTAATGTCATAACCAGTTTTAAAACATAATAATTAACTAAAGCATTTCAAAAATTGCTCTTAACATTCTTTGTTAATTTTAACGAAAGTAGCCAATAATGCTGACATATTAACCATAGTGGCCAAGAAATAAAAACAACAGATGACTCACTGAATGCTGCTGAGTACCATACATAAGTGCTTAATTATTTTACATGAACAAGTACATTTTATTTAAGGCCATTTTTTTCAGCATCTGGAATGCTGATTTTCTTGTTATTTAATTCTCTATGTCAAGTGGGCTTTTTACATTATAACTATAAGGCTAATTAATATAAAAAGTTAGGATTTCCCTCTGAGGCCACATGGAACAATCTTTGTGCTTATGGTAACACTGGGATGTCATTGAACCTCTTTAAATTCCTCACCTTGGCTACCGTTGCCTGATCTGGAAATAACAACATGTGCCTGGGAGAATTATTATTAAGATTAAGAAACAAGTATGTGAACCTGCACAATTAATGGTCTGGGATATAGTGGACATTTGATTTTTAGCTAAAGGCATAGAAGAAAGACATTTTTTTGCAGAGAAAAAGATCTGAATATTTTTTCAAACAAGAAAAGGGTTGAGGGGTTACTTTTGGGCAAAGTAATAAAGTCTCAGAGAATAGCACTGAAAGGGAAAGAGTAACAAATATCTTAAAGAGGTGCTTCCCCAAGGTGGAAACGAACAGGGCAAAAGACAGATTTTTACGAATCATTGTCTGTTGTGATTACACATGCATCTCTATGTATACACACATATTCTAATGTTATGTTATACCGATGCTGTAAATATGTAAAAGTATAGCAAAGAACTTCTAGAAATTAGTACTTTTTAAATAACCTAAAATAAAGCATAATTTATATCTAATAAAAATTGCCAATTTTAATTTTACAGTTAGATGAGTTCTGGGAAATGTATAGTGTCGTGTAAATGCCACCACAATCATGTAATAGAACATTTTTATCACCCAAAAGACTCCTTGGTATTCATGTACAATCATGCCTCTACCCTATCTCCCACCTGGGGCCCTTAGCGACCTCTGATATAGCCACTGTCTGTTCTAGAATATTCATATAAATGGAAGCATACAGGAGGTAAGTTTTTTGTGTTTGGCTTTTGTCGCTCAGCATAAAGATTGTGGGTCCATTCATGTTACATCTGCCAATAGTTTGTTCCTTTATATTGTTGAGTAGTATTCTGTTTTATGGATATGACTAGTAAAACTTTTGGGTTATTTCCAGGATTTTATTCTTTCTTTCTGTTATGAATAAAGTTGCTATAAACATTTAAGTATAATTCTCTCTGTGGATAGTGTTTTTATTTCTTTTGAAAAAATACAGACATGCAATTGGTAGGTTGTATGATAATCGTATGCCAAATGAATTTGCCAAAATTCTTTCCAAAGTATCCACAGCAATTTCATTCCAGCCAGCAATGCAAAGCATTCTGCTTGCTTCACATCATCTCCAACACATGTTTTTGACTGTCTCTTTACTTATTTCCAAGCTAGAGGATGGACAAGGGTACTTATTTCCTGTTCCCTGATTCAATGCCTGATAATAAATTGAACATGTTTTCAATTGCTAACTTCCCATTCCTATATTTTCTTGGATGAAATATCCACCAAAATGTTTGTCCAAGTACTTGAGGGGTATTTTTCTTCCAATATTTAGTTTTAGGGAATCTTTATATATTCTCGACTCAAGACTTCCTCAGAATCATGCTTGGCAAAGTTTTCTGCCAGTTTTTGGCTTGCCACTCAACTTTCTTCAGAGCATCCATTGGGAGCAGAAGTTTTCAGTGTTTTAGAAGTCCAATATAATCTTTTTGTTTGTTTAATAGTTTTTACATATTTCTATTTAATCTTATAAATCTTTGCTTAAATAAGGTCATGCAGAGTTTTCTCCTATGTTTTCTAGTTTTAATTCTTATGTTAGATCTAGGCAGTAACTTTTATTTATTGTGTCTGTGTGGGAAGAAAAGGTACCGGTTTCTTTTTTTCCCACTTTATATGTGGACATTTATTTCCCTAACACCATATGTTTAAAAACAATATTTTAACTATTGAATCACCTTCTCAGCTCTGTCAAAATCAGTTTACCATGTAAGTGTAATCTCTTTATTCTGTTCTATTGATCCGTATGTGTTATCTGTATTATAAATATAATACTGTTTTCATAACTACAGCTTTATAGTAAGTGTATATCATCGATTTTGTTCTCTTTTTTTGTAACTGATTTGCTTATTCTCAGTTCCTCGCACCTTCATATACACTTTAGGTAAGTCAGTTTCATTCTTTGAGAATCATAATTGGAATTGTCTTGATTGAATAGATCAATATAATTATCATACCAATATGGTGTCTTTCAGTTCATGAATATACTTATTCTCTTCATTTATTATGACAGCCATTATCTTATAATCTTCAGGGTACAAGTCTTGAACATCTTTTGTTAAATTATCCTTAAATGTTTCATAGTTTGGTGATATTTATATGACTTTTTTTTCAATTTCAGTGGACAGTAGTTTGTTGCTAGTGTAGCATGTGTGTGTATGTGTGTGTGTGTATCTTAAATACTGCCCTGCTAAATGAAACTATTAGTTCTACAAATTTCTGTAGAGTCCTTGAGATTTTCAACAGTATTGTTTTTCTTGCTCTATTATTATACTGAACATCCAACATGATCTTACATAAGAGTGGTGAGAGAAATCTTTACCTTATTCTAGATCTGAGAGGGAAGACACAGAGAACTTTACCATTGAATATGATGTGGGCTCTAGGTTAAATGTGGGCCCTATTTACCTGGTTGAAAAAGCTGCCTTTTTTTCTTCCTTTCTCTTTATTTATTTATTTATTTTAATTTACATCCAAGTTCATTAGCATATAGTGCAACAATGATTTCAGGAATAGATTCCCTAATAACCTTACCCACTTATCCCATTCCCCCTCCCACAACCCCTCCAGTAACCGTCTGTTTGTCCTCCATATTTAAGAGTATCTTAGGTTTAATCCATCTCCCTGTTTTTATATTAGTTTTGCTTCCTTTCCCTTATGTTCATCTGTTTTGTGTCTTAAAGTCCTCATATGAGTGAAGTCATATGATATTTGTCTTTCTCTGACTGACTTATTTTCACTTAGTATAATACCCTCTAGTTTCATCCAGTAGTTGCAAATGGCAAGATTTCATTATTTTTGATTGCTGAGTAACACTACATTGTGTATGTATAAATATATATTTATCCATTCATCCATCAGACATCTAGGCTCTTTCCATACTTTGGCTATTGTTGATAGTGTTGCTATGAACATTATGGTGCATTTGCCCCTTTGAAACAGCATATCTGTGTCCCTTGGATAAATACCTAATAGTGAAATTGCTGGGTTGTTGGGTAACTCTATTATTAATTTTTTGAGGAAGCTCCATATTTTTTTCCAGAGTGCAGGGGGAGGGGGAGGAAAACGTTTGAAAATTTGAAAAAATGAATACAATGAAATAGAATAAGATGAAATGATGAAAGTAAAATATTTGAAAAATTTACAATAAAGTAAAAAAATAGAAGAAAATATTAAAGAAAAATATTTTAAATAAATATTAAAAATATAAATAAATTTTTCTCCTGTATTCAAGAAAAAGAAACATCATTGAAGAGATGAACCAGTGAACAGAATGAAATATGATTGAAATTACATCATTTTCTCCTAGAAGTCAAGCTATGAAGCATTTTGTAATCCGTAAACTAAGCAGGTGGAAAGACTTGTGATGTTCCTGAAGAGTGAGGTTGGCCCATTTGGGCCGGGCTCTTAATGTAAGGGCTCCGTTCTCCACTAGATGGCGCTGCTTAGCTCACTGGGGTGGACTGTTGTGTGGCTTGTAGGTGTGTATGAGCATGTCAGGAGGAGTGAAAATGGCGTCACCTAGCTACCCATCTCTAGTATGGGAACTCGGTTCTCCCAGATCAGCAATCATGCACCAGTCCATTGTCTCCCACGTCCATTCACTGCCTGCTTTTACACTGCCTGTGACCAAGTCAGCAGTCAGCACAGAGCCAGAAGCGGGGCTCGAACCCATGTGCCATGAGATTATGACCTGAGCCGAAGTTGGATGCTTAGCTGATTGAGCCACCCAGTTGCCCCTTGCTGATGAAACATTTTAATAACATCCCAGACAAGGTCAGGGAGAAGGAATTTCACAGTCCCTGAGCAGCAACTATAATTTCAGTTCCTCGTACAACAGAGGAGGTTGAAAGGGCAGGCTGACCTCACAAAATTACAGGGCAAGGGAGGCCAGGTCAGACCTGTGCAGGGTGGTAGTTGTGGCCACAACCTTTACTACCTGCTAGGAGCTCCAGAAGCACCTTGGGGGAAACTGAGAGATAGTAATAGGTAGAGATTGCCCAGGGGAATGCTTTCACAACCAACATTCATACCTCTTGACAGCAACCTAGAGATATCATGCCCATTTTGCAGATGAGGAAAGGAAGGCTATCAGAGATGATGTGGAAAGACCAGTATACAGCAAAGACAAGAAGAGCAAACACTTCAATTTCATATGAAGCCCAGAGTTCCAGGACTGTCAGCTCAGAGTCCCCTGTGTGACGTTCTCATATAAGCTGATGCTGTACAGTGGCTGGCTGGAGATGGCCCATTGTCATGCTCATTAATGAGAATGATCTTCACCTTGGCATAGCCCATTTGCTCAACACATTCTCATTGGTAAAGAGGTCAAAGTTGTAATGGTCCATGGTCTCACAGTCCAGGGGAACCTAGATGCAAATGTCTGCTTTTCCTTGGACAGAGGTATGGAAGATGAAGAACTGCTGGGACATGTTCCCCATCAGATACACCTCAAACATGCTTTTCAGGACCAACTTCCATTATTCTATGAGATCCTCAACCTGTGGGCCACAGGGCAGAGATGAAGAAACAGTCGATTTTGGAAACCCCGCTAGAGGAAAAGAAGTCCAGAGGGGTTGAGTGAGCTACCCAGGGTTGACAGGTTGTTGGGGACAGAGTGAGGTTAAAAGTCCAGGCCCAGATCCCAGCTCGAGCTGGCTTCCAGACCAAGGTAAGTGGAGTCAAGGAGTCCCCTAGTTGAAGCCTCCATGATATGAGTTTCCGGAGCAAATGGAGATGGTAACACTGAGCACTCTAGGCTCAGATCTGAGAGAATGACAGCAGGTGAGGCCGAGCAGGGAAGGCTGACCTGAGAGGGGGGATTTTGAACAGGCTTTAGTAATGAAGGGAAAATGGACAGGAAGAGCTGGGCTTTCATTTTCAGAAATGTGTTGGGACATCTGGGCGGCTCAGTTAGTTAAGCCTCCGACTTGATTTCGGCTCAGGTCATGATATTAAGGTCTGAGATCAAGCCTTGCATTGAGCTCCTCAGTGGCCATGGAGCCTACTTGATATTCTATCTCCCTCTCTCTACCCCTCCCTGCTCGCTCTTTCTCTCTCTGGAAAACAAAATGTGTTAATACGGTTGATTCCATTGGTTCACTTTTTAATGTTGAGTCAATGTTTCATACCTGGGATAAACCATACTTGATTGTGTTACATTATCTCTTTATAGTTTCTGTTTGTGTTCCAGAGGGATACCAATCTCTAGTGTTTGTTTTCTGGAATGTGTTTGTCTGTTTTCGTTGTCAAGGCAGTGCTGATTTCCCCATGTTCTATTATCTGGACGTCTACATAAAGACATGGTATTATTTCTTCCTTAATGTTTGAAAAAGTCTCTTACTGGTGCCTAAAATTCCCATTTAAGAGTTTTTCAAAAAATGCATTTTCTATGTTAGATAGAGGGCTATAGAGGTTAGAGATCTCTTCCTGAGAGAGCTTTGGTCATTTAAGACTTTAAAAAACAAATCGTGTATTTCCCCTAAAATGTTAAACTCATTATTTAAAGTTGTTCATAGTATTTGCCTTCAGCCTTTAATGTATATAGAAGAGTGAGGGACACAGATCAAGGGGGACTACTGAATACTGAAGATGAACCATGGACTGAAAGGGGAGGGGGAGGGAGGGAGGGCGTGATGGTCATGGAGGGGGGCACTTGTGGAGAGAAGCACTGGGTGTTATATGGAAACCAATGTGACAATAAACTATTATAAAAAAAGAAGTATAAAAATGTCCCATTTTTCATTCTTAATAATAATCTATGTCTTCACTCTCTTTTGTCTGATGTATATGGCTAAAATCTTATCAATTTTATTGATTGTTTCTAAAGATTTTGGCTTCCTTGTCTAATATTTATTATTTTATTGATTTATTCTTTTACCTGAACTATTTATTCCCTTATGTCTACTTTGGATTTAATTTTTTTCTTGTTTATAATCTTATTTTCAGACATATTTTATATGGGAGTAAATAAGGAGTCTGGAAAGTTTAAGTGTTTAAGGTAAAGCTCCACTATAACATAAGGCACATTGGGGGAAAAATGGTTTCTCTTTTTATATTTTCCAGATGGTTAAAGAATTTTTTTTGTACCTGCTGAATTCAAGTTGCTGTCTTGTAACAGCCATAACTTCAAGTCCTTCTGTCCCTCTGTTGTCAGCTAATCCAGGCCAATAAGCCCCTTACCCTGTAAAAATGAGATATAAATTTAGGCTTGGTGGCTGAAAACCGCTAATTCTCTAGCATCATATTCTTTTAGAAACACTTCTTAAGGAGAAATCTGCACCCTCTCTATTTTTAAAATCATTAAGTACAGAAAACATTATTTATTAAATGTCTTCAATTGGTTTATAGTTTTGAAGATTTTGAGTAAAAACAGAAAGTGGTAAATAACATCAATTATTTGTTTCCTAAATACACACACACGTACACAAACACATATTTGTTGTATGTAAAACAACTAATGCTAGCTATATATGTTTATATATATAACAACAAAGTTAATAAAATTGCTTTAAGCATTTTGTTGCAGATATACATATATGTGCACATATACAGACATATCCTCTAATTTATATATATATATATATATATATATACACACACACACACACACACAATCCTTAATATTTAAAAATGACACTTAGGTCTGTTATAGAAGATTGGGAGTGTTATGTATTCATTCATATTTAATGAAAGGCAGAAATATAATTTAATCCTGGTTGTAGCATATGTGAACTTTGAAACCTATGTTACTTTCTCCAATAAAATATATTAATTGAATAGGGTTAAAGGTATTGTGTTAAAATAGGTTCTATGAAATAATGATGTACAGTTGATCTATTTAGCTGTGTCACCTTTAAATTTCACTCATTATTCTACATCGTTGTTGTAAGATGGTAGAGGTTATTTTCAGTTAGAAATATTTTTCTTAAATTCATGATTTCTTTAATATCTTTTTACTACTTAGCTTCTATGCAAGTCAACATGATAAGTACAGGTTACAGCTTGTATTTTATTGTCAAATGTAAACCTACTAACATGGTGCTAAATTGATATCTTAATTTTACATCTTTTATGCTGGTACTAGGCAGACATACTTCTTTCACTTCCCCTTTGTTGCTTAGAATTATTATGGCCCTTCTCCCCCTGTCTCCAATGAGAAAGTAAGTTCTGCATGTAGTACTACGGCCATATTCCATTTAAATCTCTTACTCACTGAGGAAATAGCCAGTCAATTTATTTATCTGACTGTGTAAAACAACAAATGATATCTGTATGGAAGCTTTTTCTACCACTTCTGCTGTTAGGTAGGACAGCCCTTAGTTATGGAAACAGAACATGTGTTTTGTGATCCTACATGTTCAGCAACTTCTGAAACAATGGATAGAGTTTTCCTTGACCAAACTAAATTGAAGAACATTCTTTTTCCTATTATTGGGTGTCAATAGGACATAGAAGTCTGGTGGGAGAAAACAAAAGAGAAGAAGCAGCAGTGCCAGAAGCTGAGAAAAATATTTTTCTGTTATTTGACTCAATATTTACAAGAATTAGGCAGCAAGGCTCTATTGCCCTTACACAGTCAAAGTAACTAAGACAAAAATATTAATTTAATGTTCTTGATGTTGTATATTTCATTGGTAAACTAGAAACCAATTGAAGTATCCCTAGCTCCAAAATTGATGCTCATTTTACTATAAGTTCAGCTTCTAGGAGAAAACCTGTGATAGCTGATATAAGGTTGGTTGAGTCTTTGAACTCTTCTAGGCACTCAACAAAAGTTTTCAGAGCATATAAACAAAGAGAACTATAAATCAGGAACACTCTGTATCCACCACCTCCCAAATGCAAACAGAAGCTGAGAGGTTTCATGATAAAAAATAACTCCATTTGTAAAGTAATTACCATATATCAGATACCTTTCTAATTCAGTAGGTTAACTCAGTTAATAATCAAAATACTATGAGTATATAGTTTTATTTTTATTGCCATTTTTTATAGCAAAACTGAAGTAGAAAGAAAAACTGACTTGCCTGAATCACTCAGATATACGTGGGTGATGAAATTTGAGGAAGTTTTGTTGTAGAGCTCAACTCTTTTAACCATATTATGTAACCTCTTCTTATAGATACATATAAGAGAAATTTAAGAAATACATTTGCATGTTAGAAAATAAATAAGCCAGTTTGGGACACTTAGAGAGTCAGAATGGTGATCTGGACAAATTCAAGCTATATACCAATGTGCACTGATAATCACGATCACCACTGACATCATTACCACTAGCACAGGCATCATCATGATTACCTAACATTTATTAGCACTGTCGTATGTACACACATTATGCATGTCTCCTCATTTAATCCTATCAATGGCCCTATTTCCTTCATGGCATCTATCATATCCTATCTTATATTGTGATTTTAAAATAAAAGCGCAATATTTCTCTTCCAATTTATGGCCCTCTGTTGAAGGCAGCATCTGGCCTCTGACTCATCTTAATATCTTCGTATGACAAGTGAAGCACAGTATTCCATATATTACTTACTTAATATTTATTAAACGAATAGGTGGATGGATCATTTTTGAAGTACATTCTGAAATTAACCATTTTATTCAAAGCCAATTTCAGAGATGCATAAATATAGAAAAAATAAACATAGTCAATATCAAAACTAAACTATTATGAGAACAAAAGTACAATTTGTAGCATATGTGCTAGGCATATAGCCATGGGTGTAAAAATTATGAAGACCGAAGACCAAATATCACTTCCTTCAATATATCATTTTGGTCAGATACTCATATCCTCATTCAAACAATATCTACATTAACATCCATCTTTTCATTACAACTAAGATTAAATTTTATAATTGTTTTTAAATTTTTTATTTTATTACATCAGAAAAATTGGGAGAAAAGTTTAAA
>NC_043704.1:97834989-97856078 GCF_006229205.1 Suricata suricatta | reverse complement strand
AGAGAGAGAGAGAGAGAGAGAGAGAGAGAATCCCAAGTAGGCTCTGCACTGTCAGCCCGTAGCCCAACATGGTGCTCAAACTCAAGCTGTGAGATCATGACCTGAGCCCAAACCAGGAGTCAGAGGTTTAAGTGACTGAGCCACCCCAGGTGCCCCTAGCATATGCATTTCTATGTGTGTATCTGGATATACAGCATAGCAATATCAAATCTTCTCGGAAGCTAAGTATAAACACCTTAAACAGGTAAACAGGTATCCCTTAAACAG
Organism: Suricata suricatta; assembly: GCF_006229205.1. Classification (NCBI taxonomy): domain Eukaryota; kingdom Metazoa; phylum Chordata; class Mammalia; order Carnivora; family Herpestidae; genus Suricata; species Suricata suricatta. Next base: position 97,855,811 of record NC_043704.1, on the reverse strand, counting down.
GTAACAGGTAACTGGTTATAATTTTGCAGTAAAGATTTAGAAGAATAAATACTTAACAAATAAAGTGGATATGATATACACTTCGAAGAATATCCAGGGAGGGGTGGTTGGCTGACTTCAGCTCGGGTCATATCTTGCTGTTTGTGAATTTGAGCCCCAAGTCAGACTCTCTGCTGACTGCTTGGAGCCTGGAACCTGCTTCAGATTCTGTCTCCTTCTTTCTCTACCCCTCCCCCACTTGTACTCTGTCTCTCTCTCTCTCAAAGATAAATAAACATTTAAAAAATTTTTTTAAATATCCAGGGAATAGGTAACTGGTCCCTTGCTGTTATTCCCTGGATATTCTTAAAAGTATATATCAGGGGGCGCCTGGGTGGCTCAGTAGGTTGAGCATCTGACTTTGGCTCAGGTCATGATCTCATCGTTCCTGGATTTGACCCCCGTGTCAGGCTCTGCGCTGACAGCTAGCTCGTGAGCCTGGAGCCTGTCTTCAAATTCTGTGTCTCCCTCTCTTTCTGACCTTCCCCTGCTCAGGCTCGCTCTCTCTCTCTCTCTCTCTCTCTCTCTCTCTCAAAAATAAATAAAACATAAAAAATTTTTTTAAAAAGTATATGTCATATCCGCCTTATTTGTCAAGCATTTGTATATATTTTTCTAAATCCCTACTGCAAAATCTTTTGGATGGTAATGTACTAATTGATGTTATTGGAGTAGTATTAAATCTATGACAACATACTTTAATATTAATAGGGAAATGTCGATCATTAGCATGCTGTGATTCAAATTGCAAAATTCAGTATTAATCAAGAAAGCATAACACAAGCACCAAGATTAAAGCAAAGTATTTTTTTTATAAATAATTCTGAATTTTGAAATCTATTTTATAAAAAAATGCTATTTGGCTTCCTAGAGGTCACCCTCTAGGGACAAAAAGATTTGAAATATATAATTTTTAACCTAGTATATTGAGGTGAAATCCTCAAGAAGCAAGAATGAATACATAATGATTGCTACCCCAACTTCCTAGAAAGGCCCTGTGGGGTGTGCTCTGTGGGTAATTTGTTCAGATCAAGGAAATGGACAGAGTATCACTGAAAGGGGTACTCTGGTTCTGGTTTTTATCCAACATTGTCATGGTTAAGAAATATTTTTTAAATATGCTTTTGAAGAGGTCACACTTTCAGTTTGGAGTTGCATGTCCTTGCTCCAGAACCTAGACATTTGCACTGAGAGATCTCTATCAGGACTTGCCAGGCAACTTGCAAGGCATCATCATATACTATAGATAACTCTTGGACCTGCTATAGAGACTCCTCAAAAAAAGCAACCTTGTGAGCCACCTAGAAAGTAGATCAAGGAGTATTCCAAAAGAGTATTATACGTACTCATTGCAAAACTCAAAAGAAGCTGATGAAACCATATGCTTCTTTTAATTGTTAGAGGTTCAAGATGAAATATATTGTCTTTTTTTGGACCAGGTGCTCCAGCATCCTCAAGAGCACTCAATTCCTAAATATTTCACTGATCATGAAAGACTTCTGGAGAGTTTATCTTCCAACTACTGGGACGCAGTTATCTTACCAGTCTATCTGGAATATTGCTGATCAAGTCATTGATACAATGTCCCCAAGATAGCACAGTAGTAGATGTTCTGTTAAATGTCAGTGTAAGAAAGATTTAAGTAGACTACACAGTGAGCAAGAGCAGGAAGGTTAACTCCACCCCAAGGCAAGACTAAACATGACTACTAGTCTGATTATCTTTCCTAATAGTACTGAAAAGAATGAATGTGTTAGATCAGTAGCTGAATATCAAGAGCCAGAGGATGAGATAATATGTTCTAGAAAAAAAATACCACATCAAGTGTGACAGGGTGAACTGGGACTACAACTTCTTTTTAAGTTTATGTTAGCTCATCATTTTTCTGCCAAATTTTCAGATATAATTCTGACAAAAGCAAATATGAGGAACACCATTCGGCGTTGCCTTCTAAGTCTGTATGAGTGGTTCTAATTTCAGTCATTGCATTTGTAATACATTATTGTTTCCATTTTATTAATCTGGCCAAAGGACAAAGGTTTTAAGGATTCTTCCTTTTTTCTTGCCTCTTCCTCCATAACAGAGCTGACTGGATAGAGCAAGGGACCCCAATATTAGTGTTCTTCTAACTATATCTATTCCAATTACACACTCAGGGAAAGGTGAAAATGGCCACAGACTGAATCTGTAAATGGACAGACTTCATGTGAGATGACCTTGGACCAGGACCAAGTTCTTATCACAGAGCTTCTGAATAATCCCACTGAAAGAGGGAAATTATGATAGCATTTTGGGTCTTTTGGTCTTACTGTCCCTCTAGACCCTATATGCAATATGTCTTTCTTCAGTATATAGATATGTACATGACAAATTACCATCAATTTTGGGGAGTAGCTACTGCTTATATTTGCTGTAACATTACGAGATCTTTCCTCAAAAGGACACAACCTCTTCTTTTAAAATTCTTTCAGACTTCTACTTTTTTCTTGAAAACTCCTTTAGCATATAGAGTGGATGAACCATCATTTAAAGCATAATTGCTACAAAGTGTGGGGTCGAGGACCAACTACTTTGTCAGCATCTGGAAGACTTGTTAGATCACTGAAACTTACTGAGTCAGAGATCTCCATTTTTAGGTATTTCCTAAGTATATGAAGATTTGTAACACACTAGTTTTCTACAAATATATTGACCATTTGTATTCACCAATACTTTAAGTTCCATTTTACGTCTAAGTCAAAAAATGAAGTTGGCAGAGGACAAGAACTTTGAATACTCTTTTGTGCCCTGAAAAAAAATCAAAAGATCACAGGTTACTGAATTAAGTTACTGAGACTACAATTTTCAGCAACATGTTATTAATTTATAGAAGTCATCATGCTGGAGTTTAGCTCATAAGTTACAGATCCATGCACTTATTTTCTCCTTCGAATGAGTGTTCTGCCTCCTTTTAAAACATTTCACAGAAATAAGCACTTCTAGATGCCTACATTCTTACGAGTTCCATGCTATACCAATTTTGCTCACAAGGTTTTCTGTTATTATAAGATATCATATGACTGCCAACCAAAAAATATTATTCTTGTTCTCGTTCTAAAAGTACTTAAAGTAAAAGATCTTTTGCTCAGAAAGTAATGACTGAAGCACATTTTGAAATACAAAAACCAACTATCAGTTAGATAAGAAAATCCAGTCTTTTTTTTTTACTTAATGATATGGTAAATTAGATACGGACTCTTATATCCTTCGAGTTCAATTAAATCAGATGGTTTGTTTTGTGTTTTTAAATTATAAGGTAGTTTTTAGTTAACAACATTCAAGTACATTTTCCAAATAAACCATTGAGCATTTTTTGAGACTCTTAAGTGTTGTAAATTGAAGTTTCTTTATTCATTATCATACTCAAAATGGTTTAATTAGAAAATAAACTGTGTACTATGTTCTGAAAATAAGATTACAGAATAATGATATTCTTTTTTTAACTTTTCTTAATGTTTTATTTATTTTTGAGAGAGAGAGAGAAAGAGAATGTGAGTGGGGGAGGGTCGGAGAGAGAGAGGGAGACACAGAATCCGAAGCAGGCTCCAGGCTCTGAACTAGCTGTCAGCACAGAGCCCAATGTGGGGCTCGAACCCACGAACCGTGAGATCATGATCTGAGCCTAAGATGGACACTCAACCGACTGAGCCACCCAGGCACCCCCAGAATAATGACATTCTATGTTAAAAAGAGTCAAGCTACATCACATCTATGCAGACAACTGTAAATGCAAAAACACCTATATCTAGGTATACATATAATGGATACATGTGGTAGGTAATAGGTATAGCTAGCTGTACACAGAGACATAGATATAAAGGTGTAGATATTAGATAATTTAATACTTCTATCACAAAATTATTACTTTGTTAATCATCAAAGGGGCGAGCTGCCTCTTTAGAAAACATTTAACCAGCAGCAATGTCTAAAATCAACCATCCTGACTCCTAGCACAGTAATCTCTCTTGAGGTTTCCTCTTTAGTTAGTGACTTTCTGTTATAGCTCTTTACATTGCCTAATTAACATATATTTTAAAAGTTTGAAAAAGACAGGTAGATGCTACTAATAAAACATGTGCTCATTTTAATGTCAAATAATCCAATACTTTTTTGCAGTGTTCTTTGCTTTTAACAGCCCAGTGGGATTCATTGTGCCACTTTATTCTTCAAAGTAATAAGGGCCCCAATTGCATGTGAAATGTTACACTGCGTTAGTATGAAGGTATAATCAATAAATGGCCAGTTCATTCAGTATTTTGAAGACTTTGCAGAATGGAAGGTCATGCCTGATGAGAATACAATAGCAAAAGTGTCACCGAGTGATTATACTGATTCGACAGTAATTAGAGTATTCCTTTTACTTAGATACAGTGTTTAACTTGGTTACTAGCTAAAGTGAAATTTAATATCAAGCTCTTCTTTATTTAAATATTTTATCAGCAATGTAATTCCTAAATGAAATGTAAGGTCAGTCCCTAACCATAAATGCCCTTGGAGTATAGTCCATTTTTATGAGAGTACTCGATTAGTGAGAATATACTTTTCAACAGTGATGTTGTAAAACTTAGCTAGAGAGGCATATACGCAAATTTCTAATAATGCATTTCAATAAATAATTATTGTGTATATGATCAGAGTGCTGAATTCAATGTGGTAGTAGAAAAGAATAAATACTATGATACGTTTAAAAAGACAAAAATAATAACATAAACAATATAAGTTAATTGTTTTAAAAGCCTTTCCCATAGGTTTTATAATCTCAATATTTTAATGTGCAAACTGAGATAAAGAAAGTTACCTGCTTAGCATCATTTAACTATATGTGTTCATATCTTAAGTCAAGTTTATTTGCATGAAAATTATTCTGCATTTATGTCAAATTTGAAAACAATTGGTTCCTGTTCTCAAAGGATTCATTGTGTCTTAATAGAAAAAAAAAAAGCACACCATTAGCTATACAACTAGACACATTCTGGTGAATATGTAAAGGTTTAAAGGAAATCTTAGGAGCGCCCCAAAGAGGCAGCATTTATATCTGACTGGCAAATACAGAATGATTCCAAGATAAGATACTATTTCACCCTGGACTTGAATGTTAAATTTAGATGGATAAATTTTTAAAAAGTTAGGCTATTTCTGCAATAATGAAACCTATGGGTGGGTAAAGGCAACAAGTTATGAAAGACCCTGGCCTGCTCAGGCATTTATGAGCAGTTTTGGTTCCTGCAAAATACAAAATACACAAAGAACAGCCGAAGAGGGTTCAGGAGTTAGAGATGAGATTACATGAAGTTATAAGAAGAAAACTTGTGAAGTATTCAACATGTCATGCTAAGACATTAAAAATTTTTTTTTCTCCTAGCAATGAGAAAAACATAACAAAATTGATTGGACAGATTAATCTAGCAATGTTCTAAGCTGAAATGGCAAACAGAGTGACCAAAAGCAAGCATGTCATTTGAGAAGACATTATATGGTCTTCACTGCAGTTAGATATATTTGTCCACTTAACCATGTATCTAATAAGTAAGCCTGTATCCAGAATCATTGTCTAAATTGGTTTGTAATGTTAACTATGATAATGATGTCCATTTGAATATCACTCAGTAGATTAAATTTCTTTCATATATTCCCATATTTAATCATGGAGGTGGGAGGCATGAAAATGGCAATGCCGGTATTCTGTTAGCATTTTAGAGATACAGAATTTGTACTAGAAAAATAAAGATACCTGTTCAGAATCCTACAAGTAATAACTGAAGAAAATGATACCTTGGGCCTCCTGACCCTATTCATTATATCTTACAGAAAATTCTGAACAGCAAAGGCAAAAGATATCACTTTAATTTGCATTTATAAATTTCAATATTTAAACTGATATTTACTTTTGAAACAGAATAAATTGATACTTCTTGTATTTGCTCATTCAAATTTAGAATAACATACTCATAATTAATTCAACAGATATTTACTGCTAGCACCAAGGAAGCACTAATAATGAAAGGGACACTAACCATACTTTAAATAATTTAAAGTCTTGTAGAGTAGACAAATCAATCGAATAATTACTACAATAGTAATTTCCCTTTACTTACAACTTAATTTTTAAAATTATGGTAATTTGTGGGGCACCTGGGTAGCTCAGTTGGTTAAGCTTACGACTCTTGATCTCAGTTCAGATTGTGACCTCATGGTTCATGAGACAGAGCCTCGCACTGGGCTCTGAGTTCATACTGCAGAACCTGCTTGGGATTCTCTCTCTCATATCTCTCTGAGACACCCCCCACTTGCCCTCTAAGTAAGTAAATAAATAAATAAATATAAAAAAATTAAAATTACAGTAATTTGCATCTGTAATTTATAGCTTTTCATCCATAATGCAACAGAATACATTGAGGCAAAATGCCATTGTTTTATATTTTATACGCTACTAGGAACTTTGTCATAAATACAGTTCTTAAAATCTATTTTGGATGCAGTCTGATACATGACTTTTGGAAATATACTTCAAAAGCTCTGAAAACAGAGATGCTTATGAAAAAAGAGAAAAGTATGAAGGATTTATGGTTCTGCTTTCCCACATACTCTCACAAGAGGAAATCGAGGAGACATTTTTGTCAAAGGAAATAGACAGGGTTAAATTATGATAGCATTTTAGAAAGTATCTCTAGACACATCAAAATTAAAATGGCACATGGCTAAGCATCCAGGCTAGGGTCTCAACAATTTTTTATGTATTGTCTATAAAACTTTTAGCAAGTTGAAAAAAAGAAAGATAGGCAAACAATCTGACCAAATATGGAGGAAATTGTATTATTAATAAGGTATCTGAAACAAAATTATGGAAAACCTACCTGGCCTTGTTTTGGCATATGTCAAAATTGCTTCATGAGGACAATAAGAAAAGAGTTAGGAAGATGTTTATTTTATAATGGTCACTCATCATCCACTGATCCAGATACTTGGGACATGCTCAGAGAAAATGGCAGACATATATTTCCTCACTTAGGAAATTCACTTGTAAATTAAGATCATCCCTCCCTCAACTTCTGAAATTCCATGTTCATAGTATATTTTTAAAGTAGGGTGGGTAGTTTTAATATCACAAGTCACAAACTGAAATTAAGGACTGACTGCTGGTGGCTTTGTACATTTGGAGATGTCTAGTCATTAAGGGGAGGGAAGACAATTTTCTGTGTTCTATTAAAGCTCTAAGAACTTGAAATCTAGGCAAAAGAAGTAAAAGAAAGAAATCAGTAGAAAAGAACAACAAATTAAGGTGCTAAAATCAAGGAATTATACTGGAAATTCAAGATTTCTAAATCCATCTCTAGCTAGAAAATTAAAAAATAAAATTCAAAAGCTTTGCTAGGAAACTAAAAGGTGAACTAAGGGTACTCTCCACTTCTGGGTAATCTTTGTGGTATTTGTTTTGTTTTGCTTGCATAGAAAGCAAGATTATGCACCTTCAATGCAAAACATCTAAAATCACAAGAAAAATCGGGCTACTCTTAGAAAGCAATAAAATATCAAATATTCAATAGAAGAAATAAGGGAACATGTCACGGAAATGCCAAATTCATTCAACTCTACACCAAAACGAGAAAACAGCAGAATTAATCCAGTAAGCATGCGCGCACACGCACACACACATACACACACACAACTAATCACAAAAAAAAATGAAAAAAAAAGCAATAAACCAGTAATTTGTTTACTGTTGAGCAAGTTTGAAGAAATGCTCTTAAAATGAAAGAAAAAGACAAAGAAATAAATATTATGAGTACAATATTATCATTATAAATAATTGGGAACAAGACCTAACATGTGAATATTGAAAATACCAGATCATATTATGCAGAAACTGAACTACTTGTACACAGAACAAATTCATAGCCGGCAAAAAACAATAACAACAACTGTTCAGGCACATTTTAAATATTAATACAGGCAAGTTTATTGCCTCCTAAAACTCAGCAACCAACTATAAAAATACTCAGTTTTACAACAGAATTACTACTCTAAACAACATCTCCCTTGCAACTAGTAGATAAACATGTCCTACCACCTAATGCACAGCACAGTTACTATAGTTTACAATGCTGGATTATAAACTTCAAAGTTGCTAAGAGACTAGATCTTAATTGTTCTCACCACACACACACACACACACACACACACACACACACACACACACACACACTATGCAAATGATGGCTGTGATAGAAGAGAGGAGTTAACTCATAGCTAGAGTGGTAATGATATTGCAATATATAAATATATCAGATCAACATGTACAACTTCTACTTACACAATGGTATATGTCAATTATATCTCGGTAAAAAATTAATATAATAAATCAAAATTACTTGACATGTAAAGAAGCAGATAAGTGAGCCCACCTTCAAGGAGAAAAAAGTCAATAAAAACATGATTTCAGAAAGACTCAAATTGTGAATTTAACAACAAAAGACTTAAAGGAACCTAATATAAAAGTGTTACAATGACATAGAATGAGGCAAGAAAAAGAAGCAAAACGCATACTTACTGGAAAGGTAGATGTTTAAAAACTTACTTTCCAATGACGTGTTTAATGATGGAATTGCTACATCTTGAAAGAGTGAGCTTGTATAGTTACACAGTATAAAATATTTTGAAGTTAATTCAACAATATTTTAAAATGCATTGGGACACCTAGGTGGCTCACTTGGGTAAGCATCCGACTCTTGGTTCAGGTCATGATCTCATAGTTCATGGCTTTGAGCCCTGCATCACGCTCTGTGCTGACACTGTCGAACCTGCTTGGGATTCTCTCTCTCTCTCTCTCTCTCCCTCTCTCTCTCTCTCTCTCTTTCTCTCTCTCTCTCTCTCAAAATAAATAAACTGAGAACAACTTTACAAGAGAGTGCCGGGGTGGCTCAGGTGATGATCTCCAGGTTCTTGTGTTTGTCTCATGTCAGGCTCTGTGCTGACAGCTCAGAGCCTGGAGCTTGTTTTCAGATTCTGTGTCTCTCTCTCTCTCTGACCCTCCACTGCTCTCTCTCTCTCTCTCTCTCTCTCTCTCTCTCTCAAAAATAAATAAAAACATTAAAATGTAGATAGATAGATAGATAGATAGATAGATAGATAATTTTTAGGAAAATATCTATCAGTCCTGGAAATGTTCAAATGGACTTCTGTCCTGATTCAATAGGGACTCTTCCTTCTTTTTCCTTATGTGCCATCTCTGGACTTTATAATCTTTGCTGTCAGCCAAATTGTTGTAAAACATAGCAATTTCACTTCTATGTTTACCTAACTCTTCCAGATTTTCTTAGAAATTGCTATGTCTTTTAATGCCATTACATTTTAGGGAAACAATATATTTATAGTGTCTCTCTGTGTGTATAATGTGTATATAGTGTATGTGTATGTATATATATACAGTGTGTGTGCATGTATGTGTATATGTATGTATCATCACAGTTGAATATTTGTTTCTTACCCTATGGCCATACAAAATATTAACTGTAGGATAATCCTATTATTTTACTCATTCATCTATTAATTTATTCAACAGATATTAAGGAAGTCATAGTATGTGCAAGGTATTTGGGATACACCAGGAAACAAAGCACACATATTTCTGTTCTCATGAAGCTACAGTGTAGCTTAGCTGGTACTGGGATTGCATACAATCAATCAATAAAATACATACTGTCTTAGAAGGTGGTAGGATCTACAAAAACAAGCATAGAGTAGAGACTGGGAATGTGTGGGATAAGACATGAGAGCCTTGCAGTTTTAAATAGAATGTTCATGGAAAATAACCCTTTAAGTAAATGCATGAAGGAGATGATAAATCAAACCCTACTGCTATCTGAGTGTGAGGCATCAGTCGGAGGAAGAAGCACAAAACAGGAATATACTCAAAATGTTTAAGGAACAGCAAAAAGCCAGTAGGTATGGAGTAAAGTAGGTAAGGAGAAAACTAGTAGTAATTTATGTTAAAAAAGAAATTGGGAGCCTGATCTTGTGGAGTCTTTGAGGCCATTATACATACTCCGGATTGTTTGCTAATTAAATGGGAAGGAACTAGAAGGTTTTTTAGCAGAGGAATGACAATACCCTATCTTAAATATATACTTTTTGCAAGATCTCAAACTATAAGCTTACCTCTAATTTCAGATTCATTTCATTTTATACATATATCAACCCTCCACTACTAGATTTTTAAAACTCATCTTAAGCACAAATTTTCTAGGCCACCAGAAAAATTAAATATGGTACTAATACCATCCTCTCCCATCTGTAATTTATAGCTGATATCACGGATCTGCTACAGTAACAACAGTTTGTCTTATTGAGCTAGACAAAGCCTCTGAATCTTTTCTACCTGAATTCTTCAGGTAGCCACTAACAATCAATAGTGTTAGAACCTAAAAGGAAATCTCTTATGCTGCATTCCAAATCCTACTCTAAAATAACTTGTCACCATTCCACTCTTCATTCATCTACCTACCCTTAGAAATCCTGAGTTCCTTTATGTACTTCAGTCTTAATTTTTTTGTTTCAAAAGTTGATCAAACCATGCTATTGAGTAGTTTTTTCTTTATTCTCAAGTTGGAAGATTGTATAGAAGACAGAAAACACATTGATTAATTTCATTTTTGAAATTTCTATACCACTATACCCCTGTTAGAATGACCGAAATCTGGGACACTGACAACAGCAAATGCTGGCAAGGATTTGGAACAATATGGCTCTCATTCATTGTCGGTGTAAGTGCAAAATGGTACAGCCACTTTGGAAGACAGTTTGGCAGTTTCATACAAAACTAAACATACTCTTACTATACAGCCCATCAATCACACTCCTGTTTTTTCCCCAAAGAGTTGAAAACAGGTCCACACAGAAACCTGAACACGGATGATGGTAGCAGCTTTCTTGATAATTGCCCAAGCTTGAAAACAACCAAGATGTCCTTAGTGGATAAATGAATACATACTGGTACATCCAGAATATTCCGTATTAGAAAGGAATGAGCTATGTGATGCCATTGAAGTATATGGAGGAATCTTAAATCATACTACTAAGTTAAAGAAGCTAATCTGAAAAGGCTACATATTGTATGATTCCAATGATATGACATTCTGAAAGAGGAAGAACTATTGAGACAGTAAAAAGATCAGTAGTTGTCAGGGGACGGGAGGAAAGGAATGAAGAGACAGAGAACAGAGGATTTTTAGGGCAGTGAAAATACTCTGCATGATATTATAATAATGGCTATATGTCATTATACATATTTCCAACCCTTAGCATGTACAATACCAAGAGTGGAACCTAAGGTAAAGAGTGGACTTTGGGCGTTAATGATGTGTCATTGTAGGTTCATCAAATGTAATGAATGCACCTCTCTGGTGGGGATAATAGGGCAGGATATGTATGTGTGGGGGCAGGTTGTATATGGGAAATCTTTGTACCTTTCTGTCAATTATTCTGTGAATCTACAATTACTCTGAAAAACCTAAGTCTTCTAAAATTCTTTAACCTCAACTATGTCTTTAAACATTTTTTATACCACTCTTCAGTTTTACATTTTTTCCCACTTGTATTGCCCCTGGTTTCTCAACAGATTTTAATACTTCCTGTTTTATTGAAAAAATGGAGATTATCTGATATGAATTCCCTCAATTTTTCACACCTCTGAACTCTGTATGTAACTCCTCCTCTTTATTTCTGTTCCCTTCCTTCTGGACAACATTTAAACTATCATTACAGATCGATGCCTTAAAAGTCTTATCACTAGTCACTTCCCCTTCAGGTAGCCCCCTTTATTTTTATCCTTTATCTTAACTTAAAATGTGACAAAATATTCTCATATTTTCCTATGTTAGAAACAAACGTAGAAAATCCTAAAGACTACACACACACAATAAAATAAATTTTAAAAATTTAGTAAAATTACAGGATACAAGATCAATATATAAATTCTGTTGTATTTCTATATATGTGACACTATCAGAAAGGGAAACTAAGAAATAAGTCTCAGGGGCACCTGGGTGACTCAGTTGGTTGAGTGTCCTACTCTTGATTTCAGCTCAGGTCATGGTCCCAGGGTCCTAGTATGGAGCCTTGGGTAGGGTTCCACACTGAGCATGGAGCTGCTTAGGATTATCTCTCTCTACCTCTGCCCCTCTACCCTGCTTGCTTGTTCTCTCTCTAAAAATAACAACAACAACAGTAGTAATAATAATATCATTTACAATTGCATCAAAAAGAATAAAACACACCTAGGAATAAATAAAAAAGGAGATGAAAGACCTACACACTTAAAACTACAAAACACTAATGAAAGAAATTGAAAAAGACATAGATGGAAAAATATTTCATGCTTATGGGATGAAATAGGTAATGGTGTTAAAATATTCATATTACCCAAAGCAATCTACAGATCCAATGCAATCCTTACCAAAATTCCAATGACATCTTTCACAGAAATAGAATAAACAATCCTAAAATTTGAATTATATGGACCTATGAAAGACCTTGAATAGATAAAACCATCTTGAGAAAGAAAAACAAAGCTGGAGGCATCATGCTCCTTGATCCCAAACTATGTTACAAAGCTATAGTAATTCAAACTGAATGGTATTGGCATGAAAACAGACACACAGATCAATGAGAACAGAGACCCCCCCAAATAAACTTACTCATATATGGAAAATTAATTTATGGCAAAGGAACCAACAATATATAATGGGGAAAAGAAAGTCTCTTCAATAAATGATGCTCAGGAAACTGGAAAGCCACATGCAAAAGAATGAAGATAAACCAATATTTTATACCACACACAAAAAATAACTCAAAATGAAGACCCAAAGCCCTAATAATCCTAGAAGAAAACATAGGCAAGGTATCTGTTATGGCTGGGATCCTTGGATCATTCAAGCTCACCCAGTGGTCTCACCCCATTTCTCTGTGGAGACCACCCAACCTGTTGAAAGTGAAGTAGTGGTCCTAATGATCTCTGAATCTCCTTCAGGATGATTTCTCCCTCTTCTTGAATAATAGTGAGTATTTGTAGCTGATTATCTCTATTGTCCTGTCCTTTCAGATATTAGAAGTCCAACAGTTTTCTTCCATTTCATCCCATTTCCGTTTGCTTCAGTTTAAATTAGCAGTGTTTCTGCTCATAAAATCTCATAATCTCTTTATATAGTGGTTATTCTATTATTACCATTAGTGTATATATTATCTCCCTCTCTCTCTCTTGTCAATATGAATAGACTATGAATTTTTTAAATCTTCAAGTTCTGGGTTATTTTTGCTTAACAATTTTTTCAATTTATCTGTCTTTTCTCATTTTACTATAAGCAGTCAGGAGCTAAGCCACTCCTTCAGCACTTTCCTTAGAAATCTCATCTAACTATCCAATTTTTTCACTCATAAATTCTGCTTTCCATTAAGCACTAGAACATAGTTCATCCAAGTTCTTTACCTCATTTCCATCTCAGACATCACCAGGAAAGCCCTTAATGTTCAAAATATTTCCAGCATTACAGTATTTTTTTCTATATTACTAAAGTGCCTATTCTATTATCAACTCTAAGTATGCCCCAGAAAGAATGAAAAACAAATAGCAGTAACAAATTATAGATGTTTTGGAATAGTTTTAATTTATTTTTCCAACATTAATGTTTGTATGGTGTGTATGTGTAATGATTTAAGTTTATACAAGCATTAATGAAGACTTGTATAGACACATGGATCATCAAAGTATTAGAAATGTGTTTCCAGTCTAATTTCTTGGTAAATTCAATTTCAGTGTACTCTTACCCTAGATGAATTAGTTTTTTCAATGGGACTCATTTTATAAATGGCTTCATAGTCCTTTGAACATTAGGCCATACAAAATTTACTGCTGGGTGAGCAAGTGTAAATCTTAAGACTTATTAGAACTTAGTAGCTTTGAACAATGCTAATAAAGAAGAACTAGTGTGTTAAATTAAAAAAAAATGTCTAATTAGATCTCAGTACATTTAGTTTGGGCAATGCATTTTAACAACAAATTTGTTAAGGGCACCTGGGTGGCTCAGTCGGTTAAGCAACCAACTTTGGCTCAGGTCATGATCTCCCGCTTTGTGGGTTTAAACCCTACATCTGCCTCTGTGCTGACAGCTTGGAGCCTGAAGCCTGCTTCAGATTCTGTGTCTTCTTTTCTCACTGCCCTTCCCTCATTCACACTCTATCTGTCTTTTTCAAAAATAAATGAATGTTAAAAAAATAAATAAACTTGTTGAATTTAAGTTAGTGTCCCCAACCTTGTAAGAACTGATATGTATAATCCTGTTCCAGTATGAAAATGAAAATAAATTCAGCATGATAATTTATAACAATTCACATTTCATTTTTTTAATATTAGAAAGAGGGAAGAAATCTTAATTATCATAATTTCAAAATGAATTCTTACTGCATAGTAATAGTTCACATTACAGGTAGTTTAGACCTATATTATTATCCCAAATACCAGTAGATTGTTAAATACTCAAAATAATCTCATTCTTTAATTTTTTAATGTTTTTATTTATTTTTGAGATAGAGAGTGAGACAGAATGAGCAGGGGAGGGTCAGAGAGAGAGGGAGACACAGAATTTGAAGACAGGCTCCAGGCTCTGAGCTAGCTGTCAGCACAGAGCCTGACGTGGGGCTTGTACCCACAAACTGTGAGATCATGGCCTGAGCTGAAGTCGGATGCTTAACCCACTGAGCCACCCAGGTGCCCCGAAATAATCTACTTCTTAAGAGATGTCAAAATAGATGAATTATAAATGTAATAATGTGTGATAATTTATATTGTTTTTAATCTTAGCTTTATCTAAATCAATTAAACTACTTCAGATGTTAAATCTAGATTCATTTAAAAAATGTTAACAAATTAAGGTAAAATATTTTTGGATTTTACTCTCCTGACCTCCTAATTTTTAATGAAATCATCATTCAATTAATTATTTTATAGCTGCACTTCAATTATAGTAACAAATGTGTTCCAGAAAGCAATTGTGACCATATCATTTCTGACAATATAATCATGTTTTCAGTATACTTGATATAATTACTAGTTCAAATAATACTGGAATGACACATTTTTTTTTCTCTAAAGGATAGAATTATTGAGAATCATGAATAATCCTTTATGCTTTAACTCTACATTCATGATCACATGTACTGTGGTCTGAAGAAGCAGGTGACCATCAAACTATGATGTTTTCTTGCTCTAACTCCAACCTTCGCTGCTCTAGTAGACAGTGGTAATCAAGGTGGTGTATATGTAGTTACTTCAGATTTACTAGAATTCTTTTTTGGCAGAGCATAGGATAATGATTTTTAGATGACATCTAACTACTTTCAGACATTTCTAAATTATTCTTTTCAACAAGTGTATCAAATACTAAATATATGAAGGTCTAGACACAAAGATATATAGGAAAGACTATAACATTTTCTGCCCTTGTGAAACCAAAATATATTTTATTTTGCTGAAGGTGAAGTGAAGAACTTCCCTGGATCCTCTCACCAAATTGAGATTGTTCGGTGAGCACCTTGAGTAAGGAAATTTTATTATATTAATATTTCTCAGAAAAAGAAATTTGAAAGAAGACTTATACAAGTTTTAACACAGATTATCCTTTCAGGATAGGAGCCAGTGAAGACTTGGAGAAGAGCCTCAGAGAAAGGCCAGGCCCACGGCCATATCGAATATCTAGGTAGTACATGCTGCCAATTGGGACAATTTAGAATCTTATTCCTAGAGGACTATTCTTTGCAGAAAAAGTGATTTGCTACTTTGTTGGAAGAATACAGTCCTTTATCTGTGCTTCATATGCACTCAGGACTCCAAAGAAAAGTTTCTGATTTCTATTTGAGAAAATTTCAGTTTGAGAGAGATACTAAGATATTTTTTATTTTTATTGTTTAAAAGAAATTTAAGTATATTTATTTATTTTGAGAGAGAGGGAGAGAAGGAGAAAAGAGAGAGAGAGAAAATACAAGAAGGTGAGAGGCAGAGAGAGAGAGACAGAGAGACAGAGAAAGAGAGAATCCCAAGCAGGTTCCCCACTGTCAGCATGGAGCCCAATGCGGGGCTTGAACTCACAAACCATGAGATCATGACCTGAGCTGAAACCAAGATCAGAAACTTAACCAACTGAGCCAACCAGGTGCCCTGATACTAAGATATTTTTAAAGGAGAGAATTATTATAGCTAGAGAAGAAACACATGGCCCCATCTATCAACCTTTGGATAGAAGGATTATAGATGTAGAAATTAAGGCTAAAGCATAAAAGCATAAAATGTATATAAATTTGTAATATTAACATTGTAATAACCTACAGAATATTTCAGAATCACATAATAGAAGTTTATAATTTTATAGTAGAACTTTAAAATGTAAGGATCCTTAATTTGAAATATATGTATATATTCAATTGCTAGTTCACTTGTTTACCTAAAGCAAGGATCAGCAAACTTTTTCTGGTAAGTAAATGTTTAGTCTTGGCAGGTCATATGTTCTCCGTCACAGTGAACTTGATTCTCTGCCATTCTAGAGCTACAGCAGCCAAAGGGAGTATGTCAACAAGTGGACGTTGCTATGTTCTAATAATACTTTATTTATAAAAACAGGATGTGAGCTGGATTTAGCCTGCAGGCCATATATAGCCTACTCCAATCTAAAGTATTATTTACAAAACACTTTATCAATAAAAAACAGCTGTAAATTTTAAAACATATTTTTAGATTATAAAAAACTAGCATTGTACAAACTGTACAAACATAAATTGAATGTTGTAGGAATTGTTTTGTCCATGGCAAAATAGTTTTCTCCTTTCAATTATATTATATAAACCTAGGGGTACATTTAGATACCAGTGTCAGTAAAGACATTCAGTAATGAATCCATGCAGTGAAATAATTCATATTTTCCATACTTGATTTCATAGTATAGTGACAGCTATATATAGTTATCAGGGGATGTATCCAATTTTGGGATTCATGGGCAAAAGAAAAGAAACTAGGAATAATAGGGACGTTTTAAAGATTTTCTTTCTCCTCTCCATATTGTCATATCGCCATGTTATACACTTTAAACTGACAGAACGTATATGACAATTGTATCTCACTATAGTTGGAAAACTATTTTAAAAGCCAATTATCACTTCTACAATTGCTTTCCATCATCACAAATGTGTTGATGTATTTCTTTTGCTTTATCCTCTACCATGTATTCCTTATTCCAGAGATTTCATTTATTATATTTTTAATAAATTTATTGCTAACACTTTAATGAGTATTTGGTGGGGAAACGTGGTCAATTCATGGGAGCAATCTATTTTTTTTAATTCTTTTATTTTCCTTTCTTTCTCTTTCTTCTTTCTTCCTTCCTCCTTTCCTTCCTTTCTCTATTCCTCTCCCTTTCTTTTTCTTTTCTTTCTTGCTTTCTCTTTATACTGGCAATGGAGAAAAATATATGCTATCCTATTTTTTAAAATCTACTGTTGTTTTATACACTTATATCATCAATTTTTAAAAGCAAAACATGCACCTTGCATCATATGTTCCCATTCCCTTTTCTGCAGAGGCAACAACTTTTATTTAATTTATCCTTTGACTCACTTTCATACCACTAAATATCAGGCTTTATTTCAGTTTCCTGAAATCATGCTGTGTATAACATTTAGAGTTCTGTGTATGTGCATACATATATAAAATGTATATATGCAGAGTGTAAGTGTATATATATATATGTACATATACATACATAAACATATATATGTATAATTTTAAGCACTTTTAATGACTTTTGAATAAGAATAAGAGGCTTTTCTCTTTTTCTTCCACTCCCCTACACATTCTCATTTTTCCCTTTTGCTTTTTGTCTCTAAAGAGTTCTATTAAAAAGTGTATTAGATACATGTCTTCATTATTTACACAGTTTTGACACTGTAAGTATTATTCAAAGCTGTGAAGTCCAGTGGAATTTGACTAATCTTTTTAACTTCATGCATAAATTTGTGTTTTATCCCTGGAGTTAATGATAGGTTTGTTTTTGTATTGTTGTTGTTTTCAAAATGTTCTGTATACCTATCAGTTGAAACATAAATCTTTGCCCATGTTCTACACTGTAAATCTCATCTGGAGGGTCTCTCAACTTTGTTCTATTGAAGAACCCCCTCTTGGAGTTTTGGAAAATCACTGTTCTGAACTAGTGACTCAATCTCCCTACTTTCTAACCATCACATTTTGAATATCCTTTCTCCATGGTCTGCGGATTCCCTTCCCTATCTCCGATTTTAGTTCCCTTGTTGTATGTGCTCTGTGTCCTCTTTATTGCATTTTTCAGCAGAGTATTTCATACAGGGAAAGGTTGAATGAAGGCTAATTTTTAAGACTTTCAGTTTTGTAAAGTGCTTTTATTTTACCTTCATCCTAAATACATGACAGGGATAGGTAGAAATTCAACTAATCAATAAGAAAATCTCCATTAAAACTTTTAGAAGCATTGCTCCATTTTCTTGCTTTCAAGTACTGTCGCTGAATCATTTCAAGCCGTTTTGATTCCTGATCCTTTCTTCACTTTCCTCCCTGGGAAAGTTTGTGAGATCTTCTGTCTTCAGCGTTCTCAGCATCAATGTGTACACTTAATATAAGACTCTTCACTTCCTCTCACCTTCTGAGGTGACCCAGTCATTCGATAACACTGATCACTGAGAAGAAATTCTGATGCCTTTGTATGGTGCAAGAGAAACTGGCTGGCTAATCTGAAAAGAGGAACATGTCTGAAATCTACCTTCACAACAACAACAAAAATAAATAAATAAATGATAAAGTAATCTTTCCCTTTAGGTCCTCCTTACCAGAATTCTGCTGCAGGCATGTTCTGAATATTTTGAAATTGTGTAGCATACATGCAGTTAGCTTTGTTTTTCCTCATTGTCAGCTTAAATGTTAGGCTTCCTGGCCCTTTCCCTCCCACAACAGATTTTCTAAGGGTTCTGTTGCATCTACTTCCAAATTTTCTCATTACTCTACTGTTCTCGTCCATATGGCTATATGTGCAATGTAAACCCAAGCCAGGGAAACCAAATCAGACCAAAACAGATTTTTTTAATACAAAATAAAAACAATAGCAATAAATAATCACAAACAGGGGAAAAAACAGGTGTGTATTTAATATGCTACATTTTTAAATTTTATTTTTATTTCTGACAATCAGCAGTTTTAACAGGAAAGTATTTTGGTGATTAATTACCATTTTTAAATTTTTCCTGGTACTAGTAAATATCAAGATTCAGGCTGTTATCCAGTTTAAGAAAATTTTCTTCTTCCATGTCATTTAAAGAACCTCTGTGTTTCATGAATTCTGTCCTATTTTTTCAGAGTGATTGAAATGTCACCTAAATATTGTGTCATTAGTATATCTTAAAAATGTTAAGAGGTGAAGCATATAGCACTATCATTTTTGGTGCTGTATTTTTTCCTCTCAAGTTTTTGATCACTGTTCTTAGTAAATTATTGTTAGAAATTTTCTCTATAATGTGATAGGGAAATAATATTTTAATAATGCTTGAGAATAAGGTAACTATGTCTAAAATATCTTTACTCATAATGTAAAACATTGGCTCCTGGCATTAAGTTTAATGGGTTTGCGTACATTTTGGATGGAATCCTCAAAGACAAAAAGGGGGGCGCCAGGGTGACTCAGTTGGTTAAACGTTCGGCTTCAGCTCAGGTCAGATCTCACGGTTCGTGGGTTCGAGTCCCGCGTCGGGCTCTGTGCTGACAGCTAGCTCAGAGCCTGGAGCCTGTTTCAGATTCTGTGTCTCCCTCTCTCTCTGACCCTCCCCTGTTCGCACTGTCTCTCTCTGTCTCTCAAAAATAAATAAAAAGCATTAAAAAATTAAAAAAAAAGCAAAGATAAAAAGGAAATTCAGTTTGGGGGAATAATCATGAATAATTAAAAAATTTTCTAGGTATTGTTTGGAATAGAGGAATAAGTCACCATAGTTTTGACCAAAAAAACAAATGAGTCATTTATTATAATATAGTATCTAAGGCTTTTGTTTGATTGTTTATAAATTGGTGACTCACACATGTTACTCTTACCTTCCTTCAATGTCCCTTTGGTGATTCAATGTTTGCTTGGTTTGGTTTGATTTGTGCTACATTAGACTATTCAGATCAGATTCTCCTGTCTACATCAGCGTTCTCCAGAGAAATCTATCTACCCACATCTATCTATCTTCTATCAAGAGGACTCATTTTAAGGAAAATTAAGTCAATTATGGAGAGGGAGCTATGGAGGATGTCAAGTCCAAAGTCTGTATGGCAGGCCAGCAGAGTAGAAATTCTGGCAAGAGTATGTTGCAGTCTTGAATTTCTAAGGCAAAAACTTGGGCAGAATCTCTATTTTGTAATCAGTAGAGCAGAGTTTCTTCCTTTCTTGGGGACTCCTTTAGGTCTTAAGCTAATTGGATGAGACCCACCCACATTATGGAAAGTAATCTGCTTTACTCAAAATCTACTGATTTAAATGTCAATCACATTTAAAAATTCCTCCACAACAATATCTAGCCTTATGTTTGAACAAATAATTGGGCACCACAACTTAGCCATGTTGACACCTGAAATAACTATCATACTGCCTCATCAGTTTATATATATATATGCTTTGTATATATATAAAACACATACATTATAAATCTAT
>NC_043704.1:97828075-97834889 GCF_006229205.1 Suricata suricatta | reverse complement strand
TTTTTCCATTCCTTGGTGTCTTCTTCAATCTCTTTCATAAGTTTTCTATAGTTTTCATCATATAGGTCTTTTACATCCTTGGTTAGGTTTACTCCTAGGTATTTGATGGTTTTTCATGCAATCATGAATGGGATCAGTTTCTTGATTTCTCTTTCGGCTGCTTCATTATTGGTGTATAGGAATGCAACTCATTTCTGTACATTGACTTTGTACCCTGCAACTTTACTGAATTCATTGATCAGTTCTAGAAGGCTTCTAGTGGAGTCGATTGGGTTTTCCATGTAGAGTATTATGTCATCTGCGAAAAGTGAAAGACTGACATCTTCTTTGCCAATTCTGATGCCTTTTATTTCCTTTTGTTGTCTGATTGCTGATGCTAAACAACAGTGGTGAGAGTGGACACCCCTGTCATGTTCCTGATCTCAGGGGGAAAGCTCTGTTTTTCTTCATAGTGGATGATATTAGCTGTGGGCTTTTCATAAACTGCTTTTATAATGTTTAGGTAACTTCCTTCTATTCCGACTTTCTCAAGGGTTTTTATTAAGAAAGGGTGCTGTATTTTGTCAAATGCTTTTTCTGCATCTATCGACAGTATCATAAGGTTAGTATTCTATTCTTAAGTATGGATTATCTAAATGGAAACTAATCCTTATTCTTTAAACCTTTTTATTATCCAAGGTTCTGGGATGATGTGTTGAGATTTAATTTACTCACATTAAAGGCTTCTTAAAACATTAATGTCAGTTTGTATCCTATCTTTATCTTTTTTACTTCCATACCCAGTGAATAGCTTTCTAAAAGAGTCATTCAATTTTTTGAAACTACTTTGTTTCTTGTGTATCTTCACTTTGTTTAGTTATTTTGTTATATTTTAACACTTATGAACTCCATCTTATCTGATATTTAATTTTCTTTCATCAGATCGACTTATAATACACAAATCCAATTACCAGTGCTGCCAGTGGTGGTTGATATACCCAGGGGTAAAACAAAAATAATAAAATAAAATAAAATAGTAAAAGAAAATATAAAATAAAATAAAATAGGCGTGAACAAAATATACAATTTGGAAAATATTTAGGGAATACTCACTGAAAGCAACTTCACAAATATTTGCTTTTATTTCCCTTGGTAAGTGATATTTGAGGCCCTTTTTCCCTTAAATTTGTTTTTTAGAAAATGTTTTAATGCCGGTGACAACTGAGCTAAGGTCCTTTAGCAAAGTCCAGGCCAGATGTTGTGTTAAATCAGCCTGTCTTATGTTAGATACCTAATCAAGCCTTTGTACTTCAGGGGCTAGAATTTACTTTGACCCTAGTTACCGATTATGAATACACAAAAGCAAGAGGATTGGCAATCTTAGTCACTCACAGTAATGGGAATACACTAGTCATGTTTTACTTACCCATTGTTCTAGACACGGAAATTATGCTGTTCTCTATCTATCCCCTAATACAAAAAATATTGTAATGAAAATCTCCCTGTGTATCTGTGGGTGAATTTTTGATAACATATATATATGTCTTCATATATAAATATATTTTTATATGTCTAAATATACTTATGTACATAAATATGTATGTTTCAGAGTATCATTGCAAGAATTTATTTTCTAAGCAAACCACTCATGTTTATATAATTATCTGACTTTATAATATTTTGTGTTATAATTATAGTTTTATTTTTTCTAGTTTTGTCAATATTAAGGCATTTTCTTCAAGTAGTAAATACTTTTTTTTTAAATATAGAGATTATGTTTATGACCCCCTCACACATTTTTCACATAAATCCTACATAAGAGAGAACAATTTTAAATTATAGTAGGGAATATTTGGGTTGTCAATCTGTGGAATTATTAAAATTTAAATAGATGTCAGAACAGTATTTGAGAGGTTGTATAAGTGAAGTTTTTCTTGAAAACTAATTTGTAATTATCTGTCTCAGAATATATGAATATACAAGTGGAGCAAATGGCCCCTTGCTTATTCTCTTCAGCACTGATACTCAATAATAACCAAAATCATTATGAAAGAAACAATAACATCATGTTATCCTCTTGAGAAAATAAAAATATATACCAGAAGTGGGAAAATATTAAAATAAAAATGATAGATCTATATAGTGAAACAAATATGATCATTATAAAGTTTAAGAAAACAGAGACAATCTTAAAAATATTCATAATGCTGTTATCTGGAGATGAGCTTTTTTAATATTTTGGTATATCTTTTTAGATATATTCCTCTGCACATATTTTTAAAAAATGTTTGGAGAAAATTTTCAATTAGCCAAAATGAAGATGAAAGATTGTTCTACTAGTTCATGCTTCTCAACAAGAAAACTACTGGTATTCTTGGTTGGATCACTCAATTCTTTGGCTAGTTTTTTTCTCAGTCTCTCAATTAATAGAATATTTAACACCCATAGACCTTACATCCAAAATGCTTTAGAAATGGAAGAACATCTTAGGCTTGAGAATATTTTGTTTCATTGTTTCCCTCCTTAGCAATAAACAATTAAAAAAAAAAAGAAAGAAAGAAACAATTCAGTCTAGCTTAGTAAACCCAATTGTGTAATAGTGCCAGGTGTATAATAATCAGCAACCATACGGTGTGAAAGTTTGTCGTTTTGGGTTTTTTTTAATTTTTTTTTTTTTTTGAGAGAGAGACTGTGAGAACCAGGGAGGGGGAGAGAGAGAGACAGACGACAGACAAAATGTGAAACAGGCTCCAGGTCCTGAGCTGTCAGTGCACAGCCTGACGCAGCACTCAAACTCACAAATCATGAGATCAGGACCTGAGCCGAAGTCAGTGGTTTAACCCAGTGAGCCACCTAGGCGTTCCTTGAGAGTTTCATTTGTGAAAGTATCAGGAAGTTCTTGAGATGTTACCCTTTACTATTCTTCCATGTACTGAACCTTCCTTACCTTGTTATAACTACTATCTTCTGTTGAACTAAGAAGTTTTATTAGATTAGAGAAAAGATAAAAGGCAAACTTGTTCCTGTGAAAGACTAAAGTCCCCACACTAAAGGAAAAGATAAGCACAAAAAGTTAGGATTCTTAAACCATGTTCTACAGTTTAATTACTTGACAATCTCTCTCTTTTTATGGTTCCTAAGTGGACTCACTTAGCACTTAGTGAAAACCAAATAAACTATCACTGAATATTATAGTATGATTTATTATACTATGTGATATATATCATATGTATTATTAATATATTAATAATTGATATATATTATTAATCTGCGTTTAATTTGGGTGACACAGGACAAGCATGATGCCTTTTTATTATTTTTATAAATGGATTAATATTTTAATAATTGCAGTATACATGGAAAAATATTATATTGCTCTCAGTTTTAGATTAAAAAGTTGCATAGAGAAGAAAGATACACCCCAATTACCCTTATGTGTTCACTAGTTCATCTTGTTCCCAGCTTTATTGAGAAATGATTGGCATATAATATTGTATGTTTAAGGTATACAGTATTGTGATTTGATACATGTACATATTACAAAATGATTACTGTGTTAGTGTTAGTTAACACTCCTATCACTTCACATAATTACTTTTCTTTCTTTCTTTGTCTTCCTTTTTTTCTTTCTTTCTCTCTCTCCCTTTCTTTCTTTTTCTTTCTCTTTCTTTCTTTCTTTCCTTCCTTCCTTCCTTCCTTCCTTCCTTCCTTCCTTCCTTCCTTCCATCCCCTTGGTGTTGTGAATGTTTAAAATATCCCTAAGCAATTTAAAAGGATATAATACAGGAGTATTGTCATATATGGACAGAACTTACTCATCATATAATTGGAAATTTTTGTCCTTTGACTGACATCTCCCCACCACCTTCACCTCCACAGCTACTGGAAACTACCATTCTATTCTCTGTTTCTATGAATTTGACTTTTTTAGATTCTACATATAAGTGAGATCACATAGCATTAGTCTTTCTCTGATTTATTTCACTTAACATGATGCATTTAAAGTTTATCCATGCTGTCACAAATGACAGGACAACTTTCTTTTTTTTTTTTGGCTGAATGATATTCGTTTGTTTATATATATAGTAAAAATTTGGATGTGAGTAACTTGTTCTGCAAGACTTCACTTGCTTATCAAGTTAAAATTTATTAGAAATGTTTGCTCGTCTTGTGGAACACTCGCAGAACAAGTTATTCTCAATCCAAGGTTTTACTGTATAAATTTTCTTTATCCATTCATCTATATATGAACACTTAGCCTATTTTTCTATATTGGCTATTGTGAATAATATTCCAATGAATATAGGAGTATTTATTGAGATATATCTTAAAGATTATGATTCCATTTCCTGGGTTATAAACCCTGGAATGATATTGTTGGATCATACAGTAGTTGGTGTTTTTAATTTTTTGAGGAACCTTCATACTGTTTTCCATAGTGGCTGCACCAATACGCATTTCTACTAACACTGCACAGGTATTCTTTCATATGAATATCATATGAATGGTTTTCAGATATTTTCTCCCACTCCATACTTTGCACTTTCATTATGTTGATTGTTTCTTTTACAGTGCAGAAGCATTTTAGCTTGGTGTGGTTCTATTTCTTTACATTTTTATTATTTATTTATTTATTTATTTATTTATTTATTTATCTTGAGACAGAGATTAGGAGTTGTAGAGGAGGAGAGAGACAGACAGACAGAGGGAGGGAGAATCCCAAGTAGTCTCTGAACAGTTAGTGCACACAGCCTGATGTGGGGCTTGAACCCACAAAACCATCAGATCATGACCTGCACTGAAGTTGGACACTTAACCAACTGACTGAGCCACTCAGGTGTCCCAAAGTTTAGTAGTCCTACTTCTTTATTTTTGCTTTTGTTGCCTACACTATGGTGTCAGATTAAAAAATATATATTGCTAAGACCAATGTCAAGAATTTTATAATTTGAGATCTTATGTTTAAGTCTTTTTTAAGTTTATTTTTCAGAGAGACAGAGACAGAGCATGAGTGAGGAAGGCACAGAGAGAGAGAGAGAGAGACAGAGAGAGACAGAGAGAGAGAGAGAGAGAGAGAGAGAGAGAGACAGAATCTGAAGCAGGCTCCAGACTCCAAGCTGTCAGCACAGAGCCCAGTGAAGGACTCAAAATCATGAACCTCCATATCATGACCTGAGCTGAAGTCAGATGCCTAACTAACTGAGCCACTCAGGTGTCCCATGATTGAGTCTTGAATGCATTTCAAATTAATTATTGTGAGTAAGGTATTATCATGTAAGGCTATATATTCTTAGTTTTGCAGCCAAAATATTTCCCCTGACTCTCCATTTAAAGTGTGTGCTAATAAGGACAACTGCGTGTCTCCATCAGTTAAGCCTCTGACTGTTGATTTTGGCTCATGTCATGATCTCATTGTGTATGAGTTAGAGCCCCACACTTGGCTCTCTCAGTTGACAGCACAGTCTGCTTGGGATTCTCTCTCTCTCTCTCTCTCTCTCTCTCTCTCTCTGCTCCTCCTCTCTCTCTCTCTCTCTTAAAATAAATAAACTTTAAAAAACTAAAGTAAAAATGAAGTGTGTGCTTTTAAATTCTCTGAAAACTATTTTGACAATCTCTTACAATGATACACTTTCATCAATATAAGACTAAACTTATAGGTATGGTAAATTAAATAATGTCTAGTTATCTGCTTCTCTTAGAACAATGTTAAAACAATTTAAACCTAATATATAATGCCTCTGTTCCTCATTGTACTTGAAGAACATTTTCTCTGTCTTATAATAAACTTGGCCACATGACTTGCTTTGGCTCATGTAACATGAAGGTTTGACATTTACCAAGAGCTTTAAAATCTCTTGCACCATTGCTACCTTCAGTTTCTTGATTCTACCATTGAAGACAAGAAAAAAAAAAATGACCCAAGAACTAGTTATCAGACCATCTAGGACCCAAAACAAGAAGATATGTGGAACATAGCAGAGACATGGCAAACAGAGCTTAGCAGGATCTAGCTAACTCATAGTCATGAGATAGAAATAATATTTGTTGTGGTCAGATACTGAGAGTTGTTTGTTACCAAGTAAAGCTGAGAAAACAACAGTTTTGAACATCTCGATATGTATCAATTTAGTGGTTGATATCTCCATTTGAGAAAAAAATTGCTAAATTGTTTGTAGGTTGTTTTAAACTGTAACTTAAAATTTTACTTTAGATTAGAGGTTCCAATGATTTTTGAAGGTTTTTGGTTTTGGTTTGTGGGTAAATTCACTGAATATTCAGTAAAGCAATAGATAAATCTTTATTAAAGAAAATAATGCAGGGGTGCTTAGGTGGCTCAGTCAATTAAGTGTCCGACTCTTGATTTCGCTCAGGTCATGATCTCATGGTTTATAAGATCAAGCCCCACATTGGCCTCTGTGCTGACCAGCCAAGCCAGTCTGGGATTCTCTCTTTTCTCCTCTCTCTGCCCCTCACCTGCTTGCACTCCCTTTCTCCCAAAATAAATCAATAAACTTAAAAAAAAGAAAATATTGCAGGTATTAAACACAGAGTTTATTGTGTTTTATTTATTTAATTTGTGTTCTAGTCTAAGTCCTGTATAAAAGAAACAATAAGAAAATCCATTAGAATTAAATATTTTGTACTTCTTCATTCAAGTTGTACTTAAAAAAAATTTTTTATGTTTATTCATTTTTGCGAGAGAGAGAGACAGAGTGTGAGTAATGGAGGGCAGAGAGAGAGAGGGAGACACAGAATCTAAAGCAGGCTCCAAGCTCTGTGTTGTTACAACAGAGGCTGATGTGGTGCTTGAACACACAAACCCTGAGATCATGAC